>NC_134534.1:148455728-148804895 GCF_050624435.1 Tenrec ecaudatus | reverse complement strand
CAAATGAAGGCTGAGCATGATAGTGGGACAAGAGGAAAGTAAAAGGAAATAGAGGAAAGAACTGGGTGACAAAGGGTATTTATAGAGGTCCAAAGACTGGAATGTACATATGTAAATATATTTATGTGTGGGGAAACACATCTATTTGCATATATTTATAGGTTTAGTATTAAGGCAGCAGATGGACATTGAGACTCCACTTAAGCACTTATTCAATGCAAAAACACTTTGTTCTATTAAATTGGCATTCCAGGATGCACACCTTCCTGACACGATTGCTGAAGAAAAATGTGATGCGTGCCTAAGCAAATGTGGTGAAGAAAGCTGATGGTACCCAGCTATCAAAAGATATAGCGTCTGGACTCTTAAAGGTTTGAAGATAAACAAGAGGCCATCTAACTGAGAAGCATCAAAGGCCACATGGAAGAAGCACACCAGCTTGGCTGACCATGATGTGTAGAAGGAACCTGTTATCAGATATCAAATAGCTAAATATCATATCAGTGGGTGCCCACCTTCCTGATAAGATCACTGAAGACAAACGTGTGCATAAGCAAATGTGGTGAAGAAAGCTAATGGTGCCCGGCTATCAAAAGACATAGTCTGGGGTCTTAAAGGCTTGAAGATAAACAAGTGGCCATCTAGATGAGAAGCATCAAAGCCCACATGGAAGAAACACACCAGCCTGTGTGACCATGAGCTGTCAAAGGGATCAGGTATCAAGCATCAAGGAACAAAAAAACCTGTATCAGTGAAAATGTGGGTGAGTGCAAAGCCCAATGGTAGTCAACCGGACACTCCTTACTGAAAGGTTGTGGGGAGGAGATGAACGAGACAGGGTGCAGGGTAGCAACGATGAAACATATAACTTTCCTCTAGTTCTTAAATACTTCCTCTCCCCCACTATCATGATCCCAATTCTACCTTACAAATCTGGCTAGACCAGAGGATGTATATAGGTACAGATAGCAACTGGAAACACAGGGAATCCAGGACAGATGACTCCTCCAGGACCAGTGGTGAGAGTGGTGATGCCTGGAGGGTGGAGGGAATGTGGGGTAGAAAGGGGGAACTGATTACAAGAATCCACGTATAGCCTCCTCCCTGGCGGAGGGACAGCAGAGAAGAAGGCAGGGGGGTGGTGAGAGACGTCGGACAATGTAATATATGAAAAAATAATAATAATTTATGATTGATGAAGGGTTCATAAGGTAGGGGGAGTGGGGAGGGAGGGGGAAAATGAGCAGCAGATATTAAGGGCTCAAGTAGAAGGCAAATGTTTTGAGAATGATGATGGCAACAAATGTACATATATTCTTGACACAATAGATGGATGGATGGATTGTGATAAGAGTTGAATGAGCCCCCAATAAAATGATTAAAAAAAGAAAAAAGACAATCCAAATCCTCACAACTGGACCAATAGGTAACATGATAAATGGAGAAAAGATTGAAGTTGTCGAGGATTTTTGTCTTGCTTGAATCCACAGTCAGTTGTCATGGAAGCAGCAGTCAAGAGATCAAAAGATGTATTACATTAAGTAAACCTGCTGCACGAGCCCTCTTTCGAGTATTGAAGAGTAAGATGTGACTTTGAGGACTGAGGGGCACCTTCTCCAAGCCAGGGTGTTCTCCTCTGCATCATACATATGTGAAAGTTGGAATACAGACTGAGGAAGAATCGATGCATTTGAATTGCGGTGCTGGAGAAGAATACAGAAAGTACCAGGGACTGCTAAGAGCACATAGGGTTCTGTGTTAGAAAAAAAATAAGGCCAGAATGCTCCTGAGAGGCAAGGATGGAAAGACTCAGTCTTACAGACTTTGGACCCACTGTCAGGAGAGAGCAGTCCCTGGAGAAGGACATCATGTTTGGCAAAAGTGAAGGGCAGCCAGAAAGAGGAAGGCCCTCATGAGCTAGATTGACACGGTGGCTGCATCAATGGGCTCAGACAGGGCAACCACTGTGAGAAGCATGCAGGACCGTGTAGTGCTTCATTCTGTTGTTCACAAGGTCGCTGTGGGACGGAGCGGACACCAACCACATCTGATCTTGTATGGAAGTGCAAGTTTCTCTTGGAAAGACATGGCTGTCTTATTTAGTCACGGCGTGCCCAATCCTCTACCCCAGCAATTTAGAACTAAGGTGACAACTATTTGGCATTTGCTAAGGATTTTCTCTAGGGAGCCCTGGTGGCATAGTCGGTACACATTGGGTTGCAACCTGCAAGGCCAGCAGTTGGCAACCACCAGCTGCTCCCCGGGAGACAGTCTCTGAAACAGCAGGGGCAGCACTGCCCTACCCTGCAGGGTCACTGTGAGTTGACATCGACTCCATAGCAGTGATGGGCTTTCCATGGGTCAGTTCAAATGCTAAGTGCTTTCATTTTTAATTTCTTGGCTTCCTCACTTTATGGGTAGGTTTGAGCCAGGGCAATTATAAAAGAGGAAATGGAAGGTTTCCCATCAAGTTAAACTGACTTGCCCAGGCTAACTAGCTAAGACACGGCAGATTTGAACTCACTGGCCGGCCCACTTCCTTACGCACATCAGGCTATATTATCATGGCAGCCTGTGTCTCTGTCCCCAAGGAGAGTGTGAGTCCTTTGATGGGTCACAGTAGCTTATTTATGTGTCCCCACATCAGGGCAGCCCTGAGGACAGAGAGCGTCAAGGAACATTTGCTGACATTGAACCAGAGTCTTCCTTCTCACCCCTGTTGGGTTGGCCGCCGGCAACCTTTTCCCCATTTGAGGTTCTCCCCTGGGCTCCATTTTGGCCCAGGTTCCCTTGTCTCGGCCATGGGGAGAGCAGAGACACGAGACTCCAAGTTTCAGTAAAAGCTGTGTGATATTGGGCAAGGACACTAAGTCCTATGCTTCTCAAAGTAGGTATACAACCCTATGCTGGGGGTACTTGAAGCCATAGAAAATTGTAGCACCTGTTCCTGGAAAATCATTTTCTCCTTCAAGTTTTGAGGTAGAAACATATTTAGTCATTTAGACTCCAGGCGACATGCTTAAAAATTGTGTGTGTGTGGTAAAAAGTATACTAAATATTTCAACTGCTCATCTGTGTTTAATGCAGGGACATTAATTCTTTGGTGTAACAATTGTCATCATTTGTTTCTAAGTGTTATATTAAACATTTTAATGTCTCTTTTAGAGGGGAGCAAATTGCAAGGCTTACGTTAACATTTTGCAGAAGGCTTGTGTAGGCTGCTTTGGGCTAGACTCCTCAAGTCTCCAGGGATGTGATGAAAATGTGCAGGAAGCACTCAGTAAGAAAACTCTGGGGGTCTCCTGTACCTAGGGGTGTAGGGAGGTGCTAAAGGGGGCACTGCCCTGTCATCTACATGGATCTAATGTAGTGGAGAGTGCCGTGGCTTTAGAGCTAGGCCAGATTGGACGGTCATTTCCAAGGTCACCCCTTTTCGGTGTCTCGGTCCTAACAATGCCATCTACCTTTGGCCAATATTCCCCCAAGTCCCCAGGGGATGCAAATAGTTCCTCTGCTCAGCTGCGGACTGAAAGGTGAGCCTTGGAAGAAAGGCCTGGTGATCAACTTCAGAAAACTCAGCCACTGAAAACCCTGCGGAGTACAGTTCTTCTCTGACACCCTCGGGGTCACCTTTCATTGGAGATGACTCAGTAACAGCTGGTTTAGTTTTGGTTTGACCTTTAGATTCACCCTTCACCATTCGCCCCACACGCTGGACCCTTTGGAGGCTGAATTGTTTGATTCTATGATTGGCTCGCATTGGTGGCATAGTGATTTTAAGCATTGGGCAGTTCAAGCCCACCAGCTGCCCCACGGAAGAAAGAGTGGGCTGTCTGTCTCTCTGTCTCTGAGCCCTGTGGAGCAGCTCTACTCTGTCCTGTAGGGTCATGAGCGATGAGTCAGAATTGTCCTGATGGCAACGGGTTGGGTTTGGCGAAGCCTGTTGTTGATTGAGTCTTTGGCTCTCTGACTCCTAGTGGGATTTCGCTGATGGAAGATTCTGGCAGGGGTGAGGAGAAAGTGAGGACCGAGTATGTCTTTCCTTACCTTCTCTCTGTGGACTGAAGCCACAGTTCCTGTCCTGTGGCCTTCTCCTGTGGCTACAGTCCTCTCCAGCCTGGTCACCTGGCCCCGCTTGTCCTTTCGTGCTTGGCTGTGGTGAAGGCTTTCTGGGTATCCCACCTTCCCATAATGCTGAGCATAGCACCTTCACTTAACCTTCTTCATTGAGTGCGCCGTTGTTTCTTGCCGAGCCTGTGGTTCATAACCAACTCTGCTGGGTTTGGGGTTGGTTTTGACTCACCAGGGAGAAGGGGTAAATAGAGGCAATCCTGGTGAGACTCTTGCCAGGAGGAGGTGGTGCCTACAAATGCCCTTCTTCACCAACAGCTTCATCCCACCAGCCAGCCCGGGGAGGCCTGGTTGGGGAAAGGCCTTTTCAGGGCATGTTTCCTGCAGCTGTGGCAGCATCATTGATAACAGGCCGAGCTCCTCGGAGGCCTTCCTGGCCCCAGCCCATCTGGCTGGTTCAGGCGGCTGGGGAGTCCTAGGCCTGCGCCCGCCAACTCACTGACTCAGCACAACGCCCCTCTCTCACCCAGCGTGGCTCTGGGTGGGAACCAAGCAGCCATCCGGAGTCACCTCCCCTCCTCTTGGAGGAGGCTCTCCCTCCGGCTGGAGCAGCCCCAGGGCTTTAATGAGTGCTGGCTGCGGCCTGGTCCAGGCTTGGTCACTCTGAGGGGAGAACATGAGCTCAGGCAACATAGAACACGGGCCTCTGAAGCTCCGCCAGAGAAAATTCTGTTTTCCTTCCAGCTTTTCCCGGAGGGACCCCCTAGAATTTGGGGATGAAGGGGTTTGAAGGGCAGAATCGCACTGTGTAAGTGGGGGAAACTGAGGCTCAGGGAAAGCGAGCTCCTAGTCGGCACCAAGCATGCACTAGACATCTCTTCGCAGGGCAGAATCTTGCTTCTTCCTCTCTTTGGAAAGAAGAGGGTTTCTCTTCCCTGTGAAGAGCTTGGTCACAAATATCTCCTGGTCAGGAATACCAGGTGTCAGAATTGACTGTGACTCACGGCATCACCATGTGTCAGAAAAGTCAAACGGCTAAGTCCTTTAGATCGCCAGGCCTTTCTTTCAAAGTGCCTCAGAGTGGGCTCCAATCGCCAACCTTTCCCTTAGTAGCTGAGCACAGTAACTATTTTCACCAGCCATGGGCTCTGAGAGAGTTAAAGTTTATTGTGTATAAACACATGTGGGGTTAATTGAAAGGCAGAGAGATAAATGGCTCAGCGAGCCTTGCCTTTCTGGTTCTTGGGTCTCTTGCTTTCTGATGGCCGGACCAGGGTGCAGCTGCCTTAGTCAGGTCCCATTTCTGCTGGTAAGGCTCGCTGCAAGACATCCTGAGAAGAAGTTACATGGACCTACCCCAATGCAGCCCCGGGTGCTGGAGCAGCCATATGGAGACCCCTGTCAGTGCTGAGGTGCTTACACGCTCACTGATTCGGCTTTCCTCCTGCACTAGGCGTCATTGCGTGTGTTTTGTGAGATGGAGGAGGACTTTGTGGTTTGGTGTCGGACATATGGGCTAATGTTGGACTTGTGGGCTTGGGCAGCACTGGGTTCGGATATTTTCTTGATGTGCACTTACCCTTTATATAAAACTTTCTCTTATACACATGAGTTTCTGTGGATTTTTCTCTAAAATAACCAGACTAACACAGGTTCCTAATCAGGACTCGCTTCTAGCAAATTGTGTGAAGTTGAAGGTGTTTATCCTGAAAAGATTTGAATCCTATATGGGACTCTACTCACCCACAGATGACTTCTAACCCTTACCACAAGCCTGTAAGATAGGAACGTGGGTCTTCATGAACTATACAAAGAAGCTGAGGCTCAGAGAGAAGAAGCCATGTGCCTGAAGTCACATGGCTAGTTAATGGCTGAGGCAACTTTCAAGCTTAGGTCTTTTATGCCCCAGAGCTGTGTTTCATCAATGAGACAATGCTGTATTTAGTTTGTGTAATAGGAAGGAGCCCTGGATGGGATGGGCCTAGCAGACTCCAGTTGTAGTCTCAACTCTGCCGCCACCTTTCTTTAGTGTAACTTTGGGTTAGTCCTTCACTCCATGTTCTGACCTGTGGCAATCAGGCCTGCCCTGCCTCCTTCATGTTGTTTTCTATCATATTCATATTATTGTCTGCATTTTCTATAGAAATGCAAGGTGCCAATTGCTGTCAAATTGATCACCACTCATAGTGACCCCCTATGTCTCAGAGTAGAAATGTGCTTCGTAGGATGATTGACAGCCAACTCTTTGGAAGTGGATTGCCAGGCTTTTTTTCTGAGGCACCTCTGGGCGGATTTGACCCTTCAACTTTTTCTCTCAATAGCTGAGTGTATTAACCATCTGCCTCACCCAGGGACTTCCACAATGCAGGATAGGTGGTTTCATTTCCAGTTCACAGAGAGGGATGCTAAAACTCATGTTACTCATTCTCTTAATTTGCTGAAGGATTTAGATAGGCCAGGACTAGTTCCTCAGAGAGGAAAGTGACTTTTCCAAGGTCACACCCCTAGAAAGGGGTAGAAGGAAACTTCAAACAGATAGCAGATGGATGTGTTCATGAGCATTGTTGTGGCCCCAGAAACATAAAGAGGAGCCCCGGTCAGCAGTGGGCTCCAGGGGAGAAAGACCAGGTATTTAGTTCCCATAAAGAGTGACAGTCTCAGAGACTCACAAGGGAAGTTCTACCCGGCCCTCCAGAGTCACCATGAGTCGGCATCCACTCACTGGCAGTGAGTTTGCTTTCTGGTTTGGAGGACTGAAAATCTGGCCAGAAGATCTTAATCCCCCAACTCTGCAGAGAGCCACTTGGCCCCTCTTTGAGTGCAGCCCGTGGCTCTAAACTGACCCCAGGAATCACATCCCTGGGGAGCTTTTGACCTGGAACATAAATTATAAAACTCCAGAGGGGATGGGAATATCCCAACCTACTCCCTACAGACCTAAATAAGCAATTTTCTTATTCTTATAAACCCTCTGGAAATGCAAAATATGTAATTAGTCTAAAATTAGGAGCCTAAGTCACATGAGAAAACCCCCACTGCTTTTGGAGAAGATGTTTTCCTAGTCTCAGCTGGAGTGTTTGTTCTCAGTCAGAATACAGCAGTTGTCTGGTAGGTAAATGACTGTTTTCTCCTAATATGTATGGATCAGGGCAGAAGGTCTCTGAAAGAATTCTTTTTGACTGTCTTGCCAATGCAGAAATTCAATCTCTTCACCTGGCTTAGAAGTCATAAGATTTTCAGGTAAATCCCAGAATGTTTGAATAGCAAGGGCCTGTTCCTTGGACCCGGAATGCTGTCTTAAAGGAAAGACACTTGGATAATAATAACAGTAGTAATGGGACCAGTAGCATTATATGAGGGGGTACCCCTGCCCCCCCCAAAAAAAAACCAGGAAAAAGCTCTGGGCAGAGCTTTCATAGTACACATTTTTCCCTGCTAGGTGAGCATTAAGCAATTCCCTCTGAGTTAGTGCATCCAGCGGTGTCACCTGGGAAGGTTCTCTGTGGTCACAGTGAATTTTTTTGTAAAAGGAATTTGGCTCAAACCTTGTTTTTGGTGATGGCTCATTTAAAATAACAGCATGTGGCTGTGATATTTTGTTTCCTGCTTGGGAAAAATAGACCATTGAAGAGACAGGGAAGTTATCTGGACCATCTTAGAGCTTGGTTCAGGGAATTTTAATGGAAGATTTGGGAATGAGAAGGGCTGCTGGGAAATTGGTGCCTCAGGTTTCTGACTGACCAGGAAAAGGAGCATTGACTGGAAACATGCTGTGCTTGGAAAGAACAGCTCTGAAGTGACTCAGACTTTCCCCCGCAAGGTCATTACTGGTGACGAGACATGGTGCTATTTTTATGACCCCCAAATCAAGCTAGTAGAAGACCCCATTGTCACCTTGTCCCCCCAAACCTCGTCCAGTGAAATAAAAGTTCAAGATGATGCTCGTTTGTTTTTTTGATATGAGGGAGTGCATTTGGAGTTCATTCCTCCAGGTCAGACTGTTAATCACGCTTTCTTTTTAGAGGTTCTGAAAAGATTCCCTAATAATGTGTGACGGAAAAGGACAGATTTATGGCAGATGGGGGACTGGTTTTGCCACCATAATACACTGGTCATGAAGCCATCTCAGTGAGCCAATTTTGGGCAAAAAAACATCATGCCTCTGTTTCCCCACGCACCTGACTCACCTGACCTTGCTCCGTGCAACTTCTTTTTGTTTCTGCGAATGAAAAGGGACTTGAAAGGAAAGAAATTTGATGATGCAGAAGGGGTGACTAAAGAAATGAGGGAGGGGCTGTCAGCTCTCCAGACAGATAAGTTTGAAAAATGTTTCCAGGAATGGAATGGCAGATTTGACAAATGTACTAAATGTAAGGTTGTTTTGTAAAAAAAATTTAAATACATAGCTTTGAAAAAAAATTCAATTTCTCTTTTGGTTACCCCCTCATATATTAATAGGTTAAATTGTGCCAAGAAGCCATATAAAGTATTTTACAATCATTATTACATTGGAGCCTCACAATAACCCTAAAACCAAGCCCCCAAACCAAACCCACTGCCATCAAGTTGATCCCACCTCCTGGCAATCCTATGAAGGTTTTCTGAGCCTGCAATCTTCGCTGGAGCAGTAAGCCTCATCTTTCCTTCCCTGTAGCAGTGGTGGGTTTGCAGTTACCAGCCCAACACTTAACTGGACAGCACAACGGGGGCTCCTTCAGTAACCCTAAAAGATGAGTATTATTAGTCCCCTTTACCTATGAGGGAAATTCATGCCTAAAACTGTTAGAATGTTGGCCACAAGCCATTTGGCGATGAAACTAGTACATTTTGGAGTTACTGTTGTTCACACAGATCCGTCTAACACTAAAGTCCACGGTAGGACATGGACTCTCTGACAGCTGACACTTCTTAGGCACATACCATGTCGTAAGTGTCTTGGACCACAATCTCTCGATCTTCACGCTAATCCTACCCCAAATTTTGTTCCATTCTTTTTTTTCTGTTCTTCAGTGGTATCGTTCACTATACCATTTTCAAGTTTGTCCCCCACTGCAAAGTCCTCTCGCTACATTGTCAAGGTATTAGTGCTGCTGAGTGCATGTGTGTCAATGAGACCTTTGAATAAATAGTTCCAGAAGACTTCTAGGACTTCAGGCGTGTTAACTGGTTAACTTCTTTGCTTCTCAGATTCCTCATGCATCCAATGATTTGGTTGGTCCTGTGGATGTGGGCCACAGGACAGGTAAGTTTCCTATCATGAGAGTAAAAATGAGTTTGTTCTTAAAGTATAGGAACTGTGCAGGTTACGGGTCTATGAGGCCCTGGTTCTGGGGAATGGCCAGGAAAGAAGAGCAAGGCTGGGGGTGGGGGTGGGGGTGGGGGTGGGAGTGAGACTGGGGGTGGGGGTGGTGGGAAAGAGTGTCCGTAAAGTGTCCCAGATCGAGCCGAAAGATTGGAATGCCATTGTGAAGGAAGTGAGGCGGGGCAGGAACAAGCTTCGGGTATGCTTGACCCCCAGGGCAGAGCTGGTTTACGGGATGGAAATTGCCTGAAGTGACTGGAAGTTCTCTCCCTTCTAAACCTGTTGGGATTTCTATTTTATGGAAGTTGATCTTGTCCCTCTTCTGCTTGGTACCATCCACGGGATCCTGGGTTCCTCTGAATAAAACCCAAGACAGCTCCTCACTCCGGACTGGAGGACATCACAAGCTGGCACACTGTTGTCACATTCATCTTTTATGCCCCAACCTCTTGCTGTTTCTGAACTTCTGTGCCACATCCTGTAGGAATCCCGTCTCCCATTTCGGGATAGTTCCCTTCTTGCTGAGCTGTCCCTAGTTGTTCATCTTTCTTCATCCCCAGACTGAGAACCAGGCCCAGCTACATGTGTCTCCCTAGCCTGTCAGTCAGGAGCAGAGCGTGTATGGAGTACAAGGAGCGAGAGGACATCCACCTCTCTTTTAACTCTGAGGTTCTGCCTTCCCCCCTTCATTTCAGCGACCCTTTAATTGAGCACCTACCAGATGCCTGGTGAGGGTTGGGGCCCTATTTCAATACTAAAAGTGTTCGTGATCGAAACAGAGATAACCAGGACCTGGAGCCCACGGCCTGGATGGTGTAGGGAAAGCAGAGGAGGGAGGTGAGCAGATCCTGCAGTATGGTAGGAAAGGAAAGAGCAGTGGGATTGCCACTGCCAAGAGAAGTCTCTCAGGACGTAGGGCTGAGATTGGTTGTTGTTTTTTAGGTGTCTCTCACCTTGACTCCCCAGTAGGTATTCCTAAAGCCTCTGGTGGTACTGCCGGGTAAGCATTAGATTGCTAACTTCGAGGTCAAGGGTTCAAACCCAGAAACCACTCTGAATATAAGAGCGGAGGCTGTCTGCTCCTGTAGAGATTTACAGCCTCACAGGGTCGGGATGAGTTGAAATTAACTCAATGGCAGTGCATGATTTGGAGGTATCCAGGGGCCCATTCCCAGCACCCCCCACCCTAGACCATTTTCTCAGCATGACACAATTGGTAGCAGAGGCCAAGCACGTTAGGGCCTGACCCCAGAAAGGACTCTCCTTGGGGACCCTTGAGGCTTGAGCCTTGAGCTGAGGAAATGGCATTGTGAGTCAGTCGTGAGTCTCATTTTCTCCTTTCCCTAGTAGAATGGATGTGGCTGTCCCCAGTCCTATGCTTGGGCGTCTGTCACCACAGAGAGCGACCTGTCTCTCTTGAGCTCTCCTGGAAGAGTCTGTCTGCCACTTTTCACCTCAACTTGGAAAGGCAGCCAGAAACTAGGCTCAGCCCCCTTTTTGTTGGGAGCATGAGCGATAGTGTGCGCAGTCAGTTTCCTCCAGGCGTGGCCTCTGGGTGCAGACAGGGGGCCAGGCTGCTGTGAGGGGAGGTGCTGGGGGCAGGGCCCTAGTGGGAGCTTGGAGACTCGTTTTTGACTCTTGCCCAAAGTCACTTTTCTTCCTATTTTTATGAACACAAATCCCTAAGTGTGTTTGTGTCCAAAGAAAGTTCTAGGGATAACTGATGATCCATTCGTTGATTAACTTGTGAATCATCCTGGGGGAGAGGAGAGCAGGGCCTGTGGAGGCTGTATATAATGTGTCGTAAAATATTTAGCAGATGATCATCCAAGCCACAGGGAAACCGCTGGCGAGATGGGAATGTGAATGCTGCCAGTATTTAAAAGCTATTTAATGCTAAACATCAGTGCCAAGGAAAGGGGAGAGCGGCAACTTTCCTCCCGCCCTTGGCAACCACAGTCCCCATAATGCACAGAGTGCAGGCGGGAGCTGAAAGACTTTTTGTTTGATTCTTGTAAATGGGCCATCTCTTCTGAGGTGGAATCCTTACCTTGTCCACGGCTTGCTCACTCCTTCAAGAGCTCCCTGCTGATCACCGCTCTGTAGGGAACAGTAGTGGAAACTGTGTGCAAACAGTAGTGTTTCAGAACACCCTGATGTTTGGCACCCAGGAAGAAAAGAAGAACCAGATGTTTGGGTTCCCCACTTTCCTTCCCAGTGTTCTGCTGTCATGTAGACCATAGCTCCAGTCTCCAGTCCTCAAATGACTTACTGGGCTCTCTCTGGCACCCTAAAGCGTTGACTCAGAAGTTGTTACTCCTACACTGTTAGGGCTGGGGTTGGGACCCACCTTGGTTACACATCTCCAGGAGATCAGTTTATTTTTAGGTAGAGGATGAGAAGCCCTTTTCTGATATTTTGGCCTGCGTGCCTCAAATGTAAAGTTCTATCCTTCTGAGAATAAACACCAGAAGGAGAGGTAAACAAAGAGGGAAGTGGCCGGGAACCCATGTAGGCATCAGAACTAATCCTCCTGGAGAACAGAGGCTTTGAGACTGGCTGTACAGCCTCCTGCAAAGATTGTTCATGATGAGGTCGTGGTAGCCAATGCTGGAGAAGCTGGGGGCGTCAGCCCAGCAATCTATTTATTGTACCAGGAAGGCTCCTGCCTGTAGGGAACTTGGATTCTCTTTACTGGGGAGGCATTCGTTACTTATAGGATACAGAAAATTCCCTTTTGAGTTTAGCAAAGTGAGAGATCTCTGGGTAGGGTGGTCTCAACAGTTGCAAGTACATCACTATAGCAAAATGACACTACAGAAACCACAAAGGGGCTCTTTGCCCTGGTTAGGCTTCTCTGCTATTGTTTCTGCTAATTCATTTTTCTGCCAAATCTAATACATCCTTTGAGACCCACTTCAAACCCTGTCTACTCTAGGATTCATTTGCTTTTTTAAAAGACACCGCATTTAATTTTTTATTTTAACATCACTCAGCATATTTAAATACAGTATTCAAAAAAATCAATGAGAGCTTAAGAAAATTCTAGCCTCCTTATTACTGGTGGTGTTGACTTGTGAAGTCACTGGCACTATACCCATAATAAATGTGCATCTGGATCTTCTATTTTTTAATTGTATTGTGGTGAAAATATCTATAGATAAAACATCTGCCATACTAATTTAAAAAATTTAAGTGTATGATTCAGTGACATGAATTATTGCATAATTATCACCACTATCTATTCCCCAAAGGTTTCTATCAGCCCTGTATGGATTAAGCTGTGCCCTGTCCTCCAAGTTATGTATTGGGATTCTAATAATTATACCTGGGTAGAAATAGGGATTTGCTTGCTATGTGAATGAGGTCATACCGATGTAGGGTATGTCCCAGCCCTATGACTTCGTAGTCATAGCAAGGGTACATTAGACAGAGACACACTGGGGGAGACGGATGTCCCTTGATGTTCTCCAAGAACCGAAGATCCTCTGGGCTGCCACCCCACATGGAAGGTACTGACATGGCCAAGAGCTCAATTTGGACTTCGAGCCTTCAAAACGGTGAGAAAATAAATCCCTGTCCCTGTGTTATTTGTGTGACAGCAGCGCTACGCAATCGCCTCAGATGACAACTCAGTCCTCATGAGCAATCGCTTTCACTCCCCAGTCTCCAGTTACCATTGGTAAACTTCTCCGCTAGTCCATTCATTCTGGACGAGCCCAATCTCCATTCATCTCAATCTCCTTTGAAATCTTAGACTATTTAAGAGTCTGAAACACTCTCTTGGCACCTAATTGCTATTGTGTCTGTGACCTGCTTAAGCAGATGAATCTTTTCTCCTCCATTCAAGTTTACATTCTCGTTGGCAAGCGCCAGGTCCTGACACACGTGTGCCACACACAGCTCCCAGTGCACAGTGTTCAGTGAACACTTGCCATTGGGCCTTTGGGCTGGGACTTTTATCTCATTAGTAAGCAGCATTTTGCGTAGGCTGTACATGGTGAGCGGCAGCTTAGTTGGGACTGGGGACCAAGTCTGAATTCTTGATGGGTGTGGGCATAAGACCCAAATGGGCACCTCCGGGTTGCAGGACACACGTGCTCTGAGAAGTTTGGGGTCCTGAGGTTTGGTTTTCCTTCAGAGTTGCGACTGTCTAGGTAGATGTAGCACCAATCAACCCAACAAAACAGTGACTGTGGTCGTGACTCTGAGTCCTGGCAACCTTGAAAGCTGGGTTCAGAGAAGGTGTCAATTCAGTGGAAAATTATTTTGCCAAGCCTGAAAAGTTGCTAGCAGTACCCGTCACATTTTAATGAAAAGTGTAAGAAAGAAGGAAGGGAGGAAGAATGAGAGGAAGGGAAGAGACTGAGAAGAAAAAAAATCACCGCCCCCCAAGAAAAAGCCCAAAGGGGAGTGAGTGGGAAACACGCCAGACTCAGACGTCCAATACCACAATTCCATAATACAGTAATTTTTAATATTAAAAGTAAATTGAAAATGCATCTTTATAAACAATATGCTTAAAATAGATCTATTATTCGAAACCCTTTTCTTTTTTAAAATGCTCTTCACAGTAAATTTCTTAGGTGTCAGATTTTCCCTCAAAACAATAGTGCAATTTGGTCAGTGACTCAGGACTTCTTTGCTAATACAAGTCCTTGTAGATCTCTTGTAGGAGCGGGTGAAGACTCATGTCTGTCTCTGTTTTCTTTATGACCTGTAGGAGCTGCACGTGCTCCGTTACGATCTGTCGGAGGTCTGTCATCTTCTGGAGCAGCTTGGCAAACAGCTGCGACGACTCGGGGTGGTTCAGCTTGAGCTGCAGCTCCAAGGCTTGCAGCAGGTTGTCCTGGATGTCCTCGATGGGCTTCACATTCAGCAAGCCTGGGCGGTCTAGGGAGCAGAAGGGAGACACGCACCGGGAGTCAGCAGAGTTTCCTGGCCCCCCAGCCGATGCCTACGCGAGCCGAGCGGAGGAGACCCCGCCAATCCATCCACCCGCCTTCTGTTGGACTTTGTTTTTAAAATAGGGAGGGGAGGATACAAGAAGGATGGAAAGGAACAGTCTCAGAGACCTCTCCGGGCCCTTTGGTGAAATCTGCTGTGGCCGTTAACATAGCATGGTGTTCAGACCATCTTGTCCCCAAATGGACCCAACACGTTTCTGAACCCCAGTGGCCACAAGCGGATTCTGACTCCGAGAGCCCCCAGATGTGTCAGAGTGAGGCCCTGTCCCACACCATTTTCAGTGTGTCTCTAACTCATCCAGAGTCTCATTTTCAATGACTGCTCCTCCCTGCCGAACCTTTCTCTTTTCTGGGGTCCCCGGGGGATGGCTGCTAACCAAAAGGTTGGTGGTTCAAGTCCATCCTAAGTCACCTTGAAAGAAAGGCCCGGCGTTTCACTTCTCAAAAGCAGCCATGGGTAACCCCACGGAGCGCAGTCCTGCTCTGGCCCACGCCGGCCACGCCAGTGAGAGCGGACTCCACGGAAGCTGGTTATGTCAAAGGGGCCTCTTTTCTTACAAAAGCTCTATGTAGGCTTACACACAGTAACTGTCTTTTTTGTTTGTTTGATATATCACACCCACTCACCCACTCTCAAAGTGACAGAATGAACCATTTTTAAGTACGGTCACAGTTTGGAAGGCGATTCCCCACTTTTTTTTTTGTAATCCAAGTGAGATTTTATGAAGGACAGTATTCCCCACATTCCCCACTCTTTTAACAATGCCGAGTCTGCAGGTGATTCTTACTTCTTTACAGCTCCCTTATTTTAATTTTTAAGTGGCGAATTTAAATTAATTTTAACGTATAATGTTTTTCTTCCTGAAGCTGTTGTTAGAGTTACCCTTAAGCACTGCATAGTCTCTACTGTGAGTGGGTTCATCTTTCTCATTCCATATTAAATATATCCCTGTTGACATTTAGGAAAATTATTGATTTTAGCATATTGAATCAATTCTAGTTTTCAGTTGTCAATTCTAATAGTTTTTTTTAAAGTTTCATAGGTAGTTACATCTACAAATAATAGCAAGTTTCTTTCCTCTTTTCCTATGCTTATATTTCTCATTTTATTTTTTCTTGCCATATAACACTGGCAAATGCAGGTACTATGGTGTTGGATAAAAGTGGTGATAGAATTTCTTCAGTTGGTCCCTCCCCTCCCCTAGTCTCAGTTCCCTTTGCTCCATCCGTATCATGCCATTTTCATACCACGCCCCTCAATCCTCTTGGGTTCTTTGATGACACTGGGCCCCTGGAGAGTCTTTTCCTCCAGTTTGAAATATTTTCCCCTTCCCTTCATCTAGCTTATTCACTTCAACCGAGTCCTCAAAGTATAGCCTGTATTAAAGGTCCTGGGCACCTTCTCTGATGCGGTCCGTTTCTGCCTTCTTTCAACTCCCTTTCTTTGGGCTTTTGTAGTACCCGCGATACAACGGAATCCAAACGATGCTAGCAGACTGTGCTCACAGAGTGTTGGCATTTCCCAGAGATGGTGTGGAGGGCTGCCATATACACTCTGTCATTCAGTCCTCACAAGAGCCCTTGGGGGGGGGGGTTGTATTTTATAGACGAGAAATGAAGACTTCAGAAAAGGCATTCCAACTTTTGTCTAAGATCTGCCACTTGTAATAACACTTGAATTTAAGTCTGTCTGACTCCAAATTCTATACTCTTCCCCCCTGATTTCCTCTCTAATAAATCCAGAGTTTCTTTTTTCTCTCCCTATTAAACCATGAGCTATCCGAGAGCAGAGACTTCTGCCTCTGACCCTTCCGGAGTGGCACAGGCCACAGTCGGCTGAGCTCATCCGTGAGAAGGTGCCTCTGGTGGCAAGCCTGAGATTGGAAGGCGGGTTCTCCAGGACGAAGAAGACAAACCTCAGGGCAGAATCGCTGCACCATGAAGATGTGCCTGTGAGCAGCATTTCCTTGTATCTAATAAACCTGAGTGACCTTGATCCACTGAGGCGAGAGCCCCAAGGGCAAATGTGCAAGTGCAGAGGCCTCTGCGTGGGGTTTGCAGAACTCTGCACACAGCCCCAAGTGAAGCCACTTCTCTTGCTTTTGTTTCATTCCAGAAGTCGGCTTGCCTTGGCTTGTTGGGTTTGTCTTCCAGCTTCTCCGAGCTATCCTACGCTGGCTAAAGTACATCAAGACGAGGGAGCTTCAAAAAGTTCCTGGAAAAATGGATAACAGGATTTTTTTCTGTGAACTTTCTGAAGCCCCCTCGTGGCTATTTTTTTCTTTCATTTCAGTATTTAATTCGGGAGCGATTGGGGGCGATCTCAGGTGCTGAGAAGGAGCCCAGCGATGGCGTCCTGGCTTGGAGAACGGCGCCGCTGGAAGAGCCGTGCTTTGTTCACAGTTGCTGTACAGTCTAATGAGAACCGCTCCCACTTTCTGGATGGGCGCCTTGGATTGTGGCTGACCCTCTCCCTTAACAAATGAGATCGCAAAGACCAGTGGCAGCACAGACACAGGCACCTCTACGTGCCAGGTAGGGGCTGACGATGGCTCCTCTTTGGCTCCTGAAAAACAAGACCTTTTCTCCTTCCGGTGAGGCAACATGAGGAGCGTGTGCGGGGCCGGGGGTGGTGCTGAAGACCCCAGTCATCTAGAACAGTGGTTCTCAACCTGCCGGTTGCGACCCCTTTGGGGGTCAACCGAGCCTTTCACAGGGGCCACCCAATTCATAACAGCAAAATGGCAGCGATGAAGTAACAACGGAAATCATTTTATGCTTGGGGTCACCACCACAGGAGGGTCGCGGCAGGAGGGAGGTGGAGAACCATGTTCTAGAAGCTTTCAGTTACCACGGGCAGCTCAAAAAGAGAAAGAAAAATATCCCTAAGACGCAACGGCTCGGGTTTGCTGGAAACAGTTGGCTCCAGTGCCAAGCGATGGAAGCGGCCCCTCAGGAGGGGAGAGGATCTGGTTTGGATTTGCCTCCCCTTCTTTGGCAAGCTGCTCTTTATGATGTGACCGATGAAGTTTGGCTGGAGGGCTGAAATTTGTGGCCACTGATTAAGTCTATTTTGTGCAGTGACAAGTTGGACCCTTTACAGATCTGGCCCACTGTCCCCTCCCACCCCCCTGACTGAGCCCCATCCCAGACACAGGGCTGTGGTCCAGCAGTGGGGGAAGCAAGTCTATTCTACTTGCAGGTCTCTCACCAGCCAGCTCAGCAACCTGGGGCAAACAGATTGAGCTCAACAAGCCTCCATTTCCAATTCTGTCGATTAAAAGCGAGTGGCCTAGGGGCTGATGTGCTGGACAGCTAACTGCTAGAACAGCAGTTGGAAGGCACCAGCCTCCTTTGGGGAGAAAGATGAAGCTTTTTATTTCCATATCAGAAAGCCAAGGGGTAGTTCTACCCTGCCCTATAGGATCACTAGGAGTTGAAATTGACATGATGTCATTGAGGTTTTTTTTGGAACCAAAAACGCACGGGACTAGAGGATTTTTAAAGACCCCCTTCAAAAGCGTGAAAAACGTATTCTCTTTAGCAATTTCTTCTACTTAATTCATGTAATTAATCTGGGGAAAGAATCTCACCGTCTACTTGGAAACGTAGATTACGAGGCTCACAAATGAAACTTAGAAAGGATACCTAGAGCTGATGATAAAAAAGGTTCCATTGGTCTTATGAGTCCCTGGTTGGGACAGAGTGTTAATGAACTTGGCTGATAACCCAAAGCTTGGAGGTTGAGTTCACTCAGAAGAAAGGCTTGGAAATCTACTACCAAACAAACAACAAACAAACAAACAAACAAACAACCTAGCCACGGAAAATCCACGGAGCGCAGTTCTACTGTGACACAGGTGAGTCTGAGTCAGTGCCGTGACAACTGGTTGTTATGAGGACGTTTGTCAGGGCTGCTCTCCACCTTTCTTTCTTTCTTTCTTTCTTTCTTTCTTTCTTTCTTTCTTTCTTTCTTTCTTTCTTTCTCTTTCTTTCTTTCTTTCTTTCTTTCTTTCTTTCTTTCTTTCTTTCTTTCTTTCTCCTTCCTTCCTTCCTTCCTTCCTTCCTTCCTTCCTTCCTCCTTTCCATCTTTCAATCCATCACAAGACCTCTTCCCTACCTCTGACAATCAACTCCTCCTTAAGCGGAGTGAGGTCCCACACATGTCTCATGGCAATCTGCCTTTCCACACTCCCCCACTCTTCCTGCCCTGCACTCTGTACCAGGCTGCCCAGCCCTCTTCAGAGCAGGCCTTTCTGGGTTCCCTCTTGTACCTGGCAGAGTGAGCTCTGGTCCCAGCCTGCAAAGGGAAAGTGCACATTGACTCACACAGTCCAGGACAATACCATGTGAGGAACCTGGAGCCAATTACCAGTTCCTTACTCCCTTGGCTGTGGAGTTGGGAAAGAAACCTTTCCGGTCCCCATTCACACAGTCCTGGAACTCATTAGAAAATATTGTTGATGATGGCAAATCTACAAAGCTCCTCTCACATGCAGATCTGGTCCAGTTGATGGAGAACTAACTGGGGGCAGATTCAATTTTCTGGCCTCTTGGGATCTGCCCACCTGGATCAGGCATTTTCTTAGCACAGATTTTCCCAGGAGGTATCAGCTGAGGGGACCAGCAAGCCACAGCGCAGTCTCCTGAAGGACAGGCAGGACACTCAAATAGGGGTAGCTTTGTCTCTACTCTAAGAGATTGGGGGTGTGGTTTCCCAGTCTTCCCCAACTGGCTACCTGATAGAGATTGATGGGAATCGAACAATATGAGGGCACTGGGTATGAAGCCTGAAGGCAGAGCAGCTGGAGAGATCCACAGACATGAAGACCCAAGTTCAGGTGGAAAGGAAAGGGGAGGGAGGGGTCTAAAGGGGCCTCTGCCCTGATAGTGCAGTGCGATAAGGATTTGGTTGCTAGTTGCAAAGGTCAGTGGTTCAAACCCACCAGTGACTCTGTGGGAGAGTGATAAGGCTGTGTGCTCCTGTAAAGATGGACAGTTTTGGAAACCCTAAGGGTCAATTCTACTCTGTCCAATAGGATGGATATGAGTTGGAATCGATTTGACAGCAGTTGGGGGGCACTTGGAAAATTAATGTTTATTTAAACTGTCTCACGAATGTCCTTGATCACTTTGCTTCTCAAACTCACCCAAACCAGTTACCCTTGAGCTAACACCAACTCACGGACCCCCATGGTGTCAAGAGTAGAACTCTGCCCCACAGGACTGGCGAAGACAGGTATTTTGTAAGTAGATCCTCAGGGCTTTTTCCTGAGCCCTAGGGGATCTCTGAACACCAACCTTAGCATAAGTTCACAGAGGCGTGCTAAAGAGCCATGGACTTGGAAAGCAAAGACTTGATCAGTCTTCTCTCTATTCCACACTGTTTCTGTATGCCTTTGGACACCTCTTCTAGTCTGTCTCTTTCTGGGTTCTAGCTTAATTTTGAAGACAGCAATGGTGCCTTTTTTCATAAGGTTGTGGTGAGCCTAAAATAGGTAAAGGGGCTTACTATATATCTCTCACCACCACAGAGGGATTCTGACTTATAGAGACCCTGTGGGACAAAGAAGAACTCCCCCTGTGGGTTTCTGAGACTATCAATCTATGGGAGTAGAAAGCCTCATCTTTCCCTGTGGAGTGGCTGGGGGATTCGAACTGCTGACTTTGTGGCTAGTGGCTCCATGTGTATTCTCCATGTTTGTTCAAATAAAGGCAAGCTCCACAGGTGGGGTCGGTAATAAAGGTCTGGTGCGGTGGCGTGTTAACCACTGGGGGATAAATTGTTCAGCTGTTGTTGGCATGCAGACATTCACAAGTGCAAGTAAACAATTATGGAAACAAACACGTTTCTTCTGGGGGGTGGGTTGTTCCAGCAAGTTCTCACTCTTGTAGTTGAATGTACTTGTGCAAGGTAGTTTGAGAACAATAACAGACAACTTGACCAAGGTACCCATACTCACGATCACAATGTGGCCGGCATTCGGCAAAACTGTGAATTGAGCCACGTTTACCTTTGCTAACCTGTGCGGTCTCCTGTAGCGATTCTCCCCCAGCATCTTGCACTGAGGGAAAACCGATGGGAGCACGTTTCACACTTGGCCTTCTTTTCACAGTCATCTTTGGCTCGAGCCTGATCTAGTGCAGTGATGCGCAACTCTCCCTCCACCCAGAAGTCCTCTGAGAGATGAAAACCCAGCAGAGTCACGCCTGGGTCCTGTGCCTAGAGATGTTGATGTACTTGGCCGGCACAGTGACCTTGACTTCAGGATTTGTAAAAGCTCCCAGGTGATTCCTATGTGCAGCCAGGATGAATACTACCGGCCTAGTGGGAAGCAGTTGGAGCCCCACTTGGCAATCTACTTGCTGAATAACTGTGGACAAGTTACTTAACTTCTTTGTACCTTGGTTTTCCTCATTTAAAAAATGGAGATCCAAGGGCAACATGTCAAAACCTCACCTCAACTTACTGCCATGCAGCTGATGGTTAGCGCGACCCTACAGGACAGGGTGGAACTGCCCCTGGGGTTTCCCAAGACTGTAATTCTTCACGGGAGTAGAAAGCCCTGCCTCTCTCCTGAGGAGGGGCTGGTGGTTTCTGCTCTGTGCTTGGCAGCCCAATGAGTAAACAGTAAGCCACCGATGGCCTGGCCGCTCCCACTGTGGTGAGGAGGATTTGTTTAATTACTATGTGGAAAGTTAGAACTGTGCCTGACCCACAGGCAAGTGCTTAGGAAGTTCCCTTTACTGTATTATCAGTGTTCCTTGAACTCTCCTCTTTTTCGATTTCACCTTTCTTCTCTCCCCATTTCTCTGATTTTCCCAAGTCCTTTTGTTTTTTTTTCTCCTATTCTCCTTCCCTGAATTGCTCTCAGCTTCTCAGCAGTTGCTTTCTTCTTCCAGAATCCATAAATCCTTCTCTTTCTGGTATTGCACCATGCTGGGGATGCGTCTTAGCGCCTCAGAATCAGCCTACATTCATCAAGTTTGCAGTGGCATGTAGCTTTCCAGTGCTATCAGGGAAATGGGCAACCAATTTTGTAATTACTTTAACAACAAGGCAAAGATCCCCCTCAGGAGCACAGTCTGCCATGCAGGCTCAGAGGGTTGCTCCCAGAGTACTTTGCTCTGAGGTGGGTTTCCATTGTACAGCTCCCTGCTTAAACTATAACAGTAAGTGAGTTGGCTGGCCAGTGGGCTCTGGTGCAGGGTGAGCCTCTCTGTGTCACCGTAGAGCTGTGCTCCTTTTGGGCTCCTAGTGGCTGGTTTCGAGAAGCCGAGAGAGCTTTCTTCTGCATTGCCACTAGGTAAACTTGGCCCTCTAATCTTTTGCTTTTCAGCCCAGGGTATTAACTACTTGCATCACCTGGGGACTCTGCTGAAACAACAATAAACTATATATAACTTAAACAATAGTTAAAAAGGGGGGTGGCATCTCGAGGGGAACAGGGAAAGCTGTTGCTTAAGTTGCTGACTGCAAAAATGATGAACCGATATGTAGACTCCCACTTAATTGACAACAAATAAGAAATTGAAAAAACAAAACAAAAAACCCAACCCGAAATAGTTTACCATTAATAAACGCTTTCTTTGTTCATATCCAAAGACAACTGCTCTTCACAACAATGGTATATATTATTTAACTGGGACAGTGGAGGAGGGTAAGCAGCCGAGAGACCAGCCCAGCTAGTTTTTCCTTCCATGTGCCCATTAGCAGCAATCACACTCCAATTCCCCTCACCTCAGTCACTCCTGCATCATCTCTCAAAAGGCAGCCCTGCTGCAAAGCTACGACATAATGGAACACAGAAATACCCAGTGGCCAGGGAGGGAACACTTTCACCTTCCTGTCTCCAAACTTCTCCCACCTCATGTTGTTTCCAGAGCATTTAACCTGGGCTCTGTTGCATTTCCAGGTCTTTCAGACCAAAATTGAGACCTGAACTTTCTGACCTGTCCTTGGTAAGCCCTTGTCTATCCTGTCTCTTTGTTCTGTGGGGTGAGGGCCCCCCATGTTCTGGCTGGTTCAGATCACCTGATTTAAGTGCAGCCACTGGCTTCCTCCGCTTCTCTTTGTCAGGGCAAGGAGGACAACTTTCAGTTCTTCCCCCAAGCTCAGTGATGTCCACAAATCTTTGCTTCCGCTATGGCCAAGACAGGAGTCCCAGGGTACTACAAATGGTCACTGTGCCTGGCTGCTAACGGAAGGGCTGGAAGTTTGAATCCACCCAGAGGTGGCTCAGAAGAATGGCCTGGAAATCTACTTGTGAAAAACCAGTCATTGAAAACCCCATGGAGGACAGTTCTACTGAGTCGCATGGGTTGTCATGAGCCCTAGTCGACTCAGTGGCAATGGATGGTGTATGCCCAAGATGGGCTTTGACTGGGATGTGAAGTGGTGTTGGGAGGCAGATGAAGAAGAACGGTGTGGAAATAGGAATCCTTTCCTCATGTTGAACCTGACCTACTCAGACTCCTAGTCCACGTGGTGGCTAACTACCCTGGGGTGTTCTGGGTACAAGGAAGAATGAAGATGAAGGGAGAGAGGGAACCAGAATGAGCAGGGAGAAATAAGAACGCCTCTTCTTTACTTCCCCCTAGCCTCCAGAAGCGACAAAAGCAAGGCAGAAGCAGCAAACACAATGACACGTGGTCCAGGTCTTTGAGAAGATCTCATAATCTCAGATCACATGTGTGAGCTCAAAGTCTGAGGCATGATGTCCTACTAAAGTCTGGCAGAATTCGGGGGGGCATTCTAGGAACCCCGGGTGCACAGTAGTTGAAACACTCGGCTGCTAACCAGGTCAGCGGCTCAAACCTACCAGCTGCTCGGCTCCTGTGAAGATTACAGCTTTGGAAACCCTATGGGGGCAGTTGTACCCTGTCTTTTAGGGTTGCTCTGAGCTGCAGTTGATTGGAAGGTAATGGATTTGGTCAGATGTGAGCTTGGAATGCCCCACCCCTTCATTTCCTATCTCATTCAGCAATAACAGGACTTTAACCACCCCCACACCCACCTCTTTCCGCCCTCCTCCAGTATTTCTTTCCCTTTGGGTTTTATTTTCAATGCACAATTAATCCGCTTAAAATGATAAGAGGATTAACTACTATCTCCGAATGGGGTAATATTTATATTATAATGAGGGATTTTAAAAAGTGACTAGTGGTGGTGTTTCAAGCAACCTGACTGGCAGTCTTGAGTGGAGCTACTTCAAATCCTATCATACAGGGGAAAAGGGAAAACTAGCTTTTTCTGTGTACTCAGCTTGTTCCAGGCACTGTGCCAACCGCTTCACATCATGTTATTCCATTTACTTAGGGCACAGATAAGGAAATTAGACTCAGGGGGCTAAAACTTTGCCTGAAGTCACCCAGCCAATAAGCAGCGGAGTGGGGCTGTGGAACCCCCGTCCGTGTGATCCAGCTTCCCACTGGCCCACCCTGCCTCGACTGGTCTGCTTATTTGTGAAGCGGCAAAGACGTGCGTTTCAGGAAGAGGTCCTGGGTCTGAGTGATCTCGCTACTGCCTGTGCCTGGTCAGCTTCTCTGTCACGACCAGAAGCACCCGTGGGCTCATCCTTCCTCCCTTGGGGATGATCTGCCTGAGTGTGGTGGCGAACTGTGCCCGTCTGGAGGGCTGCCTGGGGTCGCCCAGAGTTTAAACACACATTGTGAGAACCCCAAATGATAAAGTGCTTCAGAAAGGGGCCCACGGGCTGGCTGACCCACTGAACCTTCTTCGAGACCAACGGTGTGGTGACAGGAATGACTCAGCAGTTTGGCTCTCCACCCCCGTCTGTCTCTGAGGTCAACTACAACCGCTCGCTGAAGAGGAGCCCAGCCTTTTCCTTTCTCTTTCTTTCTTTCTTTCTCTTTTTTTCTGAAGCAGTCGCAGAGGAAGATGGCTCTAGAGTCAACAAACAACAACATTTCCATGGAAGATTCTGACCTGTATCTTCTCTCTGCCGCTCCCTCATCCCGGCTCTCCCATTTTTAAATTTCGGGGCGCCCGTTGAGAACTGTGTAGACCAAGTTCATGAGGCTATGAGGGTCACAAAACAATGGGACCTTTCTAGATCACTTGAGCCTGGCGGTGGCCTCGTGATAGGAGGAGGGCCCCAAGAGAAGAGCGTCCCACAGTGACGTGTGTGCAGCGTTGTTGAGACTCATGGTGCTCTTATGTGCAGTGGTCATTAAAGCCGTGTGTTCAGCTAATCAATGCATTCAACTCAATAGCAGTAGGTTCGGTGTTTTTCAATATTCCTCTCTGACACAACCGTAGCCCGCATGGAGATATGACCCATGTCTAACACGCTTCGCTGTCCTGCTCAAGGCTTGCTCATCTGAGAAATCAATGTCCTTGCTTAGTCCCAATGTCACAAGGGGAGCCGGTAAAACAACCGTCTTTTGACGCAAGTAATGCAAGGCTGAGACAGTGTTTTGCCAAGCTCACCCTCTAGCCAAGGCATTTTCATAAGCATGCTATGCTAATTTTTTTACAGGACTATCTAACAGTTTAGGAACCAGCCTGAGTTTGCTCAAGAAAACACTACAGCTGACGTAGCCAAGTTGGCATATGAGAGAGGTCGAAGACAGTGGGCCGGTTGTCCACTACGATCTTATCGTTAACGTTTTCATTGCTTGGGGTTTTGTCTCAGGAAGATTCTGAGAGGCGGAGAAGATGGAGGTGCCATCAGACCAACAGAAGGGCAGGCTCCCCAAACTGGCGTTTCCTCAAGAAAAGCTTAGACCCACTCAGGAAAGTTGATTATGTCTTTTGTTCCCGGGGAAGACAGTGAAATCCATTCTAGCGTGTAGAAGTCATTCTGTTATAAAATGGAAAGATTACACTTGAGTTGGAAAGCTCTCTGGGCTTCGAAGGGCATGCAAGAACAGGGAGGAGAGAGGCGGAACGCAATCCAGCGCTCTCCACCTGTGAACCGACCATGGTGCTGGCTCAGCTGCACTGGACTGCTGTGCTGGCTACCACGGGGGAAACGCTTTGTGGCTTGCTTCTTGCCAACGAGCAGGAAGAGATTAAGCGGCTGGATGGTGTTTTTACAGTAAAAATTTCAGAAAAATGAATGCCACCGCGTGTGTACGTTAGAGCTCGTCTAAGATGGTATCATCACCCTCTGTGGGGAGTCCTGCAAACAGTGCCATTTTTCCCAGGGGGCCTGCCGGCAAAGCGTGGGTAACCACCACGCACCAGGGCACCAGTCTTCACTCTTATCGACGGACCTTCTTCCTTCCCAGGCAATTTTCAAAATCTGGGTTAAAGTTTCGTTAAACACCAGCAACAACATACAACCCAAGGCCATTGAGTTGCTTCTGGTTCATAGTGACCCTTTCTGGGGTTTCGGAGGCTGTAAGTCTTTACGGGCGCAGACAGGCTCATCTTTATTCCTTCCAAGCAGCTGGTGGGCTTGAACTGCTACTTGCAGTCTGACGCTTACTCGACCGTGCCATTTGTTAGGCAGGTTAGAATGGTGTCTTGAGAAGGGCTTTGCTATTCATAAGCAATCTCTGAACTACCACTAGGAAACGCTCACTTTAGAGTTGGGGGCAGTATCGAAATAGATAGGCTCTGATAACTGTCAAAGAACTCTATGGCCAAGGTCATTAATGGCCAAGGTCATTAATTCCCCATCTGAACACAGGAAAGGCAGGAGAGTATAGTGGCTACGTGTTTAAGCTTTAAAGTCCAGAGACCTGAACCTTGAAACCGTGGTTTTATCAATTCATAGACGATGACTTTGGGCAAGTTGCTTAATCTCTCGTAAAGCTGAAAGTGGTAAGGGGCTTTAGAGAATTGCAAACCAAACCAAGCTCAATGACATCAAGTTGGTTCGGAGTCAAAGGGAACCTCCATAAGGTTTCAAGGTTCCATAAATCTTTATGGGAACAGACAGCCCTCTCTATCTTTTGAGGAGTGGGTGGGTTTGAATAGCCAACGTTGAGGTCATCAGTCCAGTGCTTAAAACACAGTACCCTGGGGGCTCCTTAAAGATTAAAAAAGACTGTGAATGGATGCACTGTGCTTAGCATGTTGCTGCGCAACACTGGCCCAGTTGCCATTGAGCCCCTGTGTGTCAGGTAGAACTATGCCCCATGGGTTTTCAGTGGCGGAGTTTTGAGAAGTAGATGACCATGCCATTTTTCCCAAGGAATCTCAGGGTGGACTCCAACTTCCCAACTCTGATTATGGATGAGCCGACTAACCATTTGTACCACCCCCAAAGCAAACCCACTGCCAGTGACTCACAGCGACCCTATAGGACTGGGTAGTCAGCCCCTATGAGTTTCTGAGACTGTAACTGTTTACGGGAGTAGAAAGCCCCATCTTTCTCCAGAGGAGCCGCTGGTGATTTCTAACTGGTGACCTTGCAGATTGCAGCCCAGTGTGTAACCACTATGCCACCAGGGCGCCTTTGTACCACCTAGGGGACTCTAGGTGGTTCATCTGTAAGGTATTTGATGAACAGTAGCTCTCTTCATTGCTCATAGATTATTGTTCATCAACGAGCATTTATTCTGAGCCAGGTACTTGGGTATGACTTTCCTTTTAGCAAATTAAAGAAATCGATCATCATGGCCTATGGACAAGCAGGGCCCAAGGTTATTCACCTGCTAGAACCAGGTGTTCTCCACTTGCCATAGAATGCCAGCTTTTCCTTTATCTGTGAACATATGGCTTTGAGAACCATTCCCTTTCTGTGCTCTATTCTCCCTGCTCACTCAGAGGCGGGCCGTGACCATTCAGAGACGGAAGTTCACAGCAACTCAGAGAGAAGGAAGGAACACCGTGGGGCTGCTGGAAAGGGGGAGCTGCTTCACGGGTGCAGATGAGGAGTCTGCGTGATTTGCCATCTGTGACCACTGTGTTCAGTTGCTCTGTCATTAGGACAATGATGGCAGCATGCCTTGAAAAATATATTGTAACAACCAAGTGGATTCCAGCCCCCCTCCCCTATAACTTGGAAGTTTCAGAAGAACTGCAAGGCTTCCAAACTGTTCTGAATGAACAAAACAGGCCTTTTCCTGGTGCCGAGAGCCAGTTGGAACCCTTCGATGCTTTCTCCACCAAACAGCAAACATCGTACCACTCAAGGAGGCGAGTTGTCCAATAGAGTGTCCTGGGGCCTGTCAGCTTTCTGAGCGCTGCCCTTGGCTCTGGTTGCTGGGTAGGTTTAGGGAGCTTGCTGCTGTGGCTGGCATGCTGCTGTGGCGCCAGCTGTAAGCATGCCCCCGCTGGAGGCAGTTTTATGACTCTTGACTCCACCCATCCTGTCAGGGAGGCTGAAGGGGACCAGGAAAGCTATGGTTTACTGTGTGGACCAAGGAATCACAACTTGGGGCTCTCCTCCCTAACCTGAGGGATTCGGGTGAAGGGAGGCTGCCACCCCAACCCAAGCAGCGTGACCGAACCGATCGCAACCCTCCAGCCGGGTGGCAGAGTGGGCAGGGAGCAGAGGAGATCAGAAGAGTGACAGTCTCAGACACTCACAGGGCAGTTCTACTCTGTCCTGTGGAGTCGCTAAGGGACAGTGTGGACTCCATGGCAGTCACTTGGCGGTGGTAGTTACAACTGGGCTCTAATGAGTTGTCAGAAATCAGACCAACTTTTCTTTCTATGAAACACAAATACAGACACAAAACTGTCGGGATCTAAAGAGATCTTGAAACTCTTTAAAAGGCACAAAGTGCTGGTTCTTTTTAGTGGCTCTGGGTCGAGACCCTTTTGGGGGGTTGAACCACCCTTTCACAGGGGTCACCCGATTCATAACTGTAGCAAAATCACAGTGATGAAGTAGCAACGAAAATCATTTTAGGGTTGGGGTCACCACCACATGAGGCACTGTGAAAGGGTCGCAGCACGAGGAAGGCTGAGACCCACTGCAAGTGTAATTCCTGTCCTCACGCACAGGGGACAAAGAGGGAGATGAAACACCTGAGAAGAAGTAGGCCATCTTTCTCAGCAAGTTTGGTTTTGGAACTGCGTGAAAAGCGGAGATGCTAAGCACCAGGCAAATCTAAGTACCAAATCTAACAGCATCAGCAGTACACACACACACACACACACACACACACACACACACACGGTTGGGTCAAATTAGTTACTTATCCAAAAATATACCCTCTTTGGTTTCTCTAGGGACTTCCCCTTCATCTCCCCTACTCCCTATCACCCAACTCTGATATGGTGGCCATCTCCCCAATCTTCCCCATCGATCTAAGGTCAACTGCAAAAACCTTCACGAACACGAAGCTGACGTGAATGAGGTCATCTGGATGTCGGCCCCAAACTTGGTTTAGAACAAGTTTTTGAACACTGAGGCAACCTATTGAGCAGCATACACTACAGAGGAAAACCAATCATCACTCTTACTGAGACGGGCGGCAGGGGGTGGAGTGGGCAACCCCGTGGCTATGGAGTTGATTGCGACCCACAGCATCCCCTGTGAGTTGGGACAGACCTGTGCTCCATCCAGTTTTTAGTGACTGCGATCATCTGGAAGCAGATTGCCATGCCTTTCTTCCGAGGGACCCCGGGGGTCTGGGGGGGAGGGAGTCAAACATCTGTTTATAGAACACTTCGTAATGAAATGTTACCATTTTAAAGGGTTTCAGTGGAAAGGCTGAAGCCTCTAATGCCTATGAGTACATTGAATCAAGCGAGGCTCCATAGTCTCTGAGCTACCTCCTGACCTGTTGAAGGCCAGCGAGTACAAGGACGACCCTGCATCAGGTGTGTGGCATTGTGGTTACGACCAAGGGTTCAAACACGAGAGCAGGTGTGAGGCTGGCGCAGGCTGGGCCGAGCTTCGCTCTGTTGCGTACAGTGTGGCCACGAATCGGAACCAAGCTGATGGCCCCTAACAATGAATCAGTGATTTTTTTTTAAAACAAAAAAAAATCGGTCATTTATTTTTGTTCTTATTATCAGGAGGCCAAAAAAAAGTACACTTACAAGACTTATTTTATAAATAGAGGCTACCTATGAGCTGAAAAGTGTTAAAAGAAAAGACAAGGATATCATTTTGTAAACCATTACATGAAACAAACAAGGACAGCAAAATAAAACCCAAAGGGCCACACCCCTGCCCACTCTCTCCCCAGCCCTCCTCACGCTGAGCGCTCTCTCTGCGCAATTCCATACAGTGAGAACAGAAAGAAGTGGGCTATGCGGGGGAGCTCTGGGTCAGGGCAGGAGACGGGCTGCTGGGGCAGCGGGGACACTGGCTTCTGGTCCCTTAAGTCTGGGAGTCTCAGCACCTGGAGGTGCCTGGTGGCCCTACCACAGCTGGGGCCAAACACTCCCACCAACCTAGGGTAGAATCACAGATTTTAAAGTAACCCCACTTATGAGAAATTTAGTTAAGGACAATATTAGCATTCCCCTAGCTGGGGCTACACTATTGTTTCATGTGATCTGTCATCATGAAACAATATTTTCTCAGGAAGTGAAAAAGAAGAAGAAGAAAAAAAAAAGCCTAGAATGATCCGGGCTGATTTTGTTTTTGGTTAGTGGCCCCTGCTTCACTAGCCTTCCTTAGTTAGCCTCTCTCAATGACTCATCTCCAATCCCTGCTTGAATATCTACTGATCTCGATGGTGGGAACAGAAACTGCTACAAATGATGGAAAGTGATTTGTTATAACCTGTACACGCCCTGGATCCCAGTCATCTTACTCAGTGGATTCCCAAACCAAACTCCCTGTCTTGGAGCCGACGCCGACTCAGAGCGACCCTAGAGGCCTGGTAGACCTGTCCCTGTGGGTTTCTGAGACTGCAACTGTTTATGGGAGTAGAAAGCCTCATCTTTCTCCTGCAGGGTGACTGGTGGTTTCGAATTGTTAACCGAGTGGTTAGGAGCCCATTGTGTAACCACGACGCCACCAGGGCTCCCTGGAAGAGTCAATTGTTGCCAAGTGTCATCGAGTTGGCTCTGAGACCCCTGTGCAACTGAACTGCCAGGTCCTGCACCATCCTCACAATTGAGAGTGTAGGTAGTGCTCAGCTGTGTGTGTGTGTGTGTGTGTGTGTGTGTGAGAGAGAGAGAGAGAGAGAGAGAGAGAGAGAGAGAGAGAGAGAGAGAGAGAGAGAGAGAGAGAAATTCATTATCTTACTGATAGTGGGGCCAGGGGTATAATTATTTGACCCAAATCACTCAGTCGTGCCTCTAGACATGAAGCAGGCACCAGCTTAAGCAAAATTATATGAAGGGCCTACAAAAAATTCACAGGAAAATCCCATTATCTTTCAATCTCATTTTCCCACAAAACATTGGGAAGCCCTCTCATACATATCACCACTTCAATGAGAACTGGACTGGCCTTCTCAAAGGGAAGAAGAATGCCTTTGTCATTTGCCAAATTGAATGTGGATTCGATTGGGACAAACACGTGACCGGGAGCAAGCTCAAGAGCCCGAGTGCACGGAGCCACGACCTGCTTTCTTTCCTGGCCTTGACCCGTGCAGTGACAGTGGCAGAGACATATTCCACGGGCATTTCTGTTTGAAAACTGAGTAAGTTCAGAGCGAAGAGGAACCGAGACTAAGAGTAAGGAAAGTCAAAACTCTTCCCCTTCCCCTCCCCCATGGAAGAACAAGATATGAGTCTTACCTCCACTGAGAATAATGACAGCTATAAATATTGCCAGGTCGCTGTCATCTAACTCCAGTGCATTGAACTTCACAGCAAACTCAAACTTGGGCTCCATAAAGTCACCAAAGGGCTTCCGCAGACTCTTCAGGAACTCCCTGGTCATGAATCCTTGGCCTTCTGATATTAGAACCCCATCTTTATTCATCAAGGATGCCAGCATGGTGTAAATGATCTCATGGACACCATACTTCAGGAGTGTTACTTGGTCATTCAAGTCCAGGTTCACAAAGCCAGGGATGCTCTTGGCATACTCTGTGATCTCCTGCACAGCCTCCACCGAGCGGAACTGACACCCCTGAAAGATGCGAATGGCTACCTCTTTGCTCTGTTCCTGCAGGGGGGTGATGTGTTTGAACTTGATTTTATCTTCTCCCATCATTAAGGAATGCATGTCATAGATAACAAATGGCTGCAAATGAGAGAGGGAAATAGTAGCTGAGTTATTGAGAATGATGATGGCAACAAATGTACAAATGTGCTTGACACAAAGGATGGATGGAGTGTGATAAGAGTTGTACGAACTCCCAATAAAATGATTAAAAATAATAAAAAATAAAATGAGGAAAAGTGAACAAAATAAAGTAAAAATGAACACACTAAAAAAATAGTAGCTGAGTTGGAGGTTTCTAATTCCCATTCCCATTCAGAAAACCATTTTGCTGTACACATTTGCATTGTTAACTAAAAGAGTCTTGAAATTTGAAGACACCTAATAATAAGAAGATACTCTTGTCTTCTTCTAATCATTATTATGATTCAGCAGCTATGAGTTCTTATTTTTACTACTCATCTGAAGCAATCACATTTCACGAATTTTGGTCGTTTATCCTTTCTACTTCTCCTGGACCGCTTTACCTCCGCCTGGCTAATAGTTCCATTTTGTTGTTTGGAGAGACTTTTGTTTTGGAGTTTTAAATGATACAAAATCTGTTAATTTCCCTTATTTTCCGTGAGATACACTCTTCCTTTTCTTTCCATAAAAGATCATTGTAGCAACACTTGAAAATACCCACTTGAACATCAACAAAGCCATCTTGCAACTTAAGATGAAGTCTTCTCAGAGCCTAGTAATATGCACGGGTGAAGTATACTTCACTATAATAAATCAGTCTAAAAGAAGATTAGAAATACTGAGCCAAGAAAATACCTATTTCTCTTTCTCTCTCTAAGGCTCTGGAAGCAATCTGTTTCAGAAAGAGCAGATGTAAAGACTGTGGGTAAGTGCTGCAGAAGGTGATGAAGTGAAAAAAGGTTCTGAACTTATTTTTTAAAATATCTGTCCTTAAGGCTCAATTGTACTTTCAGCATTAACTCGGGTTTGCAGTGGACTACTTTCAAAAGCAAGTTGTGTGAGTCATGAATTGTCTTTTTTCATTTCCACGTATAGACTCATCAAATATTTGTGGTCTTTGTGAAATGCTCATGGCTATTCTGAGAAGGGACAATATTTTATATGCACCACGCATCCTAGGAGTGAGACCCTAAATCTATTCAAACAAGTACGCATCTAAAAGCACTGGAATGACAATTATAGATATCTGGGTTCTAGTTTTGATTCCGTGATTAACTCTAAGTAGTTTTTAAAGAGTCATTTATCTTCCCTAGGCCTCAGATTTCTTAACCGAGGCGAGTGGATTAAATTAGGGCTTTCAATTTCTTCTTTTAGAGGCAATTCTAGTTGCATCTCCTCAGAATCGGAGTGTGTGTGTGCATGTGATTGTGTGTATGAGTACGTGTGTGTGTACATGTGAATGTGCGTGTCGGTGTGAGTGCACATACATTGGATAGCACATCTGTGACAGACTAAGTGTACAGTGTCTTGTGAGCAGGAAGGCGGAGAGCTCTCACTTGAATTGCAGGAAGGGGGCGGGGTGCAGGCTCCAAACCAGCTTCAAGACCTGTTGGTTTGTAGATTCTTTTAATTTCTATGCGTCTGTGGCTTAAACCAAACTGCCAACTACGCTCTACACTGGAGAAAATACCTCTAACACTAAGGACTCTTACTTAGAGAATGGGTAGACTTTCAAACTTGTGAATGATTCCAGCTCTAGCAACTGGGGTTATTCCAAAATTCTCATTTTTGTTAGCAAGCAACAAAACAACAAAAAAGTTCACAAGTTTTGCTTAGCAAACTCTAACAGGTGATTCCTCTTACCGCGACCCTACAGCACCGGGTAGAAGGGATCCTGTGGGTCTCTAACACTGTAACTCCTTGCACTCAGAGTGCCCCTGAACCGGGCGTGCCCATGAGCGGGCATGGGCGTCCACTAAATGGCACTGTACTTGACCTTGACTAGATGCTAGATAGGAGGCCCCAAGGGCAAGTTTGACTTGAGGACTTCAATCCATTCTTCAAGGAAACCAAGAGAATGAGATGCGTCACACTTTCCTAGGATCAATTGCGCTTAATGTACTTCTTAGAAAATTTACTTCTGTTTCTTCTCCTTCCTGTCAAACGGATAGTCTTAAAGGGAGCGCAAAGAAGGGCAGAGAGGATAGTCAATCACACGAATATAACTCACGGAGTTTGCCTCGTATAACGGAGACCTTTATCATGAAACCAATTGGATGGAAAATGATGTTTTTCCAGAACTTAGAGAAAACGTGGTTTCAGTTCTCCAGGAGTTTTACAACAACGTGTGTTATAATTTATGTTGGGGAAGGGCTGCCGGTGACAGCTGCCGTGGATGCGTGAGGTGCGGGTACCTGAAGAGTCTAACATGGAGAAGTACAGCCATCAGATGAGAACTCACGTCTCTGCTCCTCTGGGCCAAGAGGGCGCTGAACTGCCGACTTCAACTTTCCCAGGAGCTTCTGCTCCACCACTGGGCTTCTTGGCACAGGACACGTGCATCTCCATGTAAGCAGTGTATTTGGAACGGTGCCCTGATCAACCACCCTGTGACTCTTCCCTTTACTTCCCCTGTCCCCTCATATAAAGGCCCAGGTTCCTGTTTTTGAAACTCTGTGGGCATAAAATCCTGCTAATTTTCGCTCCCAATTTAACAACAATGTGACTTTAACCCCTTGGCAATCAATGTTGGTCAGGATTTCCTGGCAGTAAACATTCAAGGACAGAGCAAGGAATCAGCACCCCCACCATTATGCCAAACCATTCCAAGGTGGTGGTGGTGGTGGGTTTTTTGCTTTGTTTGCTTAGGCTTTTAAGCCTTCTGAAAAACTGGTGTGCTGGCAGAGGCTCCTGGGTATTGACATGCTAATGATTAGCAGGTAGTCTTTGTTTTTGATAGGCACAGCTGATGAGGCTGTTTTCACTGTTTTTGAAACCAGCAGTCTTTCAGCCCACATGGATCTCTGAAACTAGCACAGCGGTTTCTCCACCTTCCTCAGGCCGTGACCCTTTTATACAGCTCCTCATGTGGTGCTGACCCCCAGCCATAAAATGATCTTTGTTGCTATTTCATCACTGTCATTTTGCTACTATTATGAATCGTCATGTAAATATCTGATATGCAGGATGTATTTTCATTGTTACAAATTGAATATCATTAAAGCATAGTGGTTCATCACAAAACAATATGTCATTATATAGTGTGAAATATTTATTTCTGATGACAAATAAATGACACTGTGTCAGGAAGCATGGTGGAGCATGAGTAACAGTCTTCATGTTGGGTACTTGTATGTGGGCAGATCTGCACGTGAGCGGATCCACCTGGAGACGGGAGAGAGGAGCAGTGTCTTGGGCCCTAACACCATTGGAAATATGTGTTTTCCAATGGTCTTTGGCAACCCCTGTGAAAAGGTCATTCAACCCCCAAAGGGGTCATGACCCACAGGTTGAGAACCGCAGCTCTGGGCAGAATCACCAGACTCCCTCAACCTGGAGATTGAGTCTTGCTACCAATTTACCAATTTTGATATAGTACTTAACATGTTCATTAGGTTTGCATCTCACACTGGGGCCTCCCCATCCTAAACCGAGTGTCCCGCCTGCTTTCCTGAGAGCTAACCTCTGAAAACCTCGGTGGGACTGGGACTTTTTCTGGAATCATGAAAACGGCCACATCACATGCACTGCACTTCCATGTCTGCCTTTTCACAAAGCAAAGAGAAGGCCCACATGTTCGATTCATTTGGACAGCACCTGCCGTGACAGTAGGGGCTCTGTCATCTTCAGATTGTGTTGTCATGATTTTCTGTCGCATCTGGGTGAACAACGTCCCATCCAATTGCTGGATGAGCATGTCTTCTTCACTGGGAAAGCAAACATTGCTATCATGCAGTTATTCTCAGGGAGGGGCTCCGGTTCTGTGAGTCCTGAGATGTACACTAGTGAGGCCTTCTTTGACAAAAGGAGTGCTGGTGGTGCAGCAGGTTAAGCATTGGGGGGGTGCTAGCAATCGGTGGGTGAGTCAAGCCCACTAGCTGCTCCCAGGGAGAAAGCTGTGGTTGTCTGCTTCCATCAAGATGTTCAATCTTGGAGGCATGATGAGGCAGGGCCACTCTGGCCTACAGGGTCACACGAGATGGACTGGGCTCGATGGCAGTGACTTTGGTTTTGTTCTTTAAGAAAAGCAAGACCAAGTTCTTTAAGAAAGGTATGAGCACCGGGTTGCATGGCCCGTTCCATGAGCCTTGGAAGGCTTCCTTAGCTTCCTGGTAAATCCATCTCTGGTTATTATCATGCTTGTCTCTTCATTTATTGAGCAAGTTAGCAGATGGAATTTAACAAGCAACACTGCAACACATCTCCCCCCAGGCACCCAAGACGGTGTATGTAAAGGGAAATCCATTTTCTTTGGAGGGACACATCAAATGCAGTTTACTGTGATATCTTGCATTTTGAATTTTTAAAAACTTGCTTTACATATCAAAGCCAGAATAGGTTTAAGATGATATATATAATATAATATGTCATATATATATATGAGTAAATCATTGCTGCAACAAATAGCCTCATCTTTCTCTTTTGGAACCACTGGTGTGTTTGAACTGCTGACCTTGTGGTTAGCAGCTGAGTGACTAACCCATTGCTGCCTGACCTTGTACAATATAAAGGTGATGGGGGAAACTAGTTTAAGGATAAAAGCAAAACAGAGGAACAGAAGTGCACTTTTTCAAATGGAGAAAAAGGACAGTAGTGTTCCTTAATAACCAATCACATGAATACTTTAACATATAAATTATGAAAGGATTATTCATGAAAGTACACACTTACACATGTATCTTAGGAAGGATCTAAGCTTATAGCTCCTCCTGAGTATTAAAATGGCGAGCTAAAGCAGATAAAGGAGAAAATCTATGAAAAACACAGGTTATGTCAGGTGAATTAGCTCAGAAGGCAACTGTGCTTGCTCACGGACAGCCAATAACCTTGTCAGAGTCAAAACACTGGCCTGGAAAAATATGGGCCTAATCTATTGGGAGGGAGGCTCCTGTGATGTAGTGCTGACTCTTTGGGCTGCTAACCACAAGGTCAGCAGTTTGAAACCACCAGCTGCTCTGCAGGAGAAGGATGAGGCTTTCTACTCCTATAAAGAGTCACAGTCTTGGAAACCCACAGGGACGGTTCTACCCTGTCCTATAGGGTCGCTCAACTCGATGGCAGCTAGTTTGGTTTTGAAATCTCCTGGGGCTATCCTCATACTCTTCCTCTGAGAGAGTAGAGGGACGGCTCAGGAAGAATACGAATTCATGGGCCTCCCCTTTTACATCGCTAGCCAAAGTCTATCCTTTCAACCACCCATGGCTCTCCCAGACTGGCTGCAATGGGGGCCTGCGAATCCAAAGTGCCTTCTTTTGGGATCCTCGACCTCCTTCTGGTTTCTGCCCTGGGGCTCGTGTTCCCTTTCTTGAGAACCCTGGAGTGACAGACCTGCAGGGAGCTCTGGTGACGGTGACCGGTCGACTATGTTGTTGTTGTTCTTGCCCAAATGTGAGCAGACTGAGGTCGAGAGAAGAACACCGACTTCCCAAGTCAAAGTGCGTGCCCGTCCCTCCCTCCTTCCACCGCTTTCTGCTCAATGTCCCATTTTATTTCTCTAATAAAGTGAGTATCCTGGGACAAGGGCAGGCTTATGCTACACTTCTTGCATCCTGGGACCTTGGGGGAAGGGTCTTTTGAATGATAATTTCTTAGATGTGTTAGTTAAACACCAAGTGTTTTTGTTAAGTACCGATATACTGAAAGCCTATCAAACTACAGTCCTGTTTTCCTAAGTGGCTTACAGATTTAAGACACAAATAAAAACGTAATAGGAAGAATTATCCACACGCTAATGAGCTAGCACCTAACCATGGCTCTTAAAAAGCAACGACTGCCAGCCAAAAAGTTACTCAGCCGGCAAACAAGGCATCAGCCCAATCACATGGCTCTAATCATTTTAAAAAGTGTGCTTTTCTTCTTGACTCTATGAACTATTATCCCTTTATTTGCTTTATGAAAGAAGATTATTCAGATCTGTTATAGCTAACTAGTCCCAGCAGCCCTGGCAACAAAAATTTGTTTTGGTTCTTCATACTGATAAGGATTTATATAACCCACGTAACTAACTTCTGCAGCAACCATTGCAACAAACCAGCACAATTATCGTACTCTTCTACTTCCACTGGGACACCTTTCTCCGAGGGCCTGCTGGAGATCTTTCATGGGCCCCAAATGCCAAACTAGGGTCCTCTTTGTCAGCCCAACGCACAGCGACCCCCTGGGAGGCCGAGTAGAACTGCACCCTGTGCGGTTTCCACGCCTCAGCCTTTCTCCGGAGGTGTCCCGGTGACTGGGTGCTGGGGTTAGCAGCAGAGCCCGGGTCACGGTTCACCCGCTAGACAAGCCTAGCTGTCTCCCAGAAGGAGCACATGCCAGCTCCCTCTGGCTTCTCCAAAGATAAAGGGACACGAGATGACCCTTTGTTTCGTGCCAAGTGTGGGACTGAAAAGGAGAAGGGTCTTTCTCACAGCTGAACGAACTACAGCGATGGCCAATGCAAAACTTAAAAGGCACAGATTTCAGTGGCTACAGAAATGCTTTTCCCGAGAGTCTACATTTTCTGTACTGATTTTATTATTTAGCCGCTTCAGATTTCACACCCTGTAGAATGCCCATTTCCTGGAGTGCCGGCTTGCTCTTGGACTTAAACAAGCCACGGCTCCTTGTGTGCCCATCAGAAACGATGCAATGATGCTTTGGGGCCCAGTGGCAGCAGAGCACACAAGAAAAGTATTCCCTTTTGTAGGGAGTGCAGCCAGGGCCTCGTGATCTCTTAGATTGGGTGTGAAAAATTGGTAGGCACATCAAGGGTTGTTCTATTTATTGTTTTATGACAAACCATGCCACTGGGAGATGGGTGGGTGGGGGGATTGGAACTACTTTCTGTGGATTGTCATTGGTAAACACGGGACCACGGGACAAGGACACACCCTGTGTGAACATCACATCAGGATGTCAGTCAAACACGGGGAGCGTCCAAAGTCCACCCAGTTATCAAATTGCCTTCATGAAACACAGCACCCTGGTTCTAGCACATAAATCTAAGGTTTTCAGAGGCCAGTAGGCTCTCTTATAGATGTGGCCATGGCTGGAACAGCCACCACAAGGGAGCCAGTTCTATTGCAGTGGGCTAAGGGTGGGGTTGTTGGAACCCCTAGCTACTCTGTCGAAGCAAGACGAGGCCGTCTGCACATGCCGAGCTTGACAGCCTCAGAAACGCTAGGGAGCAGTTCTGTCTGTCCAGCAGGGTTGCCGTGAGCTGGAATTAACTCCACTGAAGTTCCTGAGTGGCCGGAAAGGCTCAGCACTCAACGACTCACCACAAAGTTGGTAGTTCAAATCCACCCAGGGAGGACTGAGATGTCTGGCAATGGGCTTCTTGGAGGCCTGTGTGAAGGACTCCTTGTGAGCAACACAGGGCCTTGCCAGCATCAGAAACGACTGGGCGACAATGGGTTTTAAAACACCGTCGCTCCTATAATTTCTTCTCCAGTGACGTCCCAATCCACACCCCCATTTCTGGAGCCTAGCATTCCCAAGCATTACTCTCTTAGGTGAGCCAATTGAAACAAGGCAGCTCATCCATAGCTAGAGCTGGAAAGACCGGAGGGAGTGGGGGCATTTCACGAATCTTTTCTTTTGGAAAGGTGCAGGTAGCCCCAGGGGGTGAGATAGAGGAGAAGGAAGCTTTGGTTGGGGAGGGAGAAACCTTGGCTGGCCCGGAGGCAAATATTAGCAGGGCTCAAGAGGAAAGATTATCAGATAGTAGATAAAGGAGGCAGAATAGGCAGTGGTGAAATTGAGCAAGCAGTGAAGTCAACTTAGAGAATGGCCTCTCCAACAAAGTCATTTCCTTTTCCAGAGGTTCTGGGTAAGTGGTCAGCCATCTGCTGGGATGCCTCCTCCCAGGCTTGGCCGAGCCACCAATAATGACCTCAGTCTCAGACTGGCTACAGAGTGAGACCCAAAGTGCTCTCCGGCACGAGCCACTACAAGCTCTCTTTTACAAGCCCCACACCCACCCTCTGCAGAGCCCCCGCTTCTACAAAACTTCCCTTAGCAATGCAGAAACCGTGACTTTCATACACTCTGGCCAAGAGATAACTGAACACCCCGGAGATAGAGGCTGTCAAAGGAATACTATGACCGAAGTAGATCAAGAATACCTCTCTTGTCTCATTGGAAATCACATTTGGGATTTTCTCTCTTCTCTCCCATGTTCCCCTCTCTGAACCCTTTCTTTCCACTAGTGTTTGATTTGATCTCGCCAGATAAGGGGGAAAGAGAGTGCCAAACAATTGTATTTTGCGCAATCAGGGAATGGATTATTTTCATTTGACGCCATCTCCAGTGTCTTTCCAGACTCTAACAAGAGGCGATTCTGCCCCATCCAGATCGTTGATGATGTCCAGTTTGGTGAGCAAATATTGGGCGAGTTAAAGGGCCTCTGTTGAAAGTCCAGAGTTTCAAAGGGCAAAAGCAACAGCTTTTAATTCAATTAAGCAAATACAATCTGAGTAACTATTGTGGGCAGAGCACGACTCTCGTTACTGTGGGGGGAAATGACAGACTCTTGGCCTCTGAGCCCGAGAAGCCCACAGTCCAGCACTTTGCAGCCCTTTCCCTGAAAATAGGTTCATACTTGTTTATTTCACCAAAAGCCTCCAATTATCTTATTTTTAGTCCAGATTTAGAGCCAGGGAGTCAATCAGAATGCGTTTACAGTGGCTGGGGCTCTATGTCCTTCAGTTCTATCAATGCTGGTCACCCTTAATATAAACTTAAATCCTTGACTACTGGGGGATGGGGATGATGTCGTTATCATCATCATCTGCATCTGCATCATCATCATCATCTTCCTCCTACTACTACAACCACAGCCTCTCTCCCATCTTCCCTTCTATGCCTACTATTAAATTGACAGGTCTCAGGCCTGGATTGGGAATAAAGAAAAGCGGGGAAAGCAGCAACTGGGAATGAATTGGCTTTAGGGAGACTTGTCGGCCTTGGGGTTCTTTCTCTTTCTTTACTCCTCTCCCGGCTCTTAGCATCCAGCCTTCTGTCCCCTCCCCGATCCAGCTCTCCGCAGGCTGTAGTAACCTGCCTCAGAGTGGTGCCCCCCCCCCCCCCCCGCCCCCTTAGACATACCTCTGTGTCTCATTGCCTTTCATTTTCCACAGTTAACTGGGTGGGGGACTGCATGGACGTTGAATTGGTGAGTCAAGGGCATCTAACGCCAATGGCAATGAAGCAGCTATAGCTATTTTTTTTCATGTAATGACTACGCAGGCTTCGCTGTGCCGGCACTTGTACGCCGCACCGAATAGGCACGCTGACGACAATCGGCCTGGTCATGCTCATCCAAAAAGGACAAAGCGCCGGTTGAAAACTCCCCCGACTGCACAACAGCTGTTCTGAAAATGGATAAGAAGAGGCGATCCCGAGGAGGGCTTTCCAAGGTGAAGTTCTCCTAGCGGCTCTGTCTCCTGACTCACTGTTAGGCCAGTGAGGGATGGACCTCCAGGAGCACGGAGAGCACGCCAGGCTCAGAGGGCTCGGCCCCGGCTGTCCGAGAGTCTGCCCGACAGTCCTGCTTCAGCCACAGATGGGCTGTGTGCTCTCAGGGCAAGCCGCTCCCCCTCTCCGGACTTGAGTTCCCTTCTCTTTAGAGAGAAAGGACAATCATCAAGGAGTAGGATCGTCACAGGGATCAAGGTCACTCAGATCAGCAACCCCGCTTGCGTCCAGAACATTTACTGTCCTTATTGGCATCTGGCTTGTTACACAGCAGACGCCACAGGAGGCCCGTGCTCTGCATGGATGTTAGCCAACAGGAAATACTCTCCTAAGGCAATTTTTCCAACAATGTATCTGAGCAGGGGACAAGCTATCCAGCCGTTGCTTCCGTCTCCTAGAGGTGTCCACTTCAAAGATCCATGACAGCATGGAAGCTTTTCGGGTTGGGGATGGTGTGTTCTGACACAGCAAACCTCACGCTAGGGAGCCGAACCAGGCTCGGAAACACAGCGCTCTGGCTTGAAGGCCCCGGTCAGCCCTCGTGCCAGCCTGGGACGAGGATCCAGGTGCCATTTTTGTTTTGTTTTGATGTAATTACTTATTTGCTTTGTAAACGTCCTATTAGGGGAGCGTGCTGTTTCCTGGCAACCTTGACACTAGGACAAATAGTGTCTCTTCATGAAAGCACCCCGTTCTGGGCTTCTACACAGGGGTCATCAAACGCCAACAGATGCCCCACAATCCACCAGGGCAGCCCTGGCAGTCTAAAGGCCGGCAGCAGAGAAAAGTCATATGTGTCACAGAAGGACATCTATAGAGCTTCCAGTCCCCAGGAATAATCGATAGAGCGCCGCCGGGAAGGAATTTCACCCCTTGTGGCCCCTCATGAGCAGTAGCTCTCACACTGCTTCCGAAAAAGTAAGATCCAAACAAACCAAGGTATGTGCGTGCGACTGAAATAACATTTCTTAAGGCCCTTCCCAGAGCAAAGGAGGGCACCCTGAGTAAATACTGTGGGGGCAAATATTTTAATGCCAAGGTAAGAGCTGGATTCCTAAAAGAAGGCGGCGAGATGAAAGACTTGTGTTCATTTCTGTCAAGAAAGTCACAACCTGTGCCTTCTTGCCGCCATCTCCAAGATCTTACTAGGAGACTGTGGGGGTATGGTTTCCTTATTCTGTCTGGAATATCCCCTCCACTCTGTATTTCAGACTTGGCCTGCAATACGAACTTGCCAGCAGCTGAACCTGTGGCTGGGTGACACGGTGACTGAATCATTTGCTCAGGGGAGCACGACCCACACCCCAGCCTCCCACACCAGAGCAGCAGAAAGAGAACTAACTGATTTGTCCGTCGTCTTCCCCGTCAAGATGGCCCTCGCCTTTGCTTTGGTCAGCGGGAAGGACTTTATGTATGAGTCATACAAGTGTTTGGCCAGGGCCCGGAGATCAGCAGATTCTGGGTTCAGCTGGTCGATGTCGCTGGAGATCTCTGCCAACAGTTTCTCCTTCTCCGCCTGTGGCATCCGCCCAAACCTGATGGCTATGGAGGAAGAGGAAAGACAAGATGAGTCACTGACCGACTCCCTCCTCAGCCCTGTTCCCACATATGAAAGCCCTCCTCCTTTCCATTCATCTCTGGGGCTCCCCCCCCACCTACAGCTTTGCCCCTGGGTCCCTTTCACAGCCCCAGCTCAGGCTACTCTCATAATTTGAGGATTTGCTTTTTAATTGAAAACAACAACAACAAAAAAACATGTCATCCAGGATCCCATCAGGAAGGTGAAAGAATTTAAGAGTTTATTGAAGAAAGGCTACTATATTTATAGAAACATAAAACAATTGAGAGCCATCTCCTATGTATCCCTCAAGACCCCATTCGAATGCAACGGTCTTGAAAAGGCTCTCCCTGATCTCTTAAGAAGAATTAATTGTTCCTTCTCCTGGGCTCCTACAACATGTAGTGCATGAGTCATTGATAGCAATTTTTATACTCGAGTGTAACGGCTGATTTTACATGTGTATTTATTCTACTTTGGAGCAAAGTGTTCAAGGTTAGCGACAGTGCCTTAATTACCTTATTTGCATCCTGGCCCTGACAAAATCAGACATTAGAAAACACAACTTATTTCTTGAATGACTGTAAAGAATTATACAGAATTCATAGTTGCACAAAAACAGACTCGCTTCTCAGGGAGCTATGTCCAATCTTTTTGTCCCTATTATAAAGAAATATGGGTGACTTTTTTAATATAACTTTTTTATAACTCCCTATTAAAATTATCTGCAAAATATTATTTGGAATAATGAGGGGCAATTTTAGACTATCTGTCTTTTCCCATGTAAGGACATTTAGGTACCATATCCAGTATTATCCCATACATAACTCTATTGTTCCACTACCATGTCGAGTCATAACCAGTGACACAGACTCCTTCATTAGACTGTAAGCTCCCTGAGGGCAGAGGTTGTGTCCTATTCCTTGTATTTTAGTGGCTGCTTGTTGAAGACAAGCCTTTAAGGCCCCAGAAGCTATATTTTTCTGAGAGCTGGGCACCATCTGGTTTCTTTGCTATATCACCCATTTCATAAGTTTTCCTATATATGAAATTCAGATAGGTAGCCTATAGAGACAACACTTGGATTAATAGTTTCAAAAGGACATAGCAGGGGAGGTGGGTGGGGAGTGGAGAGTCCAGAGCAACAAATACAAAGAAGAAGAAATATTCTGGAACTGATGTGGTGATGGTTACACAACACTTATGAATGTAACTGAACCACTGAAATGTATGAGATTGGATGGCATGCCAGTGAAACTGAGAGTCAAAAGAGTATGAACAAAAATCAAGAGATTATAAAGGAAAATGTGGACAGAGAAAGAAGAATAAAGAAGGGTCATGAACTTTCCCCATGAACTTGTTGAAGCCCTTTGCAGCCGACACATTTTGCTCGGCACCATGTCATCAGGGATCATGTAGGGGATACAGTGTATAATTTCTTCATTTCACTTTATGACTGACTAAATCATGTTCCATTGTACGGCGACATCATACTTTGTTTATCCATTTATCAGTTGATGGATGCATGGGTTGTATCTGCTTTTCTGACAATTGTGAATAAGCTGCAGTGAACATGGGTGGACAAGTATCTGCTGGCGCTTCTGCTTTCCAGTCTTGGGTACATCTCTTCTTCGGGTGGATTTTGCCGGATCTCAAGATAGTTCTGGGCTTAAGAGCTAAAGAATGATTGAACCTAAGCTTCCACACACTTAGCTGAGACCAAGACTAAGACAGCACACTCACTCTGGAGGATGTGAAGATTACAGCGTAGCTTCCGCTAAGGCTGAAAGTTAGAACAAGATGACTATTCAAGATTGGAAGTGAACTAGAAATGTGTAGCCTGGAGGGGGCTCATCATAGGATCCCTGGTGGCACAATGGTTAAGCACTCAACTGTTAATCGAACGCCAGCAGCTTAAACTCATCAGCTGCTCTGAAGGAGAAAGATGTGGCTATCTGCTTCCGTACAGGGCACAGCTTCGGAGACCCCAAGGGCCGCTCTGCGCTGGCCCGAAGGGTGGCTATGAGCTGGAATGAACTTGATAGCAATGGATTTGTTCTTTAAAAAATTAAGAGTTGGAGTCCACTCAACAGCAATTAATAACAACAAGTGTGCCCATACGCCATATGTGCTTTCAAAACTTCTACCAATGCAGGTTGATCCTAAAGGATTCAAGGACAGAAGGAAAACCCTCCATCTATTTACTGAGGAAGAAGGTTGTGGAAAGAACAGATTACTTGAAGTAGCCAGGAAGTCTTATTTCTAATTTTAGCTCTGCAACAAGTTAGCTGAGGGGGGAGGGTGGGCTTTAAGAAAATTACTTAAATTCCCAAGTCCTCAATTTCCTTGCTTGTAGATTGGAGGGCTTGGAAAGGATCTTTAAAGTTCTAAATTTAGCTAAAAAAATCCCACGAGTCCCTATGACACATTCTACATGCTCTTTCTTGGAAACAACTGTCTGGGTTTTAAGGCCCCCCCAAACACGTTCTGAAGATCTCCCACCTGTCCCTCGTAGCAACGTCCAGAACATTAGCATTCAGGATAATCGCCTATAGAGAATTCACGTAACTTGTATTTATTATGTACCTTTCAGGAAAACTGGGTTTGATAGACTCCGATTAATCTCTGGAGAAAGTATGTTAGCGTTACATTATCATTACTTTGTACAATGTCTTTTGCATGTGACTGATATTCCTGAACACACAGACCCCCTGAGCATGTGGAATAGTTAGGTATTCTGTGTTTTAGATCTGGGTATTTAAAAATAGTAATAATAACAACATCTACCTAACTGTAAATAAACTCTAAACTCACTGCCATCGACTGGCTTGCGTCTCCTAGGGAACCTGCAGACTGGAGTGGAACGGCCTTCCTCTTTGTGAGACCACCTAGTCTCATCTTCCTCCAGCAAGGGAGCTGGTGGTTTCGAACGGAACCTGTGATTAGCAAGCAGCCCAGTGCATAACCCACTGTGCTGCCAGGACCCCTTTACCTACTTGTAGGAGCATAAAAATCAGATGGCACTTCATTGCAAAGGTTAATTATGACAGATTTAAAAAATAATAAATCAATAGAAAATGAAATAAATTGAGTCTTATCACCATTTTTTTGCTTCAGTTTATAACCATCGTAGACTTTTGGCCATCAGTAACACTCTATGTCATGATCCAAACTTTGCATTCCAGTGTTTATTTTATAACACCTTATCATGTAAGAAGACTTACGCAAACAAAAACTGTTGCATTGTAGATAGCGGTTGCCAATAAGCTATGTTTTTCTATTTATTTCTTGAAGAAAAAATGAATGCAACTTGAAGTTTTGCAGGATTTACCAATCTAATAACTAACTCTTATTATCCCCTTAAAGCAAAACCAAGAAGCAACCTTGGCATCAGCATTAAACTATTTGATGTAGGGGCCACTTTTAAAAGACAATTCCTACAGGGCATTTAGACATGTGCTCAGGGCTCTTTCCAGAGTGGAGATGAGTAAGCGGCATTAGATCACCTTCCCACTCAATTCCTGAGTCCTGCACTCCTCCCTGATGCCGTGTAATGAACTCTTCGAACACCTGTTTGGTCACAAGACATTGTCCTCGACAGACAGGAAGGACAGGTCGAGCAGGGGAGAATGAAAATAAACAGTACAGCTAGTCCCTGACATGTGAAGGGATTCCATTCTGAGGATTCCATCAAGAGCTGGTTTTGGCAGATGCCAGTTTCCATAGTCGACTGCTACAGGGCACTGCTTTGAACCAGAAATGATAACATTGAACAGCCGTGAGGGACCGTCTGAGAAGAACACCGGCAAATTATGTGCTGCAACGTTGTACCTTTTACTAATGATAAACGGGGGAAAGACAGATGGCATGAAGGACGGCTGGTTCACACAACTGTTCCCTCCTGTACCTCTCCCAACTACACACGCGCTCAAGGTTCCGAGCCCTTCCGGCTAGTTTCGCTTCCTCCACCGCTTGTATTGAAAGAGTCGGCAGCCTCGTGCCCGCACCTCTCACTTCCTATTACTTCTCGGTGCATTAACACTGACCGAAGCTTCATTCGTCACCGTCCCTCCGTGTTTCCTTACAGCTAGATCTCGGGGCCTCTTCTAAGCTCTCCTTCCACCTGAGCTCTTTAGGTTCAACACCGACCAGCTGCACCTTCTCACGTTCATGTTCATCCGGGATCCCGTGTTCCTGCTCCTCCGAGCGTTCTGACTGAGATACTCCCATCTCTGCCAGCGCCGGTGCTCCGCTGTTCCTCTGTGCTGCCGCCTGTCTTCCTCTCTGAATTTTGTACCCTCCTTTTCGCGGCTCCCTCCATTTCTCTACACCGAGATGCACCTCAAGTGCAGCTTAAAACCAAACTCTTAATTGCTTCCTCTAAATTGACTCCTCTTCTGTTTCTGTCCTCTGGACCTATTTGTCCCCTCCCAAGAGATTCCTGGAGTGTCTAGGTGGTAGCAATGGCTTTGCTCACTTTGCTCGGCTGCTCAACAAAACGTTGGCGGTTCTAGTCCATCCAGAGGTGCCTCAGAAGAAAGTCCTGGTGACCTTTTCTAACAAAGTCAGCCACTCTGAGCCCCATGGGGCACGTCCTACTGTGACACGCGGGACGCTGTCACTGGTATTGACTGGCCCTGCACTGCCTTCGCCTACAAGACTGCTCCCTCAGGCACCAGAGCTCTAGAATGTGGGTCTCTCAGTTGCATTTTTCTCTACCTTTCAAATGGCTGACTTCCTGCTGGTTTTCTCATTTATTGCTGTGACTTTGGTGGTTTGCCTTTCTAATTTCTCCTGTTTCGTAGTCTTGCTCTGTGGGGATGTGGCGGGGACAGGGTTATCTGCCCGCTCCCCGGCTTCTCCAGGCAGAAGAGGTGTCACAGGAAAGGAGATAAAATGCATCAGAGGGGAACCCCCGCCGTCTGCGCTGGGCACTGCGTACTGGGTAGGAGTTTGACAAGGAACGAAGGACACGATAAACCGAGGCCCAAAGGTTTGGAGGCATGCGGCATTCCCCAGCACAGAAAGCCTACAGTGTGCGTGACGTAAGTGGAACAGGGCTCGGGGAGCAGAAAGCTGGGGCTTGATTCCAGACAGCTGTGAGGGTCAGGAGGGTAGGAGTTACAGAGCTGCCATGACAGTTTTTGTTTTACTTTGGTACCCTTGCTGCTATTTAACATTTTGGCAACTTTTCCTTTATACCACACAAGAGACAGAAAAGGAAAGAGAATTTCAATTTATTTCTCAGTCAGACTCTCCCTGGACACCCCCTCACCCCTAATAGACGCCTGCTTAGTGGATGAGCCACCTGGGCTCCTCAATTCCTCTCTATTTCAGATTATTTTTTTAGCGATACGCTTAGCCCAAACTTCTTATCTTAATAGTTGATTTATACATGAAAAGCAGCCCCAGAATACGAAACATTCACTTGTCAAAATTCTTAATGACAATTTTTTTTAAAGAAAAGAGGATATCTTTAAAAATATAATTCATATCCAGGACTTTGGCCCCAGAACTTAAAAACAAAAAGGAGCTGTTAAGACTTAAAAAAAAAAAAGAAGAAGAAAATGTGAGTATCTATTTGGCTGGAGAGGCACTGACCAGTGAACGTATCTTTTATCAAGGTCTGGAGCTGCCACTTCACGTGCTCAGAATGGAAACCAGGTAGCTGATGTCCTGATGGTCTATGTCTCTGCAAGTTCGAGGCACCCCTAGGCGGCCTAGGAAATGCAGCCTCTATTTCTAATCTGCCTTCCCTTTGAGCTTTCTCCTCAAGGCTGTGTCTAGACAGGGCATGGGATTGATTGTGCTCGGAATGACTCAGGGAGACTTGAGCAGTCAGCAGAATGGACCCACGGTCTAGAAATAATGGGAGAGTAAGTGACCATAATAACTGTAATGTGTGTTTATCTTGATCATAAAAGAGAAATAAAACCTAGCACATCAGACTAGTCCTCGGCCATAAAAAGAAATGACGTCCTGGCACAGGCAACAGCGTGAAGGAACCTTGAAAACATTGTGCCGGGTGAAATAGGTACAGGCAAACGAGCAGAGACCACAGTTTCTTACTGGTTACCGAGGATGGGAAGCAGCGAGTGGGGAGGTCACTGTTTAGGGGTCACTGGGCTCCTTCTGTTAATGGTGGCGGAAGCATTTGGCAAAGGACATGCTATGAATCATGCCATTAAATCAATGCCATCAAACGGCACCTGTAACATGCTTGAATCAGCCAATGCTTTGTTACATGTGTATTCACCACCAAGAGCCCTGGTGTGTAGTGGTTATGTGTTGAGCTGCTCATCTTGAGGTCAGCAGTTCCAAACCAGTAGCCACTCTGCTGGAGAAAAGACGAGGCTTTCTATTCCTGTAAAAAGTTGTGTCTCAGACACTCACAGGGGCAGTTCTACCCGGTGATACAGGGTCACTACGAGTGGGCATCGCCTCGTTGGCAGCGAGTTTGGTTTCCGAGTTTACTCTCCCCACAATAGAATAACTTAAGAAGAATAGTAAAAGCACAACAGTCATCTCAGGCACTGCCCAATACTACGCTGCCCACCGCCTTTGCTACCCACACGACAAAGCAGGCATTGGGGAGATGGGTTTCTGACTGGATGAGCTCCACAGTTATCTTCCCCCGTGAGCTTTTTGCTGGGTCACAGTCAAAATGAAAGCCCCACCTGCAGAGGTTCAACTGTCCATAGACTAACATGCATTTATACTTTCTTCATTCCAGAGTGCTTGGGACAAGGATACTGAGATACAATGCTATCTGATCACCAAAGAAAATGTGATTCAGGGGTTTCCACCAGACTTTTGTGTCACCAGAAAAACAGGACAAAAATGTTAAGCACAGGCAACTGCAGGATGCCAGACATTTAGACCGTTGGGAAGAGTGTGACATCTGTGAGGTCCACAAAAGCTGGTTGGAAAGTGAAAAATTCAGTGCGTTAGGTTGCTTGATTGATACAGAATCATTGGATTCGGGAGTTAATCAGATCACCAGTGTTAGTGAGTTTCAATCAATATTCCCTTGCACCCAAGGGCTCCTTGAAAGTTCACAAACCTCCGTGAAAGCTGTCAGCGGGCAGCTAAAGGGGAAGCCAAAAGCACCGAACAGGCTAAACCAGCGGTTCTGAAACTGTGGGTCACAACCCCTTTGGGGGTCAAACAACCCTTTCACAGGGGTGGCCCGATTCATAGCAGTAGCAAAATGACAGTGATGAAGTAGCAATGAAAATAATGTTATGATTGGTGGGGCGGGGGGGTCACCACCACATGAGGAACTGTACGAAAGGGTTGCCACACGAGGACGGTTGAGAACCACTGGGCTAAACAGAGACCAAAGAGCAGAAGTAAAAGTAACACAGAATAGAATAAGCTTACTTTGAGGGATTTTATTTTTTCCTTATGAACAGTGAAGGCAGCTAGGTGCAGATTTTGTGATACCACTCTACAAGTTTCTTTGGCTAATTTGGTGGGATATGGTGTATCGAGATCTATTCATATAAAATGTTAATTAAAAGCCTACGAATGGAAAACACACAGCCATTTGGTGTGTTCCTTGTGTACCAATGTTTTCTTTTCTGTGGGCATATTTTGATGAAAAACAAAACAAAACTCTGAGAAGTGATTTCCTCAGTCATGCGGACAGTTATCTAAGGGTAGCATTGCTTGTCTTTAACGGTCTTAAATTTAATTCCAACTTCTTGCCCTTGCCAGCATTTACTGGAGGCTCCCGATGGAAACTGCTCTTCTAAGTAGAAAAGTTAGTTGTCACGTGAAATGACACGATGACCCCACTGTCCAGTGTATGATCATTTTCCTTGGACTTTTCTTGGGAGACAATGTTGTCAGTATACAGAATTTGGGCTTGATAGTGTTTGCCTAGAAGTAAAAGGAGATGTGTTTTCTATAAATGTGTAAAATGACATATTTTAATAGGAAAAAGTCAACTAGCATTAAGAATGGAAAGAGCATGTTTTCTGAGTCTGTCTCAGTGCTAATGACTTTAAAGTCAACCATTTCTTCATGAAAGATAAAATGTTTTATTACAACTTGATTGTATCACCTGAAATATAACTCTTGACTTTACAATGTGGTGTTATGTTTTATGAGGCCTAAAATAAAATGGAAATTGATGGGATTAAACCAGCAAATTCGTTCACAACTAGTGACAGTTGTATATCGCTACACAGCAAAAATAGGCAATTGGTGAAGAAAGTTGGACCAAATTTCAATTCTGTCTAGTATCAGTGATAGCTTTTTCAAAGTACATTCTTGCTCTAGAGAAACTGACTATCAACTTGCGTTCAGTTATGGAATCTTACCTTTTCCAGCTCCTGCTCCAGGCCACCCTCCTAGGGCAATGTAACCCTTATTCTTAATTTTGGATTGACCATTCCCTTGACTTTTAAGAAATATTATTGATACAAATATGATTTTGTAAACTATTTCATAGGAGTAGGGTGTCACTCAGCCCATGATCCCTAAATAGCATGATGGTCTCCATCATGAACATTACCCATCTGCATGATGGAAGAAAAATGTGATTTTAACAGATGCTTAGAGCCTTGAATTGATGATGAGCGGCTTCAAATATTGTCTTCTTAGCAGATCAATTTGAAAGAATTGAGGCAAAGACAAATATTATTTAAAACATAATGGAACATTGGACTTGATTCAATCAATTAGCCATTTTATATTTGAGTCCATAGTAATTTTTAAAAGATCTAATACTTAACAAAAATCTTCCACGATTTTAGTGAGTTAGTGCTATTCATAAAGCACATGGGTCCCCTTAGGGCTTCAAAATATTGCCCTAAGTCAGTACCCAGAATCATAAACTTGATGTTGTATTTATTGCTCGGTGCCATTTTTGAGCCATGTCCGACTCATAGCGACCCTACGCCTAACAGAACAAAACCCTGCCCAGTCCTCACAATCGCTTTCATGTAGGAGCTAATTGCTGCAGCACTACGCCAACCCATCTGGCCCAGAGCCTTCCACTTTTTGCTGCTCTCATACTTTACCATGCATGATATCCTTTCCCAAGGATTGGTCTCTCCTGATTTGCGGTACAGGTTTACAAAGCAGAAAGCTCTCTTCTCAACCATTTCTATAGGCCCTGAAGCTGGGTGGAACTTTTAAAGATTGGCCTATCCCTTCCACAAGTCTTCTCGATTCTTGAAGCCAAGGACAGTGCTACACTCATCTTTGCACAGAGAAAAAAGGAAACCAAACCACCACCACCACCAACAACAACAAAATGCCCAACTCAAACCAAATGAAAACAAAACAAAAACCACAGCAGACTTTAAGCCACTTGCCCTTGAGTCAGTCCCGATGCTTGGTGTCCCCATGTGTACTGCAACAAAACTGTACTCCACGAGTGGTTGGTTTGTCAGAAGTAGATCACCAGGCTTTTCTTCCATGGCACCTCTGGGTAGACTCTAATTTCCAACTTTCCTGTGAGCACTTGAGCATTTTAACTGTGTGTACCATCTTGAGAATCCAGTAAATAAATAAATCTAAGGTCTGCTAAGCCGCTGAAAAGTCCCACAGCAGGATTTTCTTAACTTTAAAGTTGCAAGTAATTACCGATGTACACAAGGAAAGTGACATTCTGTTTTTAATCTTATTCAAGCAACTTAAAAAAAATCAACCACAATTGTTATCGTATTTGTTTTAAAATGCTCGGCTGTTTCCTTAAACCCGGACATGTTTAGTCTGCTCTTCTGACATTGAACCAAAGATAGAGGATTCAGCATTGAATGTTCAAAATGAATGTCCTACTTGAGAAAGATCTTACCAGCGCACAGTATTCTGAAGTCTGGCATTCGGTGGGGACAGTGGACACACTTTCCCACACGGATCTGGCAGCTGTAGTGAGCATAATAAAGACTCTAAGGGGATAAGTGTTCACTTACCATTATGAGACATCCCCACAGCAAGACATTTCTGAAACCGACAGTACTGGCATTTATTTCTACTTTTTTTGTGGATCCGACAGTTGAGGTCACATCTGTCATAAATAAGTTTCAATCGGATTGTCCTTCGGAAGAAGCCCTGAAAAAGAAGAAGCAGATCTGAAGGCTTGGTGGCAGGCACATATGGCAACATGTGGCTACAGGAACACTGGCCTGGGAAGAGGGAAGTCCGTGACACAGTTCCACAGCTGGTGACCGGAAACAGGTCACTTTACCTCTCTGCCACTCGAATCTCTTTTGACATTCGATAAAGGATTAGAAGGTCTCCAGTGTCCTTTAGACACTGACCACATCCAACTGATGCCATCTAGTGTATCTTGGCTCAATATTTGGTTTTCGGCATGCTCGACAGAGTGCTCTGGATTTAATGTCATGCAAATAAAACACCATGTAATCAGTTCAGCCTCTCTGCAACTTGTTCCAACGGCGTGCCCCAGTCTTTGCAGTTGTGCTAAGCAGTTTGGCAAAGATATAATCATTTCATTCAAAACCACAATCAGGGCCAATAAAAATCCACATGTGGATAATCGTTTGGAATTCTCAACATTGCCTAATTTCCTGCAGGATTTGTTTCCTTTATTTCTGCAATCGGAATAGTGCCCTGAAACCATGATAGCCGATGAACAAAAAGAGATAATAAGAAATCACATGAGAAATAATATATACCGTATATACTTGAATATAAGCCGACCCGAGTATAAGCCGAGGTCCCTAATTATTACCTGCGAAACCAGAAAAACTGATTGACTCGAGTATAAGCCTAGGGTGGGAAATGCAGGATGTGAATTAACACAGAGACCAGAGGGGAGAGGCGGAGCGCAGCCAGACACATCCTTACCGGTTCAGCTGCCGGCGTAAGTGAATCACTACAGGTGCTTCTGTGAATTGGAGCCGTCCACGTCATAGGACGGCTCTGATTGGTTAGATGTGAGTAAACAAACATTCAAAGCCCTGCAGTGTCAGTTGGGCTTTGAATGAACAGCAGAGGAACGGCAATCACCCGCGAGATGCTACACCTTGCTGGAGTACCCCCGACCTGTGTATAAGCCAAACTCCAGTTTTTCAGGACATTTTTTTGTGCTGAAAAACTCGGCTTATACACGAGTATATACGGTATGTTCACAGGAAATTGCTATCACAAAATGGCAAGTGTGTCAATTTGAGGCTGATGGAATTCTGTCATGTTAGTACCTTTTGGAAAGAACTGAAGAGAAATTTCTGATCAGACATTTGTTTTTCTTACTCCATTTTTGCCGTTATTTCATTTCATTTCTATTGGGTCCACCTTCATGGAACTCCATTCATAATTCTTCCAAATTTAGCTCGTCTCGCTGGGGTCCAAACGCACTCAAAGGGACCAGTTCTTCATGGACATATGTTGAGGTTCTCCAGACTCCTATTCTGAACTCGAGACAAGCGTGCCTGCTGCCTACTTGACACTCCTCGGAAATGTAATAGACATCTCAAAGCCTCCATGGCCCCCAGAAGAAGCTCCTGAGTTCCACACCACCCTCCCAGTTCCTCCAGGCCCATCCTCCGAGTCATCCTTGGCTTCTGCCTCCCGCCCTTGGGACCCTTTCTCTTCAGTAGCACTTTCCTCTTTCCTTCAGCGCCTTCAGGTAGGTGTTGGCTCAGCGCTCACCTTTCCCCGCGGGACTTCAGTGCTCTCTGTAACACCCTGTGGTGGTGCGCGCCCCTGATACTCCTAGTTTTCCTTTCTTCCAGAGACACCTGCTACTTTCTAATTGACCACACACTTTTTAGATTACTTCTATTTCTTCATTTTCTGACGGTGTTCCGCTGCTATAAACTCTGACCCTACGGCACAGGGCAGAATTGCTGTCTAAGGTTTCCGAGGCTGTAAATCATTAAGAAGACAGCCTCCTCTTTCTCCTTAGGGAAGGCTAGCGGGTTCTCTATTCAGTACCAGGTGCCCCGGCTTCCCTCCCCCACCCAAACCTGCTTTCCTTAGGTAGGAGTGGGGAGTCGAAATGGGGTTGCTTTGTTTCTAGTGAGCGCCATTCAAAGTGACTTGCCTTCTTAGGTCCTTACTGATATTTTATTTTGAGCTTATTGCTTAATCTTGAACTGCAGGGATCCTACAGGGTCTAAAGTGAATTCTTTCCTCTGGAGAGTCTACATCTGATTCTACTGAAAGCCAAGGTCACAAGTAACTTTCGGCAATCTCAGTCGTGCTTGAGAAGGCCAGCCTCAATTCCCTCACAGTGGCCACTCTTAATACTTCTTAGGTACCTGTCAATGGGCAATAATGCCCCTTAGTACTTCCATGAGCCTTGGTCATGGGAGAAATCCTACTCCTTAAAGTCAGTTTGCAGATCACAGCTCAGGCCCTGGGTGGCTTCTTAACTATTGGTGTGGGGATTTTTTTAAAGTTTTTTTTTTTTAGAGTTTCTCTGACTCTGGGGAGATCAGCAATGTCTCAGAAAATAAGTCCTTTGTATGCTGGAAGTTGAGGCTTCTTTTAATTCTCAAAGGATTCTGGGAACACTTGGGAAAAATATTTTTCTTCACGCGTCAATTGAAAGATAATGCACAGGACTATTGGTGAGAAATCTTGTTTTGATTTTTGCCATGGTAATCATATATGTGTTGTAATAGATCTGGCTGCTTTTAATATATTTGCTTGTAATATAGTTGGCTGCTTTTCTGATACTCACTTTTCAAAATTATTTACTAGTGGTTGACAATAAGAAAATTGTTTAAATCCTTTCGGTTTGACACATATGGTATCTTTCAAAAGTGTATTCCCATTTTCCCTGAAAATCCAAGGTCTTTCAATAATTATTATGAATATAATTTATGTTCCATATGTAAACAATGTAAAGGAATATATATAGACTCCAGCACCTATAACTGTATCTCGCTCTCTTTCTTTTCAAACATTACCTTCAGGACAACCAATTACGTTCTTGTTTTATAGAAGGAAGTGGGAGTCTCCAAACTTTCTTTATATTAGGGAGAACCCCTTTAACAACGGTCTACTTTCTTATATCAGGGTGCATCAAACCAGGAGCGATGTCAGTGACGGACTCCTCTGGTTACTGCAAAGTCTGTGCATTGGTGTGAGGAGGAGGATCAGCTGTCATCTCAGGAAATGGTTTTACGTATTTATTTACTCTAAGGCCTTCACATTCTTCTGTGAGAAAGCAAAGGCTTCATCTTCTTTTTTAATAAAAAGGCACATCAGGGGTCCTTGCCATACAGTTAGTTGGTGAGAAAGCTAAAGTAAAGAATTCGGATGTCCTAACTACTACCTAACTGCTATTCTGCATATTTATTTTGAATGAAAATCCCATTGAGAATTAAGTGACTTCTTACTATATAAGTACTATATAAGTACTACGTAAGGTAATTAAGTGACTTCGTATTCTATATAAGTACTGTATACCTATTAACCATTGACTCTATGCCCTGGGTTATGGAGCAAATTAAAAAAACTCACTATCAAGTTGATTTTGACTCATAGTGTGACCCGACTGGACAGAGCAGAGATGCCCTTTTGGGTTTCCAAGATTTTAAATCTTTACGGAAGTAGATAGTCTCATTTTTTTCCTGTGGAACTGCTGTTGGGTTCGAACTGATGACCTTTCACTTAGCAGTTCCCTATGCTACCAGAGCTCCAGAGTCAATGAAAAACTATTTTATTCACTGAGGATAACACAGTGAACTGTCTTGAAAGATAATTTATTAAAATGTGAATGGATTAGCACCTTAAAAATAGGACAGAATATTACTAAGTATCTGACCTTTCCAAGAGATAGCAGTTTTCACAAAGAAAGGAGGACAAACAGATTCTCCCTTCCAAAGCGTCACCCATGATTCATGGCCATGATTGATGTTGGAATAAGAAAGCACCGAGCCTAGCATAGAAACCACGAGATAGCTGTCTAGTCCTAGATCTGTTGTTTACTAATACTGAATGGCCTTGGGCAAGTCGCTCTAATCCTTCATTTAATTTTACATCTAAAGTGACCGTGAAGTCCCTGGCTAGTGCAAAGGGTTAACACACACTCATGCTAACTGGCAAGCTGGAGGCCCGAGTCTACCCGGAAGCCCCTTGGAAGGACGGAGGAAGACCTGATGACTATTTCTGAAACTTCAGGCATCGAAGACCCATGGAATCCTAGCTACCCTGATACAACCTGATGTCCCCATGAGCCAGGATCAATTGTTGCTTTTTTTAAGTGACTCAATGTTATGACTGCAGTGTTGATGTCAGCTCACAGTAACCTCCTGAGACTGAGTGGAAGTGCCTTAGAGGGCTTCCTTAGCTGTAATCTTTACTGAGAGGATTGCTAGAACTTTCTCCTGTGAATCCCCTATCTGTCTCGATTTGAACTGCCAGCCTTCCAGGTAACAGCCGAGAAGGATGATAGTGAAATAGAGCGATCGATTCGATACATCCCTCAGAAGATTCACGACAAAATGCCATCATCTTCTCATCGCCTTTTCCACGAACCTTTTGAAGCCCCCTGACGGTACAGGTGCGTGTATCTGGGTGCATCAAGTCTGCTGAGGCTTACATACACAAACTATTCCACGGGATAGTGCTACAGTCGGGGCGAGAATGACTGGCAGATCCAGGAAATTCGTTTTTTGGTGGCAGGCTACCTTGCGATGAAACCTCGATCAAGTGACTTTTAAAAAATCTGCAAGATTAAAGGGCTGAAGATCCCCCATTCCCCAAGGGGAAGAGCAAGTCCGCTAGCCCTGCCCTGCTCCGACCCGGTTTCTTAGGATGCCCAATGCCCTATCACTTCAGAATGAGTTCTGCCCCCAACCCACAAACGTTTGGCGATTTTATCTTAACTTCTCATGTTTGTAAGTGGAAAGAAGTCATAAATTGATACATTTTTTTCAGCAACATTGTTTTAAAGGCAGGGTTTTTTTTTGGTTTTTTTTTTTTTACCTTGCACCCTTCGCAAGCATGAACGCCATAGTGGAAGCCCGAGGCTTTATCTCCACACACACGACATTCAATGGCCATGAGCGAGCTCGAGGGCTCTTCGTGGGTCTTGCTGTAGAGCTGGGTCTTTTCGGAATAGTAAGGCGGGGAGGCAGGCTCCACTTTGATGGCACCTGTGCACAGAAACACGGGAGCAGAGAGTTATCACAGGGAAACAATGCTTGACAGACAGTAGGGCAAGTCCCCTGGCGCACCGCATGGCCACATTTTTGTGATTTACATGTAGCAGCACCATGAAATGAAATAAAAAACAAAACAAAACCCAACCACACACACACACCCAAACCAAAACAAAACCCACTAGAGTTAAGTCAGGTAAGAGTAGGCTTTGTGATCGCAGGCAAGTCCCAACATCTCTGAGTCTCACCTGCAAAAATAAAACAGGGGAGGGAATTAAGCCGGTGGTTCTAGACACCGTCCATTCCCTGGCACACTAGAGCTCACCCAGACAATATGCGGAACGTATCAAGCCGGAGGGAATCGGTTTCTTTTGCTATGTAATACTGTGTTTGGTGTTCATCCCAAACGTTAAACCAGATGCCTTCATTTAAGCGTTGCATCTTTGAAGCATCTTTAGACCATTCTTGCCACCTTTGCTGTGCAAGGACAATGGTCTGTGTCACCCGAAGGGCCAGGGAAAGTGAGGAGAACAGTTTACATGGGCTTGAGTCAGCCGTGGTTTGTGGAGTGATCTTTGAGGAAGCGTGCAAAAGCTCATGGAAGCATTTATGACCTGTCTACTGGGAAGGATCTAGCCTAGTAAATGTCGATATTAAGTTCTAAGTGAAAAGCACAGAGATAAATATAACCAAGTATATTATTTCTCTAAAACAATAACAACAACAAAAACTAGAAATACAGCAAGTTCTTGTTGTGATGTAATTGTTGCCAATTACCTAGTGGTAGTTAGAAAAGGAGCTCTCGCTACACAAGGAGATAAAAAGCAAGGGAGCAGCATCACAGAAATAAATTTTATCTTGAAATGTGCAGTTTTAGTTTTTTTTTTTTGTGGCCTGCTGTTTTAGTGTGAATTTGGTCAATGAAATACAGATTTATCAATAGCCTGTAATGACAAAATTTATATTTGCGCTGAAAAACAGGCTTCCATATAAACTTCGCAAACTGCAAGGTGAGGAAAATTGGATTTCAGTGATAATAATTTGGCTCTGATAAGTTACAGAAGGTAACTGGAACTGCTACTACCTTCTAAGTGGCCAAGAGAATTCAAAGTTTGGATAACAGACCCTTAGCTTGGAACACAACTGGCAATGTAATCTTGCTAGAAAATGCTTCTTGGAAGGAAGGATGGGTAGGAGAGAGGGAGGGGAGGAGAAGAGGGAAGGGGGAGAGAGAGAAGGGGTGAGGGAGGAAAAGAAAGATCTGAGGCATTTACACATCAGCTTCCTGTTTGAAATATAGCAAAGGTGTATTATTTCGTGGAAAGATAAAGGAATAAGTGAATATTCCAGAATTACCCAGAGGTTGTGTAATTCCAGGCTTAGGCATCTGAGAAGGGGAACTAAACAGCATACTTTGGTAGTCTTGGAGCTTCAGGTCATACTTGTAGTCAGCCGCCATCGGGTCGGCTCTCGCAAAGGGGATGTCTTCATAGTGCGGAGCAGAGATGCTGGAGAAATCCACAGTGGTGAATGGCTTGATGTCGAAGGAGTGGGAGTGGTCATCCATTACAGAGAGATCCACGGAGCTGATGCCGAAGTTGGTGGGCCAGAAGGGCATCTCGGTGTCAACCATGGTCATTCCTGAGAGGGGAACAAGAAGAGTCTGAGTGGTCTGATGCCACGGAAACCAAGAACGGAGAGTCCTTGGTGAAGCGACTGAGCTCACGAGCATCGCCACCCTCGTGGTGGCGTCTAGGTTGCTGCACTAGACGAAGGCAGTCACTCCTTACCTGGCTACGATCACACCTGACTTGGTTTAACTGACGTCAGTTCACTATCGAAAAGTGGTGTACTAATTTACTAATGTGGCTATTAGTACAGGGAGCCCTGGGGGTGTAGTGGTTCGGGTTGAGCTGTGATCCCCTTGGTCGGCAGTTCAAAACCACCAGCAACTCCTCAGGAGATAGACTGGGCTTTCTACTCTCATAAAGTTACATTCTAACTGTCTAATTGTATGATATGTGGATTAGGTGCCAATAAAAATGTTTAAAAAAAAAGAGAGAAAAAAAGTTACATTCTCATAAACCCACAGGGGGTTGCTATGAGTCAGTGCTGATATTAGGACAGATGCATATAAAACTATAGAAAAGATCCTCAGATGTATATAGTGCTTTTACTTTAAATGCCTCGTAAACAGCCTTCCTCTCATTGTCTTCTACAGATCATCAATGAGTCTGTATATGATTTTTCTGAAAATAGATCTCAAAAATACCTTTTCTCCTTAAAATGAAGATCTTGTTACTCCATTTATGTTCATAATGCTTTTTTTCCATAATAGAAATGTTGGGTGTGTACTAAGTCTAAGTAAATAAATTAATTCTTGAACTGCTCCATAAAATAATTTTAAAGTGATACTAAAATGAGTCTTTAAAAAATGTGAAGGTCCCTGAAAAGTTACTCAAATTTCTATTTTTCAAAATGTAGGTATTCATCCTATTAAAGAAGAAGAAGCTTTCCTAATATTGATGACAATGAGGCTGGAGATTCATAGAAACATTTGCTTTTAATGGGGGAAATGTTCAACGTGGGACTCAACCCAACATTAATTCTAGAGCACCCCCAAATAAAAACAAAACACACAGAACAACTCGTGTCATAAATTGCCTCCCTCTGATGACAAATGCTGCTGTGACGGGTCTGGGTCTAAGTGCTGAATGAAGACTATATCACACTGGAACAAGCAGACTTTAAACCTTCTGACCTGGGTTTCCCTGAAACGGGTCCACTATTCAAAAGCGGTGCCCAAACAGCAGTCACTAGAGTGCTTAGTCATTGTTAAGGTCATTCGTGGAGAGCTGTGTGATTCAGGATTACTGACTTTGGAATGAAAGACATGCATTGCTCATAAACCACAGGGGCTCCTGGAATCCGCACCTCTGTCTTGTTCACAGTCATAGGCCCACTATCTAACCGAGGGTGTGGCTCATAGTAGGTGGTCATTCAAGATTCATTTAGTAAATATTAAATGAATGGATGGCTAAATTCCTTTTGCTGATGGCTATAAAATTTTAACCAGAAAAGCGAGAAAAGGTACAAAATAGACTAATATTTATTGAGTACCTCCTATGTACCAGACACAAAATTCCTGAGATACTATCCTCACTGCATGGAGAAGGAAGCTGGAAAGAGAGAGGTGAAGTGACTTTCACAAGCGCCCACAGTTAGGAGGATTCAAACACAAGGTGGACTCGGATAGGTCCTCTCTTTAGTCTCTCATTCATGAAAAAGGTTTATGGAGAAAGAACTATTGTCTTAGACAGGTCTGGCAGTGACTCTCTTGCTTTTTTTTCAGCGGGAAGAGAGAGCTAAGGAACCTCTCCCTAAAAGCGAACTTTTGAGTGAGATCAGAGATGTCAGTGGTGGCCTTTGTTAAGGGAAACAATGTGTCTTGAAAGCCCTTGTGAACGTGCTCCAGCGGTGTCCAGGGGGCGAAACAGGGACGTTTGGGTCCCCATGTCTAAACATCTATATAAATAGGCACCCAAGCCATCGGAAGCTGTCTGTGTTACAGTGTAAACACTGCACACCAAAAGAGGAATGCGTACTCCGTGACAGCTTAGAGGTCATCCTGGGTTCTCAGTGACATCAAGAAATGGCCAATGCTTTATTTTTGGGGTCTGTTTCCTCTGTAGTTCTTATGCACATTTTTCTGTTCACTCCATAGTTACCCATTGGATTTTCATAGTTTATAGAGAATGTGTTTTCATTCTGCTGAGAAACAAAAAGACATGTTCTAAATGGCTTAACTGAGCTATGACTTCAGGCACTGCAGAAAAGATGGTCATCCTCAATATTATAAATAAAAAACAATGGAAGCTAGAAGTCCTTTCTCTGACAACTCAGTTTTCCACTTCTACTGATTATAGAAAGGTTGGAGTCCTACAAGATACTCATTTTCCCTTTCTGATTAAAAAGGACAAAATGAGAGAGAAAATCAGCTCGCCTCTCCATCTCTATGACACAGTGCCTGAGTACACCGCCCCCCCCCTCCTCTTCTCTTCTTCCAGGACGCCTTGACCTACACAATATTCTCCCCCTTACTTGCCGAGGGGCATCGTGGTTTATATTATTTTGACTTTGGTCCAGGGAGCCTGCTTCTAATTTTGTTTCTAGAAAACATAAGCTACCGTTTCTGCCAAACTGTAAGTCGAGTAGGTGTTTTTTGTTACTCCGTGCAATTGCCCGTGAAAGAACAAATGAACAAAATATTTGCGAGGACAACAGCCCCTCTCAGGAATCACTGACAGCGCCTTAGCTTGCCAGCTGCCTGACACTGAGGTGGGTGCATCAGGGCATACCCATCAATTTCACAACGTGTAGTGTGTTTCAAGCAGGCAAAAGTCTGCAGGCAGATCTTGGGAGGAGGACTTTGAAGTTTGGCTTGATGCTCTATGAGTGGTATTTTTTAAAAAATGGTGGCAAAATATACTTAACACAACATTTACCAATCTCACATTTTTATATAGATAGTGAAGTGACAGTGACGGCACAAATAACACTGTGTCACCATTGCCTATACCCAATGCCACAATGTCATCACTTCTACCAGACCGACATTCACTGCTTCCTAAACATTCACTGGTTCTCCTGCCCCGGGGACCTGCTCAGAGAGTCTGGCCTCTCAGCATCCGCCGAGTCTAGATATTTCATGTAAGGGGGCTCACACACCATTTGCCCTTTGGTCACTCACTTGACTTCACTCAGCGAGCAGGCTTTTCAGGGTACAAAGCATTTCAAACAAAAAATACCACCAAGTTCATGTAAAAATAACTAATCGGATACGAATCATTATTTGAGGCTGTGGAGGTGGGTCCAAAGAGGTTTGAAATTCTACAATCCATACTGCAACTCTGTTTACTGTTTGGCGTTTTATGCTAAGAAGAGACAAGACAAGCTTCTATTATTCTAGCTTTGGGGAAACGTTTCGTCTCGGTAGCGGCACTGGCTAACATTCATGGAACCCGCATTCTTTGCCGGGAGGCCCTGGGTGGCACCAATGGTGAAGGGTCTGATGTTAGTGCAAGGAGGATGGTTCGAATCCACCCAGAGGCACCTCAAGAGACAGGACTGGCAATGACCTTGGAAAGGTCACACACAGCTTTGAAAACCCTTTACACTCATGGGGCTGCCTGGTCAGAAGAAACGCAACAGCCACGAACAAGAACCAATCTCTGCTGGCTCCCGGGACCTCGTTTAATCCTCACAGTCAGCCTAGAACGGAAACAACATGCGCAGTTCTGAAAGAAGAAACAGGCACAGCTATTGACGACGGTTCCTCCCGAAGAACACCTGAGGCCGTGTGGTATAGCTGGCTCATGAACTGAGGAGACCAAGCTCCACAGCTTTCCTGCTTAACTTTCTAATCTAAACGCTAGTTAGAAAAACCAATATCTCCCGAGTCTTTATTGAACTGCCATTCATGACAACAAATGTTCACTGGACACCTGTGGTGTTCCAGACGCCGAGGGCTAGGCCTGTGCTATGAAGGGTAATTCACAAACACGACTTCTTATGGAAATACGCGCATCCAGGGAATGGGAATATGGGCAGGGAAAAAGTCTCTCGAAGGTGCTCTAAAACGTAGCAGTGTTTTTGGAATCGATCTTAAAGAGATCATTTAATCGCCAATTTCCAATCGCTTCTAGTTTGTTTCGGTTGAATGTCATGGTGCGCATACGCATCTTGGCTGATGTTCGCTGCCGCTGAATTGGCTCCGAGGAAGGGCGCCCAGCCCTAACAGAATGAAACACCGCTGGGTTCTGTGCAGTCCTCACACCCACTGGTCTGCTCGAGCCCATGATTGTAGTCAGTCATGGGGTCACGGAAGACCTTTCAACCTGGGGAACTCCATCTTCCACCCTACAGTGGACAGTGGCCTGCTGTGATCCAGAGGGCTTTTGTTGCTGTTAATAATGGATTGCATGTTTGTTGTTGTTGCAGCACACACACACACACACACACACACACACACCAGTTCAACTGCTTCTACGTGCACACTGTCTGTGGTGACATCGATCCTCTTCTTTGAGTTGCGCCTCCATTCTCGGCCTCCTTCTCAGAGGGGGTCCTCCCCTACCAACCAGCCCCCTCGGGTTCCCGTCTACCCTTGGAGTTGCTTTTGTCAATTTGACTCCATAGAAAAGTCTCTTAAGAGAGCACAAGATAAGCTACATTCCATAGGGTTTTCATTGGCTGAGATTTGAAAGTATTCATTCCACCAGGCCTGTCTTCCTAGTCCATCTTAGTCTGGAGGCTCTCCTGAAACCTTTGTAGCCTCCAATGGCTGTGTAGGAGGGGTATGGTGAGGAATCTCACGTTCTACCACTGGGAAAAAAAATCATTAACTGGATGATGAATTGTAAGAGAAGAAAATGCAGAGGATTGAGTTTGTAAGAGAATATTTTTCTAACTAAAATAATAAAATCTGAATAAATCAATAAGTCTAGGGTACATGGAATTTTGGTGAACTGAATAGGCGAATACACTGAGAACTTTTATAAACTAAATGCAGGCGTATACAATTGATTTGTTTGCTTGCTTTTTTCGGGTTGCTTTTCTAAACACTAAGCAGTGAAGAAGGATTCAGAGCCAGAGTGATGTCTGTTGGCCTGGGTTCAAATCCTGCCTTACTGTTAGCCAGTTTTGTGACTTCTTTATACTACCTTATTCTCGTCTGTAAAAGAGCAATATAATTCTCTACTTCATAGAGTTGCTGTGAGGATTAAATTAGGTGTTACACGCAAAGTACTTATGACAGACCAAACACTTATGCATTCTCAATAAATACAGTCAGTAGGACTGGTTTTTAAAAATGTCAGTTACCTGAGTCCTAGAGTCATATAAAAGTGGGTTAAAAGCCTTCATGCTACCACTAGGGGACAGGAAGAGGAAGAAACACCAGCAGTCTATTGTTCAAGCAGGACTACGCCTAGAACAGATGTCCTGTTTTAAAGACTTCTGGAAAAGGAGTCCGCAGTGTCTCTGGCTACTCGTTCCGATGCTAAATAGTTCTCAAGAAGCCTGAGAAGTCTAGGTCTTGTCTCGCTTTCCCCCAACTGTGTTTTATATATGTTAGTGCTGTTCCTTTAAAAACAATGATCTTTAAAAAAAACTTTGTAGTCAAATAAATTTGGGCAATGCTGGATTAAGCAAGATAAAATATAGATTTACTGCAGGCCTACTCAGATCAACACACTCATGCTTCAAGAGAACATTCAAATGGGAAGGGAAACGTAGTATACGATATTGGAAAAATACAATGTTTGGTGGAAAATCGTTTATGCAATGATAGTTACATTGGAGTTGCCACTCTCTTTTTGCTTTCTATTTTCAGTATAGATGGAAAATTACAGTTAATCACCCTCTGGTGTTTGCCATTTTCTATACGTACCCGAAGAGCTCATCCCTCAGCTAGCTTTGCATTAAGGTGTAGAAAGACCAATTAGTCAAAAAAGTAACAGCAAAGCCCGTGAAAGAAAGGATTTCTTATTTAGACTACACAGAATGAAATCCCAGTAAAGAGCAGTGCTCTGTGTTATATAGAGACTACCCGTCAATCTTCTAGACAGGGAAAAAGTAAACAAACAAAAGAGCCGACTGTCCCCTTTCTTCCTCCCCCAATCCAGTCCCATATAAGGACCAGGGCTGCCAATGGCACTGAGAGGCAGAGAATGACCAGAGCAATACCTGAGACAGTCAGCGGGAACGATATGTATATATTTATTTTAAATCATTTTCTCGGGGGCTTGTACAACTCTTATCACAATTCTTACATCCATCCATTGTGTCAAGCACTTCTGTACATTTGTTTCCCTCATCAGTCTCAAAACATCTGCTTTCTACTTGAGCCCTTGGTATCAGCTCCTCATTTTTGCTCCTCCCTCCCCGCTCCCCTCTCCCTCATGAACCCTTGATCATTTATAAATTATTAATATTTTGTCATATCTTACACCATCCGACGTCTCCCTTCACGATATCTTAAATCAGAATTGTATAAGTAACCAAGCCACCAGCCAAGTATGAGAGCAGAAAAAAGGCACGTTCAGAAATACAAACAAAAGCTTCAAAAACATTGCCATCGAGTTGTTTCTGACTCATTGTCAACTGCCCCTGTGGGTTTCCGAGGCTGTCAATCTTTTTAAAAAATCATTTTATTGGGGACTCGTACAACTCTTATCACCATCCATCCATCCATCCATCCATCCATCCATCCATCCATCCATCCATCCATCCATTTATTGTGTTAAGCACATTTGTTGCCATCATCTTTCTCAAAATATTTCCTTTCTACTTGAGCTCTTGGTATCAGCTCCTCATTTCCCCCCTCTCTCCCTGCACTCCCCTCCCTTATGAACCCTTGATAATTTATAACTTATTATTATGTTGTCATGTCTCACACTGCCCAATGTCTCCCTTCACCCACTTTTCTGCTGTCTGTCCTCCAGGGAGGCGGTTATATATAGATCCTTGTAATTGGTTCCCCCTTTCCACCCCGCCTTCCCTCCAACTTCCTGGTATTGCCACTCTCACCACTGGTCCTGAAGGGATCATCCATCCTGGATTCCCTGTGTTACCAGTTCCTATCTGTACCAGTGTACATCCCCTGGTCTAGGTGGATTTGTAAGGTAGAATTGGGATCATGATAGTGGGTGGGGAGGAAGCACTAAAGAACTAGAGGAAAGTTGTACGTTTCATCGGTGCTACACTGCACCTGCCTGGCTCGTCCCCTCCCCGCGGCCCTTCCGTGAGGGGGTGTCCAGTGGCCGAGGCTGCAAAGCTTCAAGGGAGCAGAAAGCATCACCTTTCAAAAACGCTGACCTTGCGGCCAGCAGCCCGACATATAGCCCACCACGCCACCAGGCTCCTTCCAGAAAGTAGTGTCTCAAAGTCATTGCCCTTTAACTCTTTCCCAGAGTTCTCCAAAAACAGAGAGGAAAAAAATGGGAACCCCGGAAGCAACGTATCTCAATACAGAGGGAAGTGATAAAATGTCCTTAAATAATAACCAAGAGTAGTGGAGAGGGAATGTGCAGCAGGAGGAAGCACCCCGTGGGATTACCTGCGAAAGATGATTTGGTTTATTTGACTACTTTGTTTGGAGTTTTAATTACTCTGGCAGAATATGGGAATTAACTAGTGAAGTATACAGAGAAAGGGAACCACAAAACTACAAAATGAGCAATCACTAAGGGCTAGAAGAATTACCCAGCAGACTGACTGATTGTAAAGGGTGTCCACTGGAAGGCAGGGAGCACACAGGGCAGGAAATAGACCAGTGTATGCTGCCAGCTCCCCTGAAAACAACAGGTAACTGAGTCCTGAAGATGCAGTTGAAGGGAAATGGGTTCTGGGGAGAGGGCTGTGTGAGGGCTCAGTTCTTCTTTTCTGCTGGAAGAAGTCTTGAGCAGTAATTTAGAAAGACAAAGAGAAAGAGAGAAAGAAATCAAAGCATTGGCATGCCGTGTGAAGAGATAGAGGTAAACACCAGAAGAAATGCCTGAAAGGATGAAACTTCTTGGCTCTGAGGAGTAATAATGAGGTGTGGAACAGATGGCCGGAGGACCGCTATCTTTCAGTAAAAGCTTTCTACTATTTATCTTCTAGAACTATCTACAGCATTGGATAAGAATAAAAATTAAGTTAAAGTAAAACACCTTTAAGTTATCTTTCTCCATAATTTCACTTAACGGAGAGAGCAAATATGAGAGGCGTCACACTGTTCACAGAAAAATTCCATTGCTTTAAAATCCCAGTTGTCCATGAACATTCTGAAGCCCCTCATAGATTCCTTGCTTATTTCTCAGCCCTCTCAAAAGGTAACATCATGCAACACACCCTGAACAAAACCCAGAGCACATGTTAAAGCAGTTTTAAGTAAAACAAAGAGAAATAAAATAATTTTGATGAGTCCTTTTGACTCAAACACTGAAAAAATATTCTACCAGTCCATTTATTTTTCTTAACTGGTTCCATGGATTTTGACTAGAATGGGAGGGGCAAGGAAACAGTTACCTCTCTTGAATAAAATCATAATTCTACCTACGTCATAGAATTGCTGTCCATAACTGAATACATGAATGAAAAACACACAGCACAGCTTCTGGCTTATGTTGAGTACTTACAGAGATACTTTTTTTTGGATTTGTAAAAGATGGTTACAAAATCACAGAAGTTTCAACTGAACAAAAATATCAAAATGTGAAAAAAAATCAAAATGTGAAGGTACTATTTCTCTACATATCCTCCATTTAGGTCTCTACACTCTGCAGGTGTGTTTGCATCTCTCTCTTTCTTCCCTGATGGTTTTGACATCTTCATTCTCATCAGGCCCAAACAGCGGGTTTGATATATTCTCATGAAACTCAAAACCGTGCCCCTTTTAAATGTCCTTGCTCTTGTGGGAACCAAAAAGAGTCGGAAGGGGCAAGATCCCGGTGGAAAGGGGGATGGGGAAGGTTCCCCATGAAATTCTCCCGGGACGGCTCCCAGGAGCCCTGGAGGCTCATGGTCCCGCGGTTCTAACCTGTCCCCGAGGGTTGTCACGGGTAAGTGTGTGAGGACAGGGCTAACTGCCCTCCTCCGATGAGCAGCTCCCTGTTGAGAAGGGAAAAAAAATTGCTTGGGTGTAATTTTCCTGGCCATTTTCTCCCCAATGCAGTTTTCAGTTGCCTTAAAATGTCTGCATAATAAACCCTCATTACCATCCTGCATCATTTGAGAAAATCTGAAAAGGTGACCCCTTTAACTCGGAGGGGGGGGGAAGTTGCTGTGATCTTCTGAGATAACCTTTCTGCTTTCAGTTTCACTGGTCTAGCAGCTCCTCTCAGAAGCGACAGATTTGGTTGGGCCTATGTGGCATTTTTTGTTTTTGTTTTGGTGTGTGTTTTATTTTATTTTGTTTATTAATAATTTTATTGGGGGCTCATACAACTCTTATTTCCATCCATCCATCCATCGTGTCAAGCACATTTGTACATTTGTTGCCAACATCATTCTCAAAACATTTGCTTTCCACTTGAGCCCTTGGTATCAGCTCCTCATTTTCCCCCTCCCTCCCTGCTCTGCCTTCCTCATAAGCCCTTGATAATTTATACATTATTATTATTTTGTCATAGCTTACACTGTCAGGGCCTATGTTCTGAAAGCATCCCACAAGACAAGGACAAGTGTCTCACTGAGAGAGAAACGCCCTCTGCTTTCACGTCCATGTTGATGAGGGGAGACCCTGGGTAGGATTCCCAAGACTTTGTGCATCTTTACTGCAGCAGACTGCTTCATCTTCCTCCCAAAGCAGCCGGTGGGTGTGTGTCCACTGACCTTGTGCTTAGCAGCCCGGGATTTCCCCAGCATCATCGGGACTCCTTATCAACCAAACAGACTCACTGCCATTGAGTGAGAGCTGACTCACAACGACCGTCAACACCCTTCCCCCCCAACCCCCGACACACACACACACTGTGGGTTTCTGAGGGTCTAACGCTTTACAGGAGCAGAATGCCCAGTCCTTCTCCCAAGGAGCTATTGGTCCTTTCACACTGCTGACCATGCGGACAACAGCCCAAATCGGAACCATGACACCCCCAGGGCTCCTATAAGACTCCTTATAGGACAGATAAATGTATTGTAGTAGATTTACACCATGAAATACAGGAATGGGAATGAATGAACTACAGGTATACACTCCATTGGTAGGAGGGAGTAATGTCATAAGCAAATGCCAAGACACAAAACAGTAAACAATGTATCACTCTCTGTACATGAAAGTTAGAAATAGTCACAGGGTCTCTCCTTTGAAAAACCTGGGTGAGAAGCACAGAGGCATGCTAGCTCATGAACCTCTCTCTCTGTATTTTATACTTCAATGAAAAGGTGATACACGAGAAATATTCCACAGCCATTGTGACTGGAACAAAGTACGCAGGTCAATCAAATAAGCCAACAAAAGACCTTTCATTTGTGATAAAATAGTTGCTACAGAATTTCGAGGAATTCACTTACATGAATATCAAAATTAACCTCACCCGACCTGCATTTTCTAGCCAGTTTCCTTGCATACTAAAGACTAGGGATATGTGCGAGCAGGGTCCTCACGTAAGTGCAAAGGAGGGCAGATAAGAGTGTGAAGGATGCGCAATTTAACGTAAGCAATGAGCATGTGTCAACAGCTATGCATCGCTGTAGAATTGATATGCTTGACTTGTATGTGAGGTCTGTTCTATTCAGGGACATGGCATTGGTTTATATAACGAAACATGCCAAATGCAATGATTTTTATATGTACAGTTTACTGATCTTGCTTAGCCTTATTGTATGACCGCCACCATCTAATTCCAAATTATTTTGCCACGATGACTAGAAACTGGCCACCAAGACTCCCCCTCTACTCCTCCCTCCCTTCCTTGGTTAAGTACTAATAGACTGTTCTCCATACAGGTCACACCAGGGAAACTGTCCAGCATTGGTTCTTTTGTGACTGACTTGTTTGACTCAGCCCAGTAGTTTCAAGATTCATTTATGTGGTGACCTCTATCAGGAACTTCTTTTTCTTTAGGGCAGAGTAAGCTTCTACACTATGCACTGCATTGTATGTATCCATTTATCTGTTGATAGACACTTCAGTTGTTTCAACCTCTTGACTGTGATGAACCTGGCAGCAACACCGGAGTCCAGGTACCGGATTATGTTCCTGAAGTGTGTGTCCACTGTAGTTTAAACAAAGCAAGGGATTTCATGCCAAGCCCCAATATCTACCTCTGGGTCCTGTGTTTGGAAAGTGAACATACTTGGATCACTTGAGTTGTCTTTTGAGACATTCCATTTAAACAAAATTATACAGTGGGCAAAATCCATTCAAACTATGAATTTTATGCTGATTATGTAGCTCTTTGTATCAACAGTCTATTTTATAGACCTTGCTTATCATTATATTGTACTACAGTGTTTCTCTACTTAAAACTTTCCTTGTTTTGCTCCTCTTTGGCATTTTTCTTCCTCACAATACATCGTTTGGTCTGTAATGTAAAACCCAGATCAGCTCAAATCACCCCAAGAGATGTCCTAATACGAGTTGCAAGCTATTTTAGCTGGCCTCACAGGCCAGACACGAAAATGTAGTTTTTGACCTTGGAAAGCTTACAAAGGTGAAAAGTGTCTAATACCAGAAGGCAGTGTAGAGACTGACACTAGTCATGAAGACAATCTATGCTTCAGCTATGGCAAGGGGAAAGAGACGGGCAGAGCCCGTTTCCCGGGAAAGATGTGGCCCAGTGGGGTGATTAGAATTTGGAGTGCCCTTGGGGCAGCTATTCCAAAGGAAAGGCGCTCCTGTGCTTATCATCCAGCATGCCCTCTGTATTACCTGTGATTGCTTAAGATAAAACAACTGTGTATAACATAAAAAATGAGGCATACACTTGAAAATGGAATTGGTTCCTACTGAGTCAACTGTGTCTTACGTAATTGTGGTTAGGAGTGTAGTTGAATCAATTTCTATATGAACTATTTCTTATGTAAATGTGGCCATAACAAGGTCACACTCATACGTCGGCTTTTATTAGCATCATATTTTAATCAACTAAGCAAACTGGCCCAGACATTCTGTATATTAGGTCATCCTTTTAAAGGCAGGGTCTGAGATAAAGTATAAGACAACCATAAGATAATATCCTATTATCTTATCTTAAGAATTCTTTTACTTTTCCCCAAAGAAGTGGTTTGGTTAAAACAAGTAAGGGGAGCCATAAGGTTCACATGCCAGGAACATGGGGTGGAGATTAGAGCTCTTGTTTCGGTACCTAGTCTTGCCCTTGGCTCTTGGCCAAAACAAGTAACTGAGCCTTGCTTTCCTTCTTCTGGAACTATAATTAGTAATATGTATCTGTCAGATAATATTTGAATATTTTGAAAAACAAACACTGAGGGAACGATTGCATGAGAGTAAGCAACACCTTTATCCTGATCAAGCATGGCAAGGGAAAAAAATTGGCAGTATGGATAATGAAAATTTACATTGTCCCTGAGTGGTGGCTTCCACGTTGAGAGCAAGAGATGCTATCTGTTAGGCAGCTCTAGCGGATCCAGCACTGCGCTAAGGGCCCGTAGAGTGGACACTAGTTATTGAATCAAATCATTTAATTCTTTGTCAAGCAGTACTAGCAAGTAAGTCTCTTGGAGGTACCGGTGAATATTGGAAATATCAAAAGGTGGGCAGATTAGCCAAAGAAGGCAGGAATTTGAGTTATTTACAAACTAGGTACTCAAATTACTGAACAGCAAGGCAAAATGGTGTAAATAAGACTAAGAAATAGGTAGTTCAGACAGATTTGTACCTGGTTTGAAGCACAGGCCATTTGTTGTTTGGTTATCAGCATTGGTTTCAGAATGATATTTAGCAGACACAAAACCTTTGTTTCTACTTTCTAGCCATATTCCACTGTCCAGGACCTTACCAGTGGTGAACGCCTGGAGAAAACTGGCTTAGAGACCTAATATGCTGAAGACGTTTGTGGGATAAAGAAGGAGAAGAGAACATAAGTCTTGTCCTCCATGGCTATCATATGTTTTGGTTTGAGAAAGAGCTAAAACAGAAAAGAATAACAAGCAGTCTCAAACCCGGGTCCTCGTTATCTAGCGCTGCTACATAGTCTTAGCTATCTAGCGCTGACAGTGTCTCGCCTATCTAGCGCTGCAGTAACAAAAACACCGTAAGCAGGTGGCTTTCACAAGCACACCTGTGTTTTCTGGTTAGCAGGCTGGAAGTTTACATTCAGAGTGCTGCCTCTAGGGCAAGGGGAGGAAGGACAGGCCTTGACTCTGAGCTACTGCTCCTGGGTGATCTTCACGGACTCTGGCATCTTTCTTCCCCCATCTCTGCTGCTCACGCTTGCTTAAATCTTTCTTCTATCTCAAAAGAGATTGATGTAAGACACACCCTTTATTAATCCCATCTCATTAATACAACAAAATAACCCATTCCCAAATGGGATTATCACCACAGGCATAGAGGTTAGGATTTATAACACATATTTGAGGGACCCAATTCAATCCACAACAGATACGAAAGGATTTTATTCTTTCATTTAGCAAGCATTATTGAGCAAGAGTCTCTGGGTGGTGACAACGATTCATATAGTCCACTACCACTTATGACTCTGCTACTAATTAAGAAGTACAGCCAGAATGTTCCTCAGAGGCGAGGCTGGCGATATTTGGCTCATGTACTTTGGCCATGTTGTCAGGAGAGACCAGTCCCTGGAGAAGTAGCATCATGCTTCGTAAAGTAGATGGGCAGCAAAAAGGAAGATGATCCTGGATGAGACAGATTGACCCAGCGGCTGCATTGATGGTCTCAAACATAAGAACAAAGGTGAGCATGGGGCGAGACTGGGAGGTGGGCGGTGTCTTGTTCTGTTGTACACAGGGTCGCTAGGTGATGGAACCAACTCGACATTTAACAATAACAACTAACTAAATAAATGGTTGGTTTGAGTCTACCAACTAACTAAATAAATGGTTGGTTTGAGTCTACCAACTAACTAAATAAATGGTTGGTTTGAGTCTACTTATAAGAAAGGCCTCATATTCTATTTTGGAAAAGTCAACCACTGAAAATTCTACAGAGCACAGAAAATTCTACTCTGACTACACATGGAGTGGCCATGAGCTGGGATTAATTTAACTCAAGTAACGGTTTAATGAAACCCATTGCCATTGGGTTGATTCCAACTCTCAGTGTCCTTATAGGACAGAGCAGGACAGCCCCCCGTGGTTTCTGAGAGTGCAATCTTTAGGGAAGGCAACTGGCATGTCTTTCTTGCGCCAGGTGCCAGGTGGCATTGAATCATCAACCTTTTGTTTAGCAGCTAAGTGTTGCTTAACCACTGAGCCACCAGGGTTCCGTAATGGCTTAATAAGTGCTACTATTTACCAAAGGAGCCTAGGAGGTGCTGTGAGTTAGGTGTTGAGCCGCTGGCTGCAAGGTTGGTGGTTCAAACCCACTAGCCCTCATTGGGCCATCTGCTCCCATAAAGATTTACAACCACTGGAACTCGACACAGGGTCACTGAGTTGGAAATTACTTGATGGCAGTGAGTTTGGTGATAGGCTATGAGCCTGAATCGACTCAGTGATGGTAGGCTTGGCTTGTTTTGGATTTACTTTTTAACAAGCCTTATTTATTATAGGCGCTGTGGCTTAGGCATTGTATTACCAACCACAAAGCTGGCAGTTCAAATCCACCCACTACTCCGCAGGAGAAAGATGAAGTTGTCTACTTCCATAAAGATTTACAGCCTCAGCAACCCTACAGAGGGTGACTATCAGTTGAAATGGACTCGATGGCACTGGGTTTATTTTTGGTTTGGATCAGAGGCATCAAGGAGCCCTGGTGGGTCAGTGGGCTAAGCATTTGATTGGTAAGCATAGGGTTGGCAGTTCAAACCCACCAATCAGAAGAAAAATTAGGGTGCCTGCTTAAGATCTACAGTCTTGCAAACCCAGTGGAGCAGAGTCACTCTGACCAAAAACGGTAGCTATGAGATGGGATAGCTTAGATAGAGACTCGTTGGCATTGAGAGTATATCAGTGAGTGGGCAGGACAGGCAAAAATCTCTTACTTTGTGGGGTAATCTAGTGGGATGAAGTAGACAGCAAATGTAATAGATAAGTAAATTATATGCTATGTTAAAAAACAAACAACCAAACAAGTCAATCTGGCTCATAAGGACCCCAACTGTGTTCTGATTGTTGGAAGCACAAGGAACACAGGGAGTGAATAGGGAGCTAGGAGAGGGTTGGAGTCAGTGAGGTCAGCTGGGGAAGGAAAGTCAGTTTGGGACTTTATTATAAGTGAAATGGGGAGCCACTGCTGGGTTTTGAGCAGAGGACATATGTGATTTCCATTGACCATGACTCCCTGGTGGTGTCATGGTTACATGTTGGGCTGCTAACCGCAAGGTCAGCAGTTTAAAACCGCCAGCCCCTCCTGTAAAGACTTGCAGTCTCAGAAGCCCACGGGAGCCATTCTACTTTGTCCTCTAGGGTCGCCATGAGTTAGAATGGACTCGATGGGTTAGGCCTAGGCTGCAGAGGGAAGGGGAGGGACAGGGAAGACATATATTCTGACCATAATTTCAGTGGAGTGGAAATGGCGAGCAGTTAACAGTCATGTGGTCAGAGAATGTTTCATGGACCAGAGCAGTGGTTCTCCGCCTCCCTAATGATGCGACCCTTAAATACAGTTCCTCATGTGGTGGTGATCCCTCAACCCTACAATTATTTTTGTTGCTACTTCATCACTGTCATTTTGCTACTGTTATGAATTGTAATGTAAATATCTGATATGCAGGATGTATTAGGTGACCCCTGTGAAAGGGTCGTTCAACTACCCCCCAAGGGGTCACGACCCACAGGTTGAGAACCACTGGACTAGTGGGCACTTACACCTGATCTAGATTAGAGGAAGGATTTGGACGCATGGAAGAACCAGGGAAGATGTTCTAGGACAGAATAGGCTTGGAGGCCAGAGTGTGTATAGCTTAGCCCTGGTTCAAGGGGATTAGTCTGAATAGAGTTGGGCAAGCAATTCAGGGTGTGGTGGGAAATATGGCAAAATGCATGGAGTGATGCCAAATTATAGAGAGCTCTGGAAACCAGGCAAAGATGTCCAGCCTTCCCAGAGCTCACTGCAGTCTCCCGTACATGGGAGACACTCAATCAGTGTTAGATGCCTGAAGAGAAAGACAAGCTTTTAGGACCTTTTAGCTGGAGGTTTGACTCAGGCGGCAAGAGTTTCCGGTACAGAAGGGCGGGCAGCTACCAGGAAGACTAGGAATCCCACCTTAAGGCAATGAGGGATAAGTCACATGGGAGCCATTGGTGGTTGACTCTTTTAAATGTACTTTATAGCACAAGCCACACGTGCCCTTCCCCACGTGTGGGAACCTCAGCTTTGTGTCGGCAACCCCTGGCCCCTCGAATAAAAACTACAGGCTCCGAACACCTGCGGCTCCAACAGCCACGTGATCTTGATCCGGGTTACGCGAGGTGTGGATCGCTGTGCCTAACAGCGCCAGGGGCAAGTTTTATGTTTCTAAAGTAGCTGCAGGGGCGAGGCTGCACCCTACAAAAGGACACCTGCAGAGGGGTTCGAGAAACCCGGTTTCCCTGAATGAGCCAATTTGTTCTCAGTCACAAGTGTTTTCACCCTAGTGGATGGACACATGGTAGCGGCTGGGCAATCTCTAGAGAGCCTAATTTAAGGTGCCCGAAACCCAAACCAAACTCGCTGCCATTGAGTCAATTCTGACTCATGGAGACCCTATAAGAGAGGGTAGACCCGACCTGTGGGTCTCTGAGGTGGTGATTCTAGAGAGCAGAGACTGGTCTTTCTCCCCTGAAGCAGTTGGTGGCTAGCCCCCCGGTGTGTAACCACCATGCCATCAGGGCTCCCAAGGTGTCCAGCACAGGCTACAGCAGCAGAAAATTCGTATCACTTCTATCGATCCGGTTTTGTGAAAAATGTACTCAGCTTTCCTCTTACTTCACAAAGAGCTACTTTGCAAAGAGGTATGGTGAGTTGAAAAGCTCCCACGGTCATCTCACTAAAGTTATAAGTGTGAATGCGGACCAAACTACTAATCTTGGACAGACTCCACAGGAAACACAAAAAATGCCTTTTCTTTAGTGGCCCATCTATTTCAAGGAAGTTCTGTTTCCTATGGATTCTAGAGGAAATATTAAAAAATTGCCACCACATTTTCTTGGTCGCATTGAATATAACCGACATTTGTTTGGGGTAACTCATCATTCCGGAGAAAAGTCCATGAGAAGTGAGTTTGGGGAACAAGGAGAGAGCTCCTGAGTTAGAAATGCACTCTCCCCACTAAGTCTTGGGGACTAGGGAAGTCATTTACATAGTTCAATTGGAAATCAATGATACACCCAGAGGCATATTGAGAAGAAAATTAATACAGACAATGTTAAAAAATTAATATAGGACATGATGAAAAATCTTGGGATTGTTACTACATGAGAACGGACAAAATCCAGAGTTGTGTCTGTAACATAAATCGTCTATGTAGTTCCACTCCACTGTAGAGAGAACATTACTGTCTCAGCCAGTTTTCCACAGTCTCTGAGAAGAAAATATAATCACCATTACTCTCATGTAGGCCCAAAGGATGATTTCAGTCTTTGGAAATTAAATCTCTTCATAGACAAATGTGAATGAAATCTGGAAGCAATTCAACCATTTAAAAAATCAGACACAGATTTCTCCAAAGTGTGATCATTACTTCCTTATCAAAACGTGGCCTCATCTCAAATAACTGCCACATATGTTAAAGAAATAAGTCGGGTTTACACAGTTGGCTGCTCACCAGGAGGCTGGAAGTTCAAGTCCACCCAGATGCATCTTGAAAAGAATCTACTTTCCAAAATGAGCCACTGAAAACCCTACAGCACAGTTATCCTCTGACCCATCCAAGGTCACCAGGAGTCAGAAATGACTTGATGGAAATTGCTTGCCTGTTCTTATTCTAGTGAAAAATCTTGAAGCCTTTGCTTTTTCAAATTCCTTTAAAAGCGTCTAATTTAATATAGTATTTAGTAGCACCTTCTATTCAACCCACAATGATGAGAGCTACGAGGCCCAAGGAATGGCCTCAACACAATTTAAAACGCACTTTTGCAAATATTGCTTCATTGAATCCTCACAAGTACTCCTTGTGCTCATACATGAACACGTATGTGTGGGAAGCAAAGGGCCAATGGGAATAAGCGGCTTGCTTAAATTCACAACGGCAAGCTTGTTGCTGAGAGGACAGGTACTCTATGCCCCTGTCCTCACGTGTCCCTACCGTCCCCCCACTTCTGGAGAAGCGCCCACTTTGGCCAATCATGTAAATGCTCCTCAGGCAAAAGCTACTGGAGTCACGTAGACTTTGCGTAAGTCTCTCCCCACCCTCTCCCTCCCAAAGGACCCACAAATCCTCATTGCTATCTCAGGAGAGACTCTGGTTCCGAGAGCTTTTCTATTGCAGCATTTATCGTGTCTCTAAGGCATATTTCCATTGCTCAATCCACTCTAAAGGACAGTGTGTCATCACCGCCCAAAGGCCCGGTGCTGCAACAGCTTCAAATGATACAATTCACACAGGACCACGTCTGGCACCAAAAGCAAGAGGCATATTCAGCCTGAGTTTGTGGAAGCTTCCCTTCGGCTTTGCCAATTTTCACAAGTGAAACCGTCCAGAGCCGGCACGGGGTTATTTGGGGTTACTGGAGAGGCTCCTGAGAAAAACTGGGGGGACGACAATGAAGCGATCACAGTCATTAGGGGCTCAGTCAAAAGCGTGGAAGTCAAATAGATTAGAAACTTTATCTCGGGAATATGGCTAAGATAGCCGACTGGCTGAATCATTCACAATAAAAACGGCTCTTTCTTCTCTAGCAGAGCCCAGCTACCTGTAACAATCCTTGACTATACTTCGTCTCTGACGAGGGAGACGGCAACCCAAGCCTGCAGCTGCACCTAGACCAAACACCAATCTCTACACAATGTTGTGTGTGGTTCACTTTTGCCGGCGCCAGGTAGCTAACGAAGATCACAGTCATTCATTTTCTAGTTTGTCTGTCTTGTCAGTGCCTGGTGCCAGAATTGTCAATCAACATTCACTGGTCACACACACACGTGCACGCACACACACGCGCGTGCACACACACGCGTGCACACACACACAAACAACCATTACAGGTCTTTGTCCTTTAAGAAATCACATTTTTAGCAGAAAGCAACACTTATGAATAAGGTGTAATCAGAGACCATGTAAGAGAATATGAGACCAAGGGATAAGTACAAACGATGGGCTGAAATTGTTAAAAATTATATTTTATATTCTATTAGTGAAGAAGAAAAGTACTGCAAGCCAGTAATTCTACTCCTAGATATAAGAGAGGGCTTCAAAATGTTTGTGGAAAATTCCATTATCTTTTAATTCCATTTTCTCACCAACTTTTTGAAACTCCTTGTATGCCTAGAAAGACTGGAAGCAGGAATCCCCCAGTGTCCACTGACAGATGGCAGGATAAATAAAAGGTGGTCTCACCATACAGTGGAATGCTACTCAGCCATAAGGAGATAGGAATTCCCGATACATGCTCCTACTTTGATGAACCTTGAAAATATGTTGAGTGACATAAATCAAACACCACAGTACAACTATGAGCCCACTTATTAGAAATAGAAGAACAAATACTGGCAAAATAGTAGGCAAATGCACAAAAGTAGATAGAGTCGTGTGGTTACCGGGCTAGGGAAGAATGGGAAGCGACTGCTTAAGATTTACTCAGTTTCTCTTTGGGGCGATGAAGAGTCTTTGGAATTAGCTAGTGATGGCCATGTGGATAGTGGCTTACAAGTTGGGCTGCTAATGACAAGGGCAGCGGTTCGAACCCACTTGCTGCTCTCCCAGGGTAAAAGATGATACTGCCTGCTACCATAAAGCTCATCCAATAATTATACATCATAACCATAATCACATGAATAACAATGAGCACAAGGAAGAAGAAATGTTCTAAAGTGATCAATTGTGGTGTTGATTGTATAACTCTTCTTGATCTGGCTGTATGATTGAATTGTTTGATATGTGGATGAAGTGCCAATAAAACTTAAAAATCAATGGCTCAAAGGGGCAGTTCTGTGTTGTCCTATAGGGTCTCTAGCAACTGTTTTGTAGGGTCTCTATCAGTCAGAATTGACGTAGGGCTTACAATCTCTGACCGTGGGCCGTCTATCCATCCATCTGCTGATGGACTCTGGGGTGGTTCCTGCTCCGCATCTTTCTGGGTGTCCAAGAGGGTTTCAAAAAGTTGGTGAAAAACATGGAATGGAAAGATAATGTTTTTTCCCCACAAAATTTTGAAGCCCCTTTGCATATCTAGGAGTAGAATCGCTGGGTTACAGCACATTTAAAAAAACTAGAATATCGAGTAACATTATTAACAATTACATGCCAGAGTTTGGAGTTAGGCTCATGACCATGATGTGGTTTGGGTTTTGAGCACCACCAGATGGTGCACAGCACAGCGATTGCAATTCATGTCATTGAGTCACATACTTAAAATTGTTAAGAAGGCAAATGTCTCAGTGTAACATATATTTTATACAAATCACCTTTTTAAAAAAAGTACTTCTTTTGGAAGGAATTAAACAAGGACAATTAAAGACATCACAGAGAAGATATCAGCACAGACTGGGAACTAATTTGAGTCCTATAACCACCCTTAGAATAAACAGTATTTGCACCCAGCTAATCCCCAAGGTTTGCTGTATTACATTTAGACACACTCTTTTCAAACAGAGAACACGATACATTTTGATTCAAGAATTAGTTCATAAAACAGCTAAGGCCTTTTGCTCTAAAGCTGACTAAGTGAATAACTGAAGAAGAGAGAGAACAATAATCTTTATCCCTTGCCAAAAATAAAGCACTATCATCTTAGACAATGTCATGAAAAAACAGTTAAGAAACTATTTAAGAGGCTCAGATGATTGAAATATACACCCAGCCAAAGGACTGTAAGAAACTGAAGCCATGTTTCAAGGAAACCTTCTTTTCTTAGATTTTAAGAAACTCGATGTTTTAAATGTTTATGGTCAGCATGTTACAGAGAAGGACACTGACAGGTATACTGACATCTCCCACCTTTCCAGCGGCCGTGGATGGATTCCACTGGAGTCCGAGTGGAACGGTGCTTCGTGGGGTTTCCACTGGCTGATTTTTGAAAGTACATCCCCAGGGTTTCCTCCTTTTGGATCTCAGAGCTCCAGACTTTTGTTTAGCACATGCTCACGCGGTGGCTCTTCCCTGACTTCACCTAGCTCCAAAAATCCTGACTGCTGTCCAACTTCTACACAGCTAAGCAGTCAAGAGAATGAAAACAAGGCCGGATATGTCTTTTCATTTTAAAATATTTTGTGTTTTTAAATAAAATTTTTAAAAAACATTTTATTAGGGGCTCATACAACTCTTATCACAATCCATACATATACATACATCAATTGTATAAAGCACATCTGTGCATTCTTTGCCCTAATCATTTTCTTTTTTTTCTCCTCTTTTCTTTTTTTACATTTTATTAGGGACTCATACAACTCTTATCACCATCCACACATATACATACATCAATTGTATAAAGCACATCCGCACATTCCCTGCCCCAATCATTCTCAAAGCATTTGCTCTCTACTTAAGCCCTTTGCATCAGGTCCTCTTTTTTTTCCCCTCCCTCCCCGCTCCCCCCTCCCTCATGTGCCCTTGGTAATTTATACATTGTTGTTTTGTCATATCTTTCCCTATCCGGAGTCTCCTTAAATAAAATTTGCGTAGCCAATCGGGTATTCATGGAATAATTTCTGTACATGCTCAGTGATATTGGTTATACTTGTGGCACACGTACCTTAAAGTGAGTTACGCTTATGGTAAAATTCTAAGATTGAAGAAAGATTAAAAGCTTTCAATAGAGGCATCCATTTAAACAACTAAGTGATGTAACATCATCTAATTTTTATTTTTAAACTTTTTATTGTGAAGTGACTTAATTTTACTGCCTTAGTTTTGTGCTGTAAAACATGAATCACACTAGTTAACACACTTTACTTTCACATGGGACCTATGAGAAGAGAAAAAAAAAAAGTAAGACAAACAAATAAGAACGAGGAAACAGTACAGAACATAAGAAGCTGTGCTAGGAAACTCCAGTAGAAGGAGCTGCAGAAATGAAGAACTTAGATTTGGCGAGGACCAGGATGTTGAAAATGAAGTCTTGGCTTGAATCTTTCATATCCTACTAGAAGTAATAGCTAATCACTTACTTAGCACGCAATAAGCTTTTGATCTTGTAGGAAGATGCTAAGGGTAGATAGATATTCATCAAGGTCCTCTCACTCTACTCTAGTCTGCGCGTCCTAAGAAATATAAGCAAGAAGACAACGTGCCTCTCTATTCCAGGAGCTTACAATTCTTAGACAAGATGAAATTACCCCACAAAATCTCTAGCTGTCAGAGCAGATCAGAAAAGAACGGAGAGTGAGAAGACATATCTGACATAGAAACTAACTGGAGGTGTGTGTGTGGTGGAGCACAATCCCTTACCCCCAAATCCCTCAAGTAGTTCTGGGAAAAGTATGCAAACTTGGAACATAAAAACGAATAGGATTGGTTTGGGCCATGAATACACCTTCCATGCCTACAATTCAGGAAGTGAGAACGCACACAGAAGTAAAAGGCATATTGGGTCCCTCCCACCAAAGTTTCTGATGATCCTTAATCACTGAACAATGGAGCAGAATGCCAAGAATTAAAGTACCGGAGTATACACATGATAGCAGGAGAATAAATCTAACTTGTAAAACGACTTTACTATACCAGTTTGTCGTGGTAAGAGCGATCTTACCCTTATTTAATGCCTACAGTACCCCCCAAAGCCCTGGCTAAAGAGCCTTTACCTTGTGACGTGTTTGCAGATAGTGTGTCGGTGCAGGGCCCATTCTCTGGGTCAGTGAGCGAATCTCCCAGAGTCTCACCCATACCAGCCCCGCGAGGGCTTTGCTGCGACTCACACTGATAGTTGTCAATCTCTCACAAAGAATCAGTCCATTCCAAGAAAAAGGCTCACAGTAACAAAGCACGCGGATGCACCAATGAATCAAACATCCGTTTCTAAATATTTGGGAGCGGCAGCAATAAGCACGGAAAGGACCAGGCTGGAATGGATGGGCACAGTCCTCTCAGAGAGCCGTCTGCGTCTGAGCCCGGTGTCATCATGCTGCTCACCGCTTTGGCAAGACTTGGTACATTACGAGGAAAAAACATTGCTACACTGTCTCGCCAGTGACCCACATGCTCAGCGTCTTGTGAGGGGTGGGAATTGTACAGTATGGACAATGAGTTGTGTAAAAAAACGGTTGACTATTCAAATGCTTCTTAAACCTCTAACTCAATCAACTGCACTGCCATCAAATCGATCCCCACCCATACAGCCCCGATAGGGCAGCATAAAACTGTCCCTGTGGGTTTCTGAGATTGTAACTCTTTATGGGAGAAGAAAGCCTAAACAGAAAACTTTAAATCTCTGGGTTATGAAATATCTGGTTTTAAAAAAAAATCACTTTTCCCCCTTCTAGTTGGTTCCTCCCTGGTTGGCGCTTTAGCCACACTATCAGAGTAAACTTTGAATTCAAATCGGTTGTTAACATGAGAGGTGTACCAACCCAAACTCCTTGCCTTTGAATCGATGTTGACTCATAGTAGAAAGCCTAGTCTTTCTCTCTTGGAGCTGCTGGTGGTTTCGAACTGCCAGCCATGAAGATGGAAGCCCAACAAGTAACCACTACACCACCAGGGCTCCTTACTGAAAGGTATACTAAGGTCTTTCTTCTACTATTTTTACCAGCTGTGGTTGAGTGGATTACAGCTAACAGCAGCCCCGTGGGATTTTCAATGGCTAATTGTTAAAAGTAGATCGCCAGAGTTTTCTCCCGATGCACCTCAGACCTCCAGTCTTGGTTGGCTGGCAGTTCTCCACTGCTTCACCTAGCCCCGAATGCTGTTGACCATTATCCAAATTCTATACAGTTAAGCAGTTGAGCAGGTCCGATATGTCTTTGGTTATTATTTTTCAGTATTTAAAAATAAAATTTATAAAGAAACGCAGGTATTCATTTAATAATTTCTATACATATTCAGTGACATTGGTCCCACTTGTGCGAGTTAGCATTCTCATTATTTCCACCCTGGTTACTTTGCTTTCATTCACTTCGCTTCCTTGTACCCCTTTACCTTCTCATCTTTGGTCTAGAGTAAACACTGACCTTTGGGTCTCCTTTAGATGACAGCTTACCCAGCACGGTACTCATGGGTAATACTGTTTATGAGCCACTCTATCTTTTGGCTAGTAGCTGACCACTGGGAGCTCCAAGTTTACAGGGTATTTTAGGGCAACAGTCTCAGGAGTTCCTCTAGTCTCTACTAGTCTAGTAAGTCTGGCCAGTTTCAGAAATTTGAGTTCTGTTCTACATTTTTCTCCCAGGCGATCCAGGATCATCCATTGTGTGCCTGTTCAGGAGTGGTAACTGGGCACCTGTAATTTTTTTGGTATCAGGGTAGATGAGACTGCTAGTACTGTAGGTAGGTGAGACTTTTAGTACCGTAGACTAGTTTCTTCATTTAATCCTTGGTTTTCTTCATTCTTTTTTTGGCTCTCCATGCTTAGAGACCATCATTTGTACCACAACTGGTCACCACAAGTTTTGAGGACCCCAGACTCTGCTCCCTTACCTAGGCTGGAGAACAGATCTGTGGGAGCCACAGTATGCCAACTGATAGTCGCTCCCTGAGATGAAACCCTCAACTCCAACAACCCAATCCCTAAAGGTGCTTATGTTTGGAAAGTACTCATAACGGTGTCCTCTATGTGCTATATTTTATTGTATTTTAAAAAACCAGTTTATTGGGAGCTAATATCAATAGATCAATCGCAACAAGCAGCATTGTACAAATGCTACCACAGTGTTTCAAAATGTTGTTTTCTTTCTTGAACTCCTTGATATCAGTTCCCTTTTACCACCACCCCCAACTCTACCCCCTTCCCCGGAACCCTTAATCTACTTGTTGTCCCTATAGGTTCATCAATCCTGGGTTTCATATACTGAAAAACAGAAAAAAAAAAACCCAAAAGCAAAAATTCAAGAGGTTCATCCCCAATAACCAAATATATCTGAGATAAATCCTGATACGAACAAATAAAAAGCAAAAGCAAGAATTCAGAAAATGTTGAAAACCAGATCAGGCCCAGTGTGTGTCAGAGGGGGGATCAATTGACAAGGTTTTAATCGTTCCAGTCGGGTTTATCAATTTGATCTTCTGTAGTCATATCTCCAATACACTGCCTGGTAACCAGTTTCTTCCCATCCCCTATTATGAATAGAGCGAAATCACTGGAGGCTTATCGCCTCTGTAGACCTCACAAACGGATCCTGGGTTCCCACTCTCATCCATAGCCTTCTGCAAACCAGAATCTTTCTGCTCAGGATCTGCCACTATTCCCTCCTTCAGCTTTGGATTATTTAATTTATAATGTTTTGGTCACTGATGTTGGTGTGCTACTTCCATGTGGACTTAGTTGACATCTCACTTAGATGGCATATTTATATATGAATATACATGCAGCATTTACAAACATACATTTGCCTACAGAAATACATGGATACATGGGTGGCTGCCCATATAGTCCTATGTGCTCACCTATACATATACTCATATAAGCATAGATATCTACCATATATCCTTGCACACATTTTTTAGTTGTTCTTAGCATCCCTGAAACTATCAAATGTCTACTATCTAGAAAGGGGTTCGCCTTCTTCCTCTCTTCCACCCCTGGGGCCCACTAGTGAATGTTGCTATCCTTTCTATAACAGTTGGTCATGCAGTACTTGACCTTTTGTGATCAACTTATTTCACTCAGCACATTATGTCCAGGTTCATCCATGTTATGCTTATTTTGAGAGCTCATAATTAGTCTTTATGGCTGTGTAGTATTTCATTGTGTTTATGGATCTCAGTGGGTTCATCAATTCGCCTGTTGATGAGCACTTGGGTTTGCTCCATCTTTTTGTGAATAATGATGTAATGAACATATGTGTGTATATGTCTATTAATGTCAGTAATTTTAGTTTTTAGGGAATATACCTGAGAGTCCAATTACTTCTATTTATATTATTTCTATTTTTTTGAGGCAGGGCCATGCCATATTTCATGGTGGTTGTAATAATTCACAATCTCACCAGCAGTGGAGCCGGGCTATAACCTGCCTGCAGTACCCCTAGCATTTGTTGCTTTCTGCTTTTTAGATCAGTCCCATTTTTGCAGTGGTGATTCTGGTTTTGACTTGTAGCTCTCTGGTGGTTAATTATCACCAAATCTGTTTATACATTTGTTGGCTGTCTGAATGTCCTCTTAGATAAAGTGTTTGTTCTTGTCATTTGCCCATTTAAAAATTGGGCTGTTAGTCTTTGTGATGTTACATTCTATATATTTTAGAGATTACATCCTTATAAGTTACTTTCATCCCAAAGATTTCCCATTTTTAAGGTTCTTTTAGTTTTTTTATGAGCTTAAGTATTTAATTTTAGGAGGTCCAAGTTATCTAATTTGTCTTCTGCTATTTGTACATTTGTGGTTGGGCTTGGAATCTATTACTGAAAAAAAAATTATGTCCCATACTTTTGTCCCTATATTACTTTATAGTTTTGGCTTTATCAGTTAGGTCTTTGCTCCATTAGCTGACTCATACTGACCCCAAGGACAGGGTAGAACTACCCCTGTGAGTTTCCAAGACTGTCACTGTTTATAGGAGTAGAAAGCCCCATCTCTTCTCCTGTGAAGCATCTGGTGGTTTTGAATTGCTGATCTTGAGGATCATAGCCCAACTCCTAGCCACTAGGCTACCAGAGCTCCTGGTGTGGGATATAGATCCTTTTAATTTTTCTGCAACTGCTAGCTTCATTAATTAAAAGGACTGCTTTGCTTCTGTCCCACTGAATGGACTTTGGCATCTTGTTGAAAATTAACTGCCCATGGATGGATTTATTTCTGAGTTCTCAATTCTATTCCCATTGGTCTGTGTGTCTGTCTGTCATTGAACTAGTACCAGGATGTTTTGAATATTGTGGCTATACAAGCAAGTTATGTCATAGTCCCAACTCCCATAAAGTCTATTTTATTAAAAATTCAAGGTGCATACAGTGATTTGTAATCAGAAATAGATGTTATACAGAGAAATAGATGTGATACACATGAAATTGTTATTATTACTTTGTTATGATGATAAAGATGTTTTAGTGTATCTGGAAGTATCTAATTTTTTTATACATAAAAAGGTATACTGTAGATGAAGATAAACATTTGATTGATGTTAGATATGAACTGTACCTAGCTGTTCTGATTTACATATCCATTCACTTTAAAGACAGATTTAGGAACAGAACTCGCTAGTAATCTAGGGTCTTTCTGCATGTAGTATGGTATTTGCACCATGCCCAAACCACATAACACCGTCCTTCACACATTACTGGATAAGAGGTTTGGAGGTTGGGGAGGGTGAGGCCTTCTACGACGTGCTTCAACATTGCTTTGGCTCTCTGAGGTCTGTTCCTTTTCACATCATGCTGCTGATGTTTTCCCATTTAGGTGAAGAATGTGAATGGGATTACAATGGGGATTGCATTATATATATATATATATATATATATATATATATATATATATATAAACTGCTTTGGAGAAGACCAGACACTTTTTTTGATTTTACATATCAGAGTTTGCTTTTTTTTTTTTTCCAAGTCTGGATTAAGTTTATGCACCAATAACAAACACAGAACGTTACACCAGTTGATGTTTAAACATCTGTTGAAGTTTCAGTGACAAATGCCATGTCATAATGAAAAATGTGCAATTCTCTCTGTGAAGAATTCATTACCAGGAAAAATTAGACTTACACTGATGGCTGGCGAGGAATTGTGGTCAGTTTTGTAATCAGGAAAAAGCTGGCTTCTTGCTCAAGACCTTTGCCCTTTTTGGAAAGCAGACATGCTTGTTCTGCCAAATTCCCAATGTGGGAGCAGGCCTCCTCTTGTCACAGAAGTGGCCCTAATACAATTGCAGTAACTTGTATATTTAGAAGTTGTCCCCACACAGGGCAGTGTATCAGATGGCAATAATTATATCAATTGTATTTATTTTGATTGTTCCTAAGTGGGATATGTGTGTGTGTGTGTGTATGTGTGTGTTTGCATCCGTGTGTCTATCTGGCTAAGCTACAAGGCGTAACTAACTAGTCATCCTTCAGGGAGACCAGTGAAAGTTTCCTTGTCATTCATGGAGCAATAGTTTAGAGAAACCACTTTCTGGGGTCGAGCGATACAGAGCAAAACAGAGCTGAGCAATTATATTACTATATATGAGGGGGTACTAAAAAAACTCCAAAACAAAAACAGAACTGTGCTTGGCAGAACTTTCACAGTACACATTTTTTTCCTCTAGGTGAGCATTGGGCAACTTGCTTTGAGTTAGTGCACCCAGTGGCGTTGCCTGGGAAGGTTCTCTCTGGTCACAGTGAATTTTTTTCCTAAAAGCAGTTTTTGATGGCCGATTTAAGAGAGCAGTGTGGGGCTGTGAAATTTTGTTTCCTGCTCAGGAAAAATGCTGCAGAAACTGTTGTGATGTTGAACACAGGTTACAAGGGAAAAATGGGGAAAACTCAAGTTTATGAGTGGTTTTCTGTTTTCAAAAAAGGTGAAATGTCTATTGATGACAAGCCTCAGTCTGGATGAATGTCAAGTTCCCAAGTGGATGAACATGTTGACCAAATTCGTGCATTTGCGCTTGAAGGCCAATGACAACAAACCATTGAAGAGATGGGGAAGTTAGCTGGACTACCTCGGAACTTGGTTCAGTGAATTTTAACAGAAGGTTTGGAGATGAGAAGGCCCACTGTGAAATTTGTGCCTTTGGTTGACTGACCAGGAAAAAGAGCGTTGACTGGAAACATGCTATGCTTTCAAAGAACAGCTTCAAAGTGACCCAGGGTCATTCATGGTGCTATTCTGGTGACCCTGAAAGCAAACATCAGTTAAACCAGTGGAAGGTGCCATCGTCACCTCGCCCAAGAAAACCTCGTCAAGTGAAATCAAAGATCAAGATGATGTTCATTTGTTTTTTTGATGTGAGGGGCATAGTGCGTTTGGAGATCGTTCCACTAGGTCAGACTCTTAATCAAGCTTTCTATTCAGAGGTTCTGAAAAGATTGCGTAACAGTGTACGACAAAAAAAGACCCGATTAGTGGCAGATGGGGGATTGGTTTTTTCCACTATGACAATGCATCTCAGTGAGCCAGTTTTTGGCAAAGAACAGCATGCCTGTCTTTCCCCATGTACCTTATTCACCTGACCTCGCTGCATGCAACTTCCTTTTGTTTGCGAGAATAAAGAGGGACGTGAAAGGACAGCGATTTGACGACAAAAAAGTGGCAAAGAATAAACGAGGGAGGTGCTGTCAGCCATTCAAACCGATGAGTCTGAAAAATGTTTATGGAATCACACATTTGACAAACGTATTAAGCATAATGAAGAGCACTTTGAAGGTGATAAGGTTGTTTGTGAAAAAAAAATTAAATATATAGCTTTTGGGGAAAAATTCCATTTTGGGGGAGGTGGGTACCCCCTCATAAACTAAAAGCACACATTTTATTAAGGTAATTAAAAATAGAATTTTGGAGATCGTGTACCAAACAGCACAACAGAGATTCAAAGATGGAGGTGTTCCCTGAGCACGACTGAAGAGCGCAGTCTCGGTATTTGGAAGGTGGGCGGCAGTCCTTGGTTTTGGATGGATCCCTGGGGGTGTGGGCATAATCCAAGCTTTAACCAGAGCCAAAGAGAAGGATGGCCGCGTGGCCCAGGTAGTTGTAGAGGAAGCGCTTAGTTTCACGTGTCACAGAACTGTCACAGTTTCTGCCCACAGCGCAGTGCCAAGTGGGATTGTACTTCTTGTCAAACTCCTTGATGTGGGCCCCAATGTCCTTCTCTATGTTGTATTTCTCCAGCGCCCGAGTGGCGCTCTCCACCGGGTCCTGCGGCATCTCCTCCGACATGTGGGCATGTCTGATCACGGCCTGTGGGTCACACATGGTCACTGTGAGGCACGGAGGAGCCGGCTGCAACGGTCCTGGGTGGGAAGGAGGTTGGTGTGGCTCAAATAGCGAGAGGAGCTGTCACTATCCAAGCCATGGCACATCTTGGTAATTAAAATTTGATGCAAGTTTCTCGATAGGCCAAATGACCAAAGTAGTTATGGATTGATCTGTACCTCTCTTCAGTTTGAATTCTCACTAAAGGAGTTGCCCCTGCCCTCGTAATTCTGGGGAATGTCCTCATGTTGCGAAGTAATCCAGACACAATGACATAATATTTAAGGGTGTGACTGAATGACCAAGATTCTTTGTTCAACTTATGATCGAGTTGAATCCATCGTTTAAGTCAAGAGCGTTTTCCTTTTTTTAGTAAAACACAACAAAAATATAAGCCCCGTTTTGCCTACAGATACTCCTACTTAATGTCCCAAGACATGTTTGGGTCTGGAAGACAAGCGGTCTGACTTTCCATGAAATGGCAGTATCCCCCTTGATCCCTCACCATCACCTCCTCCTTGCCCTCACAGTGCAAAGTTGTTGCAACTGTTCAAAACCAGCTACATGTAAAACCATTCTTACGCCTGTCCTTGATGGCGAAAATGCTCGAGTCGGCACAGTGACGCCATTTCAGAGGGGGAGTGACTCATCCGTGTCCAGCACTTCCGTCATCAGAAAACTCGGCCACCAACCAACAGATACTTTGTCCAGGTTGATTTGCCGGCTGGTGACAGACTTGCAACCGGGCCAGTTTCAGTTTTCAGGCCTCCAATTCCCAGGCTGGGCTTCAATTTTCCTGCACCAACGTCCCCTCTCAGTGTCGAAACCAGTTTTCTTAAAAAATCCGGCACAGCCAGCACGAAGCATAGTGTGAGTTAGGGGGCAAGTAGTAACTCTTCTAAGGCGTATCAGCAAACAACTGTTATCCATCTTTCAATATCCATGGATTAGGGGACTCCGAGAGGCTCTCGGTGCGCTGTTCTTCACGACCATGTAACTCATCTCTGCCACGTGCCCTCTCTTTGGGGATTTTCTTTGTCTTGTTTCTGAGGCCAATAGTATGACTTGGTTCTCAAGGCCGAATAGTCCCTTCTATATGAGTCTCTGTAATAGTCTATTTGGGAAATACCCAGACCCAATCTCAAAGAGACTAATCGATGTACTCTTCTCTTACTGCTACTTCTAGGCTCTTTTTCCCAGACAGCAGTCACGTTGCCTCTCTACTGTGTCGCCAGGCCTTCTAAGTCTTTGATAGGTCTTACATCGTGATTTAACTGTAAAATCAGTTTAACAGCTAATTATGTTGTACCATCTGAATCAAGCAGCACTTGTGCTTACAAACCTTACAACACCCTTGTACTACAGTACTCAACAGCAGAAACCTAATAGTTCACTGTATTGAATTCCTTAGCAACCCATCCTGACTTGCAATATAACACGTGGTAGGAATCGAGCTGGGTGCTGGGGGTACGATGAGAAACCAGACAGATGTGGTCTCATGAAGTTAAAAAGTAGTCCATAAACAAAATTATAATATGGATCAGCAGAGCGCCTGGCACACTGTAGACTCAATAAATGTTACCTCTGTCAGCATATATGAACCAAGCCATTCCGAGCACCCAAGTTATATAAACAAAATGCTTATATAATGTGAACTCTTTAATCCGATTTTTGTTAAGCTGAATTATAATATGTTGTCCTATCACACTGCAGTGCTAGGCCAATTAAGAAAAAACTAACTTACAGAGACCCCAAAATGGATCAAGATGAACTTAGCCAAATAAATGGAACCAATCTCATCGTATCTAATCATGGGTTTGCTTTGTCTTTAAGATATTGAAAGGGTGCTCGCTTCGGCAGCACATATACTAAAATTGGAACGATACAGAGAAGATTAGCATGGCCCCTGCGCAAGGATGACACGCAAATTCGTGAAGCGTTCCATATTTTTGATTGATTGTCACAAATACCACCGTGAGTCGCCCTGCTACCCTGCAGTGTGCCCTGTGTTCGGAACCAGGAGGACTGAGCGGGAAGCCCCTCCGAGACTTGTTCACGCAGACGATTCGGGACATGTATGCACTCACCCAAGGCAGAGTTCCCATCGTCGGGGTTGGCGGTGTCAGCAGTGGGCAGGATGCACTGGAGAAGATCCGGGCAGGAGCCTCCCTGGTGCAGCTGTATACGGCTCTCACCTACCATGGCCCACCCTTGGTGGGTAGGGTCAAAAGGGAGCTGGAGGCCCTTTTGAAAGAGCAGGGTTTTTGCAGCGTCACAGAGGCAGTCGGAGCAGATCATCGGCGGTGAGGACACTGGCTGGTGCGCAGCTGTTGGTAACCTCCCCACTAAACTGGCGAGCCCTGTGGCTGGATGGTTAGGGAAAGGACTGCCCTGAGCCAGGTACCCCGACCACATAGGCGCTTCCTCGGTGACATGACCAGACTGTAAAAGATGATCCCTCCAGTCACCAGAGTCAACAGAAATCATCTTGCAGTCAGCCTATAAAGTACCGTTGTAATTCTTCCGATTTGAATACCAAGATCCTTCAATATATTGCAAGAATGTTGGGTATTTTCCAATCATGGAAAAAAATAAAGCCATTGAAAGCCCGAAAAAAAAAAAGATATTGAAAGGAATTTCTTTATTTTACACCCACCACATATTAATCAAAAGCCTCCTAAATGCCAGGTATTATTCCAGATATAAGAGATAAATACATGAAAAATCCAAGGTTCCTATCCTTAATGGATTCACATTTAACTATAGTCATCAAAAGTATCCAAATATACCTGACACTTTTCATTCCATTCATCCATTCTGAAAGTCAGTTGCATGCATGGATATCAGGAATAGTATGTTTCCTTAAACAGTGTCTTTGTTATCAGTGTGCAGCATGTGATCACCAGAACATTCAGAAGGACTTTGACATGCGTGTGTCTCTGTCTCGAAGACCTTGAGTTTCCCCAGGGGCCTGCTGTTTACAATGTTAAAAATGGAAGCATATCACAGGCAGATGTATAAAGCAACAGGCAGTGGGTTACTTTGGAATGTAGTCTCTCGGAATTCCAGGCTTTGCTCAGGGTAATTGGTATCCAGTCGATATACTCTTCTCCCACGGTAACTTCTATCCTCAGCACTTTGCCTGGCAAGGGTTCTTTCTTGTGTTGCTGTCCACTTTTTGGAGAGGACATTAGGACACTGTTGTTCGCTCTTTTCGAATCAGCACCCCTCTCATGGCAAAATTATGCACAGTGCACAGTGAACCTGTCCTACCCCATCCCCATGATTGGCTTTAGTCTGGAAACCCCACGGAAATATGTTTTTTATCAGAGCAACACAAAGCCTCCATTGACAGGCTGCCGGTGGCTACATCTGAAATGCATTGGTTAGGAATTGAACTTTGGTCTCAACCAAGGAAGGTGAGAATTCTCCCCGGAGCCACCACTGGCATCTCGTAGAGGTAACCCCTACAGTCTGAAGAGGAGCGTTCCAGAGCCGCCTTTGTTCTGTATGCTGCATTCAGCTCCTCCTATCGTCTCCTGTAGGGCTTCCTGTGACAGGGACATCGGGAAGAAAGGCCTCTCTTCTCGGACTTGTAGAGACATCACATGTGGACCAGGAGCGATTAAATAATGAGGAAGATGAAAAGCTTTTTTGACTTCTATCCTGGAGTCTGACAGTCGAGAAACTGACAGTTTAATGTCTGAGAAGGTTACACCTCCATATTTAGTTTGACTTTATTTAGCATTAGTTTATAAAACCTAACTTTGGTAAAAATAATCTGAATATTACTCAGACCAAAAAAAATCCCCCAATTTTGGTTTATTTAGGAGAAGAAAGACCAATAAAAACTCTGAATGATTGAATTATGAAATTATTGTTAAAACATTATAGTATAATATCTCTATATAGGATTTTTAGCATTATTCAGTATTTGAGATCCCTTACATCAAATACTCACAGGAAATAAAATATTAATATTTTGTTATGCTAGCCTTAAAAGGTAATCAATCTCCTCTTTTATGAGAAATAGAATTTTTTTTAGAGAAATAAAATTTTCATTTTGTTCTTTAGCTAGAATTTGGATCTTTAAATTGGTTTTGTTTTCTTGTTCTTTTAGGGACAGTAGCTATGTCAAAGGAGCCCCGGTGGTGCTGTCAGGTGAGCATTGGATTGTTAACTTAAAGGAGAGTGACGCGAACTCTCCTGTGGCTTCACTGGGGAAAGGTGAGGCTATGCGAATCTGTTAGAGACTTACAGTCTTGGAAACGCTCTAGATGCTCAGAAGGAGTCAGAACTGGCTCCATGGTCATGTACTTACAGACCTCTCTAAAGTATGGGTGCCGCTTTGCGGACTAAGGTGTTACTTTGTGGAAAAGCATGGATGTTACTTTGAGGACTAAGTGCGCCTGACCCAAGCCATGGCATTTTCAATAGCCTCATATAGATGTGAAAGTTGGACATTGAATAAGGAAGAATAAAAAAGAATCGATGCATTTGAACTGCGGTTCTGGGGAAGAAGAATGAATGAAAGGGCAACTGACTGCCAGAGCAAGCAGGTATGTCTAGCAGGGAACACAGCCAGTATGTTCCTTAGAGGCAAGGATGGTGAAACTTTGTCCCATGTACTCTGGATATGTTACCAGGAGAAGGAGAAGGACATCCCTCTTGGTAAAGTGGAAGGGCAGTGGAAAAGAGGAAGATCCTGGGCAAGATGGATGGACACAGTGGCTGCAACAATGGATTCAGACATCAGAACAATGGTGGGAATGACACAGTCCCAGGCAGTGTTTCACTCTACACAGTCGCTGTGAGTTGGAACTGATTTGATGGCACTCAGCCACATAGGCCCATTTCAAACATGGCTCCATTTAACGCTACAAGTGCTGCTAACACGAATGCTAGCTCCTGAAATATCGGTAGCTTCTTGGGAGAACAATCGTCTGATTCCTCTTTGGGTCCCTAAAACCGCAGCACGGTGTGCCTAGTTGGCATAACACCATGTTGATTGTTTTGGTTGATGATGCAGATGATGAAAGAACAGCTGCTTGCCACACTCGTCTCTTACATCTTAGTCAAGGAGAAGTTTGGAGACCTAACAGCAGCAATTTTCTTCCTGCGCTGACGTTTTCCTAGTATACTCCAAAGGAAGTCCATTACCAATGACCAGAATGACCACTAAGCTGACTGATCCCCCTCCGCAAGAGAACTGCTGTCTTTTTTTAGTGCCAATCCAGTTGGCTTGGGACCTTATATTCTGGTGGTGGTTGCATCAGTACAGGGTTGCCTCATAGACACAGGGGAGACATCATGGGAAGGGAAGATGTGCCAATGGGCCACATGCCTTTGAGAAGGACAAATAAGCCCGTATCCTGGAAGTACATTCCAGCACCACCGCCCCACAGCCAGCCCAAAGTTCTCCTAGCACAAGACAATCGAAGGCCACCGAAGAATGAATCAACATCATTTTTCAAAATGGCAAACTCCATTCTTCTTTCATTGCCAACGTTAATTTAGCTTTAGATTTTCAAAAGGTAAGATTTTCCTACATACACTCAAGTATATTACCATTTTCATTTTTAAAAGCAACTCAATGAAATTAGAGCTTATTGTTTCCATTGAATTTGGGTTTTTAGAATGGCTTCATTGGGCCTCTTCTTCTTCTGTCATACTAAGCTTGCTAGCACTGGCAGAGGGGACTATGAATAGTATTTTTCTTTTACCATAGGCTCATTTAAAAAGCTGACCTACTTAATGTTCCTAACACTGATGTTAATACCTGAAAAGTTACCTGGAAGCCAACGGCTTGAGTAGGTGCACACTTGACATTTCAAAAAGTCTGCTGGATCCTGAACAGTGTGGCCCATAGAAAAGAACACTGACACTAGAAACAGAAAAATTTACATGTTGGTTTTGGTCTGGGCCCAGCCACCAATGTGTGGTGTCAACACTGCTCATCTATAGAAGGAGAAGACAGGCCTTCCTGCAAAGAGAACCATCCTTAAGGTCCTTTGCGGTTCTGATGTTGAAATACTCAATAGTAAGCTTAAAACTATTTTATTTGAGGGTAATGGAAATTCTGTCATTATATTCTTATTCACATTCTAATTCTGAATTATGATTTCCTTTTCATATCCTACTGCTAATTAGGAGCAGGAACCTTTATCTGTAAAAATAATGGCCAACAGTAAATTAAAAGTCTCAAAATGGAAACCCAACTAAAAATTCACTCCCTTTTTACATCTTCAAAAGTTACCTTGCCTCTACTACCTGAAAAAGCCGAACCTGTTTAACCACTTTCTGAGGACCAACTAAACACTTTTAAAATTACTGTACCTTTCAACCAAAGCAATCCCACCTAAAATACATTAGCTTGTCTTTGCATGTACTATATGATATGCTCCAGTGATTTGATTTTTGGTGTAATGAAATGCCATGAGTGATGTCATCAACTTATTTATGTTATGGAAATCCTTAACCTCTAAAACATGTATTCTCTTCACTTTTCTAATTTTATCAACTATTTTTTTCAGATAAGTCACTGGGAAATTTCCAAGGTAATCTATCCCAAGCCTGGTGACCATAGGGCAAACTGAGAACCATAGTTCGAGTGACCTAAAACAAGCAGTTTCTCTTTCCAGCTACTGCATTAGAAAGAACACACAGACCCATGAAATCAAAGACACAATATCAGGGAGGTGAACATTCAAACTCTTAATTTTTCAAATAAAGAAAATGGATTCTATAGAGATACTAGCAGTTTGTACTACTCATCAGGCCTCGTATTCCTAGACCACAGTTCTAACCTGTGCTCTATTTCACTAATGTAACAGAATGAAATGTTCAGATAGCACTCAACTCAATTACCCTTAATGTCAACAAATCCGAGGATCCTATCAGCATAAAGGCCATTGTCCTGTGAGAGGATTCACCTGAAGCAGATGAATTATCTATAAACATGCTCTGCTGCGTTTCACACCTCAAGTACAGTGATTCCTACTGAGCACTAAGCCCTATCTCGGAGTTGGAACTTTGTAATACTTGTTGATTAATTCAAGGATACTTTTGGGCAGTAAACATCTTTCTGCCTCAGTTTTAGATTTTTCATGAATAATTTTTAATATTTTGGGGTTCTTCTGGTATCAAATGATTTTCTTTTCTACTGACAAGTGTTCTTTGATGTTAGGAAAATAACAAAATTACTATGCGAAAGTTTCCATTTTGAGGTAATAATATTGTAGTTAACCACGGTGACTTTTTCAAAGCAAAACACAAAAATAATGCAGGATGAACAGCGAAGCAGCCCTGGGTCTGCAACACACACGCGGCCACAGTGCCCTTACTGTGGGGCTGACACTGGGATAGCTGGGTGTGTGCTCCGTGGCAGTCAGTGTCTGGGTATGTCTCATTATCGCTGTCACCCCTGTTCCGAGTACTTTTACTTTGGGGATGCCACTTTCTCTCTGAACTTCTGTTATTTTCGTCTGAAAGAGTAAGTGTGATAATTACAGGTGGCTTAAATAAAGCAGAGAATCCTGGCAGTCACAAAGGTTGACTAATAGCCCAAAGGTTGATGGCTCAAATCCCCCCCCCCCCCCGCCGGGAGCAATGCTAGTCGGGCACACGTGGAGTCTCAGGGAGCAACTAACCGCCACAAACACATTAGTGCACGGATCGGACTTCTTGAGAGCGGGGTCTCAGAATTATAGTGTGCATTCCTCTAACCCCAAATTGAAATCCTGTGCATCACACTTGATGAAGTAAACAAGAACGGAGCAGTCATACAACACTCCGACTGCTCTGTTCAAGCAGATGCAGACCGGTTCGAGGGAGAACTGGTACTTAAGTAGAACCTGAAGTCTGAAACAAGGATAGCTTTTAAAAGTTCACTCTGAAGCAGGCCCTCTTGATTCATGAAAGCAGGAGTCCTGGGGGCAGTGGCTACGAGTTAGGCTGCTACCTGCAAGGTCTCAAGTTGAAAACCACCGTCATGCCAAGGGCGAACGATGGGGCTTTCTACTCCTGCGGAGTTAGTCTGAGAACTTCCCAGCGGCAGTTCCACCCTTGCCCCATAGGCTCGCTCTGGGTCGGCATTGACCCCATGACAGTGGTTTTGTTTTTGATTCATGATAGCGATTGTAGGCTTGATAAGCAAATCCCATGCAATCTATGCATACCCAACTGAATGGTGGTGACCATGACGCATCAGGTAGGAGAGAATACATATTTTTATATCTATTATAGAAATATATATTTTTGTATGTTCTAACCCACCAACTTCTTGCTTAGCAGCTGGGTGCCGGGTGCTTTACCACTTACAAATCACTCTAATAAACAGAAAGTAGGTGATCACAGTGAACAAATAAAAAGTGTCCATTTATTGGAGGATTGTTTCTGTGCCAAGCCAAATAAAACGCAGTGTCAACCACAGCCTTTCAGCCTTTCCCTGCTCACCTCATAAGCACCTGGCGAGGTAGTCTACAGGTACACAGAAGAGGAGCGCCGCTCTAGGCACTGGCCAAGATCACACGCCGCGAGAGTGGCAGGGAAGAAATTCAAAGTCGATCCTACTTGGGAGTGGAGATTGGTGGAATTTGAAAAGACTGCAGGGAAGAAAAGAATTTTGAGAGAAAGCAGATTTGGACTGGTGGCAAGGAATGGGAGCGGAGGAAGGACAAAGGCCATGCTCAAGGATCCAGAGGAGCGTGTGAGTGGATTAGCATGTGGAGAAGTCACAGGGAGGTGCTTGGGGATGGAGAGACTCCAACGAAACTCAAAGACTTCAGAATCAGTTCAAGGCTGACAGAATGCTGCACGCGTGTGACTAAACAATAATAAGCATGTAGCATAAGGGCAAAGAAATCTCTGAATGAAACATATTGAGAGTTGGGGCTGATGTATAATAATATAACCCCTATCTATAGGATACACATCATATATAATTCCTGTATACATACCGAATTCACAAATGTATATTTTTCTATGACACACAATCTATGTAATAGAATAATATGTGTGTGCATACATACCTATGAATATATTAAAAAAACAAAGACACTGAATCCTGATACTTGCTTTGGAAGCTTACTTTTCTTTGAAAGACACTGAAAGATTTTCTAGTCTTTGCACCAGTTTTTATTCAAGGAATTTCCCCCCTTAGGGAGTAGACTATACTATTGCTTTCTACATGAAAAAGTAAAAAATTTTTTCCCATCAACACTCTATTATGATTACAGTCAGATACCCTGGTGGCACTTTGTGTTAGGCATCGGGCTGCTGACCTCAAGGTCAGCAGTTCCTATCCACCACCCGATACAGCAGGGTTTACACTCCCAGAAACCCTGTCTAGGGTTGCTATGAGTTGGAATCGAACTCATGGCAGTGAGTTGGCTTGTTGGTTTATGATTACAGAAGCAATGCGGCTCTTTGTTGAAAAACCCTTGTTTTTCTACTACTCAGAGCTTACCAATGTTTGTTTTTTGTTGTTGTTCATACATAAGTATAAACCCCAAGTGATCTGTGTACTTCCTATCTCATCTATCATAAATGACTGAGCACCAATGAGGCCAGTCACCAGCTCTGGGAGCAGCAGAGTGACGTTTAATCGGGCAGCAGCGTGGGCTCCTCTGGGACTGCAAGGGTCTTCTATTTCACCCATTAGTTACCTAAAGGTGTTAACACATATGATCGTTTCCTGAATCAGGCTTTTACTTCGAGTTCATAAGATAATATTTTTATAATTCTTTCATCTCTTCTGCATTTAGTAGCAGGGATTTTACTATGAGGCAAAAGGTTTTTCTTTAGTAACTGAAGGTACTCTGTAATATAGTTCCTAATGGAAAGGAAGAATAAATGTTTAATTTGTTCTTTTATTTAAAAAGGTGATATCTTCCATTCTAAACTTTCTTAATTAGGCTTATGCTCCCTCTGTCCACTGAATGTTCCTATCATAAAATACATACATAGCCACGTTACTCATTTCCGAAAATCTTCAGAAAATTTTATTTCAATTTCACTTTTTTGTTACCCTTGTTCCTATGACAATTATAACCAGGTTTCTCATTGCCAGTGGGTGTTGTTGTTGTTCCTGTTTTTCAAGAGAGGAAATCTCTTTTCTTTTTATTGTACAAACAAAACCATAAAGTGACCCTCTAATATTACTAAATACTTAGAGGTCTGGGTGGTGAGACTTCCTCTTACATACTTTGGGCGTGTTGTCAGGAGAGACCAGTCTCTGGAGAAGAACATCGTGCGCAGTAAAGTGAAGGGTCAGGGAAAGACGAACGAAGGCCCTTGAGGAGATAGACTGACACAGTAGCTACAACATGGGGCTCAGGCATTGGGACAATTGTGAGGAGGGCCCAGGAGCTGACAGTGTTTCATTCTGCTGTGCATATGGGTCAGAACCGACTGGTGGCACTTAACAACACCCAACAACAACGTTACTAAGGAGCCTTGGTGATGCTGTCTGATAAGCATTGGATCGCTAACCTCACGGTTGGCAGTTCAAACCCACCGACCATTCCTCAGGGGGAACTTGAAACCATCTGCTCTTGGATTTATAGGTTCGGGTACCCTCCATAGGGGTCACTGTGAGTTGCAATCGACTTGATGACAGTGGGGTTTTTGTTGCTGCTCTTGTTAATGGTATCACTTGGTGGCACCATGATTAAACACTTGGCTACGAACAGGGAGGTCTCGTTTGAATTGACCAGCTACTTCTCAGAAGACAGGCGTCGCAGTCTGTGTCTGGAAAGATTACAGCCGTGGAAGCCCTCTGGGGCAAGTCCACTCTGTCTTTCTGGGACTGCCATGAGTTGGAGTCAACTTGAAGGTAGTGGATCTTTGTTGCTGTTGTTTAATAGCCAAAAGGTGCCTCAGACATGGTGGAAAAAGTGAAGGAAAAGATAACAACAATTTCCCGTGAAATTTCTGAAGCTCCTTCATCTAACTAAGGAGCCCTGGCAGTACAGTGGACAAGCACTTGGCTGATGACCAAGGATGGAGATTTGCTCCCATAAGGATTGAGGTCTGTGAAGCTCCCGGGAGCCGTTCTAGTTTGGCACATCGGGTTGGGATATGGACTTGAGTGGCAATGGACTTGACCGTACCCAATGACAGCAACAGCAATGCACCTAGGCTTCCACGGGGCTTGTGCACCACCACTGATGCAACAGTTGATTGATAGAACCCACCCAGGAGCGCCACGGGAGAAAGCCCAGGCCATCTGTTTCCATAAAGGCACCAGCCTGGAGAGCCCTACGGAGCACAGTTCGATTCTGAAACACAGGAGGGCATCCCGAGTCGAAAGTGATTCTGTGACAATGGTTCTTTTAAAGTAATAGAATGGATGCTTCAATTTTACCCAACAGTTTCCATTAAGAGGGACTTAGAGTTTCTAGCAAGTGTTTAAATTACAAGGGATACAACCTTGAACTGGTTGCTCCAGAGCTCTGTGGTATGTCAGCAGAGCTTCAGAGGAGGGGAACCTAGGATTACTGACGGATCTGTGAACGAATGAAGCCACATCCCAACCAATGTACTTTGTTTCATACACTCCAACGGCACTTCTTCAGGGGCACTGAGCCCCAGGAAGTAGGACACTGTAATTTCATAGTTATGAACATGAATTCCATCCAAATAAGTTTGTAATCTGAAAAATTCAGAGACATCTCCCCAGAAAGGTGTGCAGAAGGCTGTAATGTGAAGACAAACGAGAAATAATTTCCTATTTTAAAATCAGTGCTCTCCCCACCAATAAAATTAAAATCGAGTCTTAACTCAGGCCTCTTTCTAATTACGTTATTTATTGTCTATTGCACACAGTCAGATGAACACCTCAAAATGCCTACAGTCATTCTGGGCAAATTGACAAGTATCCTACACATTGAAAGGAGGAGTGGGAAGGAGGCCAGATTGCTTAATTATTACTTGGGAATCCGAGGAGGTGGACAAGCCAAGATCTTTATGAAGAGCCAAAGTATACAACTCCCTCTTTGGGCAGCAGAAGAAAACAATGGACTAGATTATCATTTTGTGCAATTTGATAGCTGCTTCCATTGTATAGCCCATTGTTCCTCCCTTGTACTGCCTAAAGGGGAAGTGTGTGGTTGTCTATGGGAGCTCATCCATAAGAGAGCTACACAGGATGAGAACATGGCCTCTGGCACATTCATGAATGATGTGGATTCATGTTTGGGATAAACATTTTGAGAGCTGTGTACCTGAAAGATAGATGCATTGAAGTCAGGAACATTTGGTGACCAAGAGCTAAAGAGACAACAAGCACATGCCAGTTAGAATTAAGGGACTTTGAAAAGGGAGGGGGGTGAGTAGGAGATTTGGCTGAGGACTCGGTACTCAAAGAAATAAAACATCAGAATATGTGATTATATTTCTTTTTTTTTTAATTAAAAGATCATTTTATTGGGGGCGCTCACAACTCTTATTACAATCCATGCATCAATGATGTGATTACATTTTAAGAACTTTTTTGCAGAACATCTACATAACTTTCAATACTAGATGGGAACGCAAAGCAAAAAGAGGTTAAACTACGTGGCAAAGACATTGACCCAAATTATCCGGGATCATTGACAAAGCCTAAAACAGAATCTGTGATTTCGGAATTCCACTAAAATAGTTTTTGTTTCTTTCTTACTACTGGCTGTGGATGTCTAATAAACATCTATTCTTAGGTGATCCTAGAGCCCTTTATTAAAATCCCTCTTTACAACTTTATTGAGGCATATTTAAATATCACGAAACCCACTCCTGCACAGTGTACAATTCAAGGGGTTTTAAGCAAATTGTGTTGTGCAACCATCACCATGAATTAGTTTTAGAATATTTCATCATCCAGTCAGATCTCTCATGCTGATTGACAATTAATCTTCATTCCCAATCCCAGCCCCAGGCCGGGGGTGGGTGGGTAATTTACTTTCTGTCTCTACCGATTTGCGTTTACGAGGCTTTTATATGAATAGAATCATAAAATATGTGTCTCCCTTCTGTCATTATCATAATGCTTCTGTGGTCCATTCATGTGTTTAGCATGTAGGAGTACGTTATTCCTTTTTATTGTATGGTTTGAGTACATTCTGTCTATCCACTCAGCAGTTGATGGAACATTTAGGTTGTTGCCGATTTTCTGTCTACCAGTTTTGATTTTCAATCTTGGTCTCATTTCAGGGATATATAATTTGAAAAAAGTCATCTTTTGGGTCACTTGGCTATCTGAAGGAGTACAGTGTGCATTTACAATTTCACTGGGGACCAGTGTTACGATCTTTGTTGTCCAGGATTCAAGGGAGAAGGACAAAGGTAGACTTTTCCTCTGAAAATGACTCATTTGAGTTGCGGATGGCCCAGAGAGATCCAGTGGTGCAGCAGAGTCCCCACAGAGAAGCAGGCATGAGAGACTGCATCATCAATATGGCAGGGGGCAGCAGAGGTGTTGAGCTCCCCAATCCCACCCCAAGTATGCGTGATAGCAGTTCATCCAAATTGATACTGTCAATTTGATGGTTAAAGGTTTTGCAGCTTGTCATTTAAAAAAATCTGTTGATACAATAAGAGTGATAGGAATAAGAGGCTTATACCTAGTTTTGCGCATATTTAAGTTATTTTATAATAAAAAGTATTCCAACACAGAGATTTACAGAAATGTTCTCCTTTCCAAGAAGCCTGCTTTCCTCAAGTAAGAGTAAAGCCCTAATGGCTGCTGGAACAGCTGACACAAAACAAAAGGCCTTCCAAGCGCTCGTGCTATAAAGACAGAACAGAGATGATGGTGTGTACCGGGTCACACAGCTCGAAGAGCTGGGTCTGAAACCGGCACTGCCACGATTACAAAACACTTAGCCGAGCTGTAGGTTTAAAATGGTTCAAGATGAGAGCGGCGAACGGTTAACAGGACAGAAACACAAGTGAAAAGACAACCTGGGACCGCGTCAGTTACCCGTTTTATGCACCCAGGCAAGTCACAATATTTCTGGACTCAGTTTCCTGATGTTTCTCAAGTGGAAATAAGGAAAGGGGAGTGAAGTCGATGGTCTTAATTTCTTTTTCCTCTTAGCTTTTCCATTCAATGAACTTTCCGTGTTAAGGTCTCATAGTTATAAACTCTTGTCTGGGGCCAGGATCATGCCCACTCTCTGCATACACTAACATGACTGATGTACTCTCCCATCCACCCACCCACCCAGTTGACTGCTTAACCTGAAACTTCAGTTCTATTCACAAGGTTATGGCTACTCAAGCCGAAGTGCCTATTTCAATACCTGCTCTACAGTAGATGCTCAATAAATGCAGAGCGCAGGTATTTATGGATGATCACCGCATTCTGTCCTGATTTCCCCCCTCCACCAGGACTTATTGCTGGCTTCACGATCTTTATATTCTCAAGATTAATCAGCACAAAGTCATATGCGACTGGACTGTCAAAGCATTCATTCTTAAGCCCTAGTGAGTCACCAATAAGATGCTGTGTTTTTCTCAAAGTTTTTAAAAAGAACTGTATTTACCATGGTGGTTGCAGCCCCTCCCTCCACAGATCCACCAGTTACGGCTCGGCGACGCTATTGGAGTTGTGCAACCGCTCCACCCTCCTTTCGGAGTTGTTCCTCCTCCACGGACACACACTCTTTGTACCCGAAGGTTCTTATCTAATCTTCAGGGTTGCTTTGCTCTTGTCACTTTGATCCCATATAGATAGTTCTGAAAAGAGCATAAGGCTCAGGGCAGACATTGATTTTTTTTCCCACCCAAGGGAAGGCTCCAGCCAGTTTCCCTGGAGTCACTTACTTACTCTCTTTGCCCTTCCCACCCCATTAATCATCACAGAAGGTTGGTTTGTTTCTAGTGAGAAAACTTTATCTTGACTTTATATAGCAGTGGTCTCATGAAATATTTGTCATTTTGTAATTGATTCATGTCACTCAGCATACGGTCCTCCAACTTTATCAGTGTTATCATGAGGTGTCTCACAGGGCCAACCTTCTTCTGGAATTTCACAGATTTATCCTTATTCCACTGTGTGGATGTACTAACGTTTGCTTATCCATGGCTAGGTGTTTAGGCTGTTTCCGTCGTTTTTGCTACTGTGAATTGGCTGTCATAAACACAGGTGTGCAGGTGTCTATTTGTATTGCAGTTCTTGGTTTCCTAAGACTGTCATTAAAAAAAATACAACAACAAAAATCTAGTCAGACTGAATCATGGTTGGGTTGAAAGAAGACTTCAGAGGACACTTTTGATGGAAGGTTTAATGATCATAAAGTCTGGAGTCCTTAAGGATTTGAAGGGCTGCTCTGCATGTCCCCCGTTTTGATCAGGATTCTTCTATAAAATCCATGATGAAAATGGTCACTCCTGGCAGCAAAGCACCGCCCGGTTCTTCTGGTCTCATGGCAGAGGAGGCACTTGCTCCCCGAGGTAATTACTACACCTCCCTTTCACCCCGTCTTCCACCCATTCCTTCCTCCCATTCTGGACTCCCCTTCTTTGGCGGCTGCGAGCAAATGGAGACCCTTTGTTGTGCCATGCACAGCCTCCTGTAAGCTTTACAGACCCCAGACACTAGACGTTCTCCTCCAGGGGCTGGAGCAGAAGCACTGCACACACTGCTCGGCCTCCTGTCACAGGGGTGTCTCTAGAAGCCAGCACCCTTCATCTCTGTACCAAAGAATCAAATCCTGTAAGGTGTTTGGTTGTACAAAAGCAGTCTCAGCAACTATTTTGTTGTTGTTGGTGGTGTAAATATATCTGTCATCTAACTTTTGCCAGTTCAACTTTTTACAGGGGTACAACTCATCGGCAGCGAGTACATTAATCGGCGGTGCAGCACTACCTTTTTAAAAATCACTATAAACTGCATTTTTAGAGCCTTCAGGAAAGTCCCTTACAAAAAACTCCACCACAAGAAGTTCAGCCCACTTTCTGTACTTTCAAAAGAGGTGATAAGATGACAATCAGTTCTTTGAATAAAACTCCATTAGAAACCCAAAGGCCATTATTAAGATACAACGTTCCTCTTGCCCATCTTTATTTCCAGCTAAATAATCACTTTCTCATAATCAGTTCTTTAGACCTGCCTCCGCTCCGGCTACCAGATAGGTCTAGTGCATGAACACCGTAAGCAAGACAGTGACTGGGTCCTATGCTCTGCTGGAGCTCCAGGCTAGTGTCGGCTCCCCGCACATGTCTGGACAGATCCTTGGGCCTTGCTGGCTTCGGGGCTCACCACATGGAAAAGGGGATGCAACAGCTGCTCTGCAGAGGAATTCTTAGGATCGCATCCACCAAGATAGGAAAGAACTGCGAACGTTTACAATTCTATGCACACAGGATCCTTGTTCTTAGCCACTGAGTCGATTCTGAGGCACAACGACCCCGCACGGCGCAGCAGAACTGTCCCGCGGGGTTTCCGAGGCTGTAAGCTTTATGGGAGTAGATTTCTAGGGCTTTCCAAATGGGACGAGGCTGGTGCAGGTTCGAATTATAGACCTTTTGGGTTAGCCTCTGCGCATTTAATCACCGTGCAAATACAAAATAGCGTGGGTTTCCCCTGCCTTCCCAAAGCAGAGCATGCCTGTGAAACCTCGGGATTTCTTTCTTTACGGAAAACATTGACGCAGGAACGTAGGTGCTTCATTAAATCAAAGGGGCATAAAGGGAACTTTCAAAAACAGGGCCCCCTGTATTATTTTCTTCTTCCACCTAACCCCGCAAGCCTTTTCCTCAAAGGTATAACTTAAGAATGTCACTGAAAAAGCATTAAAGTACACGTGTGCCAGAAACCTGAAAGGAAGCATGCTAAAATGCAGCATCAATTATTTCCGGGTGGTGGGATTATGAATGATTATTCTTTACTTTGTTATTTAGGTTTTTTGGTGTTTTTAAAACAAAGCACCTCTTCCTCTTATTTAAAATAAAAGAAAGGATCCTTGCAATAATTGAGTACCAAAACAACAAACAAACAAACAAACAAACAAAACGATTCCAGGAGGGGAAGGGGAAGGTACGGGGAGAAAGGGGGAACTGATCACAATGATCTACATATAACCCCCTCCCTGGGCGATGGACAACAGAAAAGTGGGTGACGGGAGACACTGGACAGTGTAAGACATGACAAAATAATAATAATTTATAAATGATCAAGGGTTCATGAGAAAGGGAGGGGGATAATAAGGAGCTGATACCACGGGCTCAAGTAGAAAGAAATGTTTTGAAAATGATGATGGCAACAAATGCACAAATGTGCTTGACACGATGGATGGATGGATGGATTGTGATAAAAGCTGTATGCGCCCCCAGTAAAATGATTAAAAATACAGTTGGAAAACAAACAAACAAAAGCTATCATCTGATGGACACTCTAAAAGCGAATGTATCCGCAGCAAGCCTTCCACTGAGGACAATATGCCATGTCTGAGCGGGCCTATGAAGGTTAAAACACAGCAATGTTCAGCTGAGCTTTCTCAAATAAGAGGGGCCATGTTATCAAGACTCATGTCTTTTCATTTTTCTAAAGAACGATTATCTTCTTCCATCTGTTTGGTTTTTTTCTCCCCTCTGAAGCATTTCTCATAGATCTCAGCATCACTAGTCATCAAAGAGTATCAAGACTCACAACACGACAAGCACGACAAACCTCAGACAGGAAGCAAAGCGTTAGTGTTGCATAAAAGACACCACAAACTCCTGACCTGCTTATACTCTTCCCGCGGCCACCACACGCCCTAGCAGCCCGTGTTCATGTGATGCCAGGATGTGTTCAAAACCAATCTCCAGCTCTGACTTCATTTTGTGTCCTGAGAACTCACCGCGGACTCTATCAGTGTGATTTCCCCTGTAATACATTCTCCCCAGTTCCACTCCATGTCCCTCCCGACAAGCAGCCCTGCTGGGTAAATTGGTTACACACTCAAGCTGCTAATGGAAAGGTCCGTGGTCAAACTCACCGGCTGCTCTGAGGGAGAAAAAACTTGGTGAGCCGTCCCAGTGAAGATCGGGGGTGCGGGGACAGTTCGATCCTGCCCTATGTGTCACTCTGAGTTGCAACCTACTGGAAGGTATCGAATAAAGATAACACCCCTCTTGTTAGTATCTTGGAGGTACGGGGATTAAATAAAGTGACTATAGACCATTGTTCAAACTGGGATACTTTTCAGATGAAAGAGGGCACTATTAAAGCGCTACTTTAGGACAACAGGCAAAGCTGGGACGGTCACAGGCGAATCGGGACTCATATCACTTTAAGCAAGGTGGGGAGATTTAGAGAGGAGGGAAGTTTCATAGTGTCTTTGGTCCTGACAACTAGAAATTAGGTCAAGGCCCCCATAGCTTTTGTTTTCCCATTGCTTTCTACGCTCCTAATGATTAGCCCATTAACGTAGGGCTCGAATTAACATATTTGCTGGCAATCTATCACTTCAACTTGGTGGAGTAAATTTTCTTTGTTTGCTTTTCTTGTCTTCTTTTTTTAATGTTCAAGGTTCACCCAGGACAATTCTTTTGCAAAGGATGGCGGAATTGCAACGTTTTTGCCCCAGGTGTTCTTGCATTCAGAATTGTTGCATCTGGCGACTCTTCAAGCAACCAGATGTGAACTAAGCAATGCCCATGTGGATTACAAATCTCATTTTAATATCTTTCAACATAAACAACAATAGCAATAGTTAATGTATGTATTCCAAGGCTTCTAAGGAGTGAGAGAAAACTACCCAGAAAGCAAAGGAAAGATAGACAAAGCACAATGATGTTATTAAATTATTTTTTTAAGTGACCCAGAAAAGCTTATTTCAGTGCAGGCAGTAAAACAAAGCTTGGTTTGACGGCTACAATCAGCCAAAGCACCCAAAGTAGCACCAAACAACTGAATTCCACAAATCCTTGGTAGTCAGGAAAACAGAATCAGAAGCCTTTGCTACTGAAATGATTGCATTTGGGGGTTATTACCAGGTCTGCCAAGGCTCTAGGGTTAGACGGTACCAGTCCTAACATGTTCTCTGGTGAGAGTACAGAGTTCTGTTGGTGTTAGGCGGTATTGAATCGGTTCTGACCCATAGTGACCATGCACACAGCAGACTGCAACACGGCCCCCTCCTGCGCCATCCTCACCATTGTTCCTGTGCTTGAGACCATTGTTACAGCCACGGTGACAACCCATCTCATTGAGGGCCTTCCTCTTTTCACTGCCCCTCCACTTTACCAAGCACAATGTCCTTCTCCAGAGACTGGTCTCTCCTGAGCACATGTTTAAAGTACAGGAGACAACATCTCGCCATCCTTGCCTCCAAGGAACCTGCTGGCTGTGCTTCCTTTCAGCACAGAGCTCCTGCACATTTATTTGAACGCGCAGGAAGTATATCAGATAAGTTACCTTGAGACAAATGAACAATAATTCTTCATTACTCATAAATTATAGTGTGATAGATCCATTATTCATTAGCTGGGCTTTCCAAGCCCTCAAAGTTGTTGTGAAATTGTAACTTGTTTGCTGTGGTGTCTGCCTCGATATGAGGTGGTCTTGTGTGCAACAGAATGAAGGATTGTCCAGTCTGGTTAAGTGAGATTAAGATTTAGGAATTCATGGAATCAAAATGAAAAAAATTAGAAATAGATGCAGAGCAAATAAAGATGTTCAACAACAAGCAGTTGTATGGTGGGAGAATAGGGATAAATGCTGGGACATGGTGACATTACCCAATAAGTAAGGTCAGCGTGGGCCCATTGTACTTATTCACAGATCTGCCAGGAGCAACTTCAAATGGCAGTTGCCACACGTGTGGTGAAAATCATGTGAAACTGCTCACTACACATTAGCGAGTAAACACTAGTGGTAATGCAGGTTCGAGAACATTCCATTCCAAAATATGAATAATCAACCAAGTCCAGAGAAGGTTAGGAAGGGAGGAGAGGAATGGCAGTGGGAAACGCAGGGGGACAGTGGGGAAAGTGATGGTACACTGATGGGCTTATAATAGCAGAGTTCAAACAAACGTGTACGAACCCCGGAATGTGAAATTTGTGATTTGCTTGTAAATTTTCACCTAATTCACAATAAAAAGTTTAAATACATTCATATATATATATATATATATATATATATATATATATATATATAACCAGTAACAACTGCATATTGTCTTCAGAATTTACAAAGCCCTTTCAAAGATTATTTATTTGATAGGTGGGAATTCCTTTCACTTAATTGAAACTGAGACTTAGGAAAATCATGTGACTTGGACAAGACCCCTCAAACAGGAAATAAAATTTTCACTTAAAAATTATCCCAAATCTATCAGGTAGCAGGTATCAGAGAACAAAAAAATCATGTCATTGTGAATGAGGGGGAGTGCAGAGTGGGGACCCAAAGCCCTTCTGTAGGCAGCCAGACATCCCCTTACAGAAAGGTTGTGGGGAGGAGATGAGCCAGACAGTTTACAGGGTAGCAATGATGAAACATACAACTTTCCTCTAGTTCCTAAATGCTTCCTCCCCTAACTATCATGATCCCATTTCTACCTTACAAATCCAGCTAGACCAGAGGATGTACACTGGTACGGAAAGGAACTGGAAACACAGGGAATCCAGGACAGATGAACCCCTCAGGACCAGTGGTGAGAGTAGCGATACTGAAAGGGTAGAGGGAAGTGGGGTAGAAAGGGGTAACCCATCACAAGGATCTACACAGAACCCCCTCCTTGGGGGACAGACAACAGAAAAGTGGGTGATGGCAGACGTCAGAAAGTGTAAGACATGACAAAATAATAATTTATAAATTAATCAATAGTTGATGGGGGGGTGGGGAGGAAGGGGAAAATGAGTTGATAACAAGGGCTCAAGTAGAAAGCAAAGGTTTTGAGAATGATGAGGGCAACAAATGTACAAACGTGCTTGACACAATGGATGGATTGGTGGATTGTGATAAGAGTTGTACGAGCCCCCAATTAAATGTTTATTTTTTTACAGAAAGAATAAAAAAAATGTAAAGAAAAAGAAAAAAAATTCACCCAGAATTTGAAGTGGCAAATGTTTTATTAAATAGATTTCCCCACAAATTTTTAACGGTTCCCTCAAATCAACAAATGCTTGTTGAGTGAATCCTGTAAACGAATAAAGAGGGAAAAGCTCTTTGTGAAGAAAACACTATGTGAAATACATAGAGCCCTGGTGACATAATGGGTTAAACAATGGGCTGAGATTAGCCATTCGAATCCACCAGCTGCTGCCTGTGAGACAGAGGAAGCCTCTGCTCCCACAGAGAGCCACCGTTTGGGGAAAGTCTGGAGGAGCAGTTCTACTCTGTCTTATAGGGTTACCACTGAGTTGGAACCAGCTTGATGGCAGTGGATTTGGTTTCATTGGTTTGGTGGGAAATACAGAGAAGTATAAGCTTGCCCTTTAGAAATGTATAACCTTGGAGAAACAAGATGCAAGGAGGTGAAAAGTTAAGTAACGAATGATTGATGATCTGAGTACGAATTCTAGCCAACAATAAAAGAGATGTCACAAGGAAATACGTGGTTCACTGACATATGGAAAATAGGTTATGCTTCTTAGGACTCATGAAAAGGTGTCAAAATGTAAGGGCTCAGGGATGAAGAAATGGGGTTTCAGCTAGAGTTTGTAGAGTGAGGACTTCATAAGTACTACAAGGGGATGCCCTTCTCACTCAGCGAGCCTCCTCAGTCTTTGTTGTGGTATGAATAAAGGCAACTGCATGCCAAATAACAAACTGATGAATACATGGTGAAGAAATGCAGCACATCCAGGGAACGGGAGGGAGAAAACAACAAAATTATGTCCAGGGGATCGGGAGTGCTGACAAAACCCTGTACTTTAACACAGTCTAGTAGTCAGCTCACCCCTGCTTCTATTGTTAAATGGCATAGCAGGATCTAGAACATCGGTCTCCTGACTTCCATGCAGGTATTGAGGTATAGGAAGTCTCTGGTAATACAAATGGTTAATGTGCTCACTGTTAACGAAGGGTCGGAGGTTTGAATGTGGACCTGGTGATCTACCTTTGCAAAATCAACCTCTGAAAACCCCGCAGAGTCTACAAAGAGAGTTTTTGATGAGTCATGACTAGGAGCTGAAAAGTTCATGAAAGGCCATCTAAGGTCTCTCTCCCTCTGAAACAAAGAAGAGTGAAGAAAACTGAAGGCGCGTGAAAACAATTATTCCAATGGACAAACGGATGGCACATGACCTTGAGGCCAGAAGAACTAGATGGTGCCCAACTATTATTACCAGATACTCTGAAAGGGATTACATTAGAAGATCCCGGAGAGAGTAGGAGACCAAAAAAAATGTGAAATGAAACACTAAATCATTAAAAAGAACACCCCCACAAACAAACAAACAAACAAACAAACAAAACAAGCTTACTGATTGGATAGAAAATTGTGGACCTCCTGAAACTGCGACCTTCAGGTCTCACTGCCATGTAGCTGAACAACACACAGATCTGTAAGGGGAACATTAATACTAGGGGTGGGGGCGGGGTACGCACATCTTAGAATAATCCAAGGACAAAGGTCAGAGGGTTAGGAAAGAAGGAAGCACAGCAATAAGGAGTACAGGCAGGAAGTAGGAGAAGTGATGCTTCAATGACATGTGACGGCAATCAGTGACATGAGCCAAAATGTGTAATGACTTGCTGAATGGAAAGCTGACTTGCTCTGTAAACCTTCACCCAATTCCCAATGCAAAGTTTATTTATTTATTTTCTTAAATAAAAAAGAAGAAGAGAAAACTCTACAGAGCATAGTTGGGCTCCGACGGGCCTAGGATCACCGTGTCTCAGCGTCAATGATAAAGGTATACATGGAAAGAGTGTTGGCTTTAAAACGAGGCAAGCCATCACAATCCAAGGGTCCCTGGTGGTGTGTTGGACTAGTAGCAGCACAGCCAGCAGTTCAAACCCACCAACTCCTGTTTAGCAAAGATGAGGCTGTCTGCTCCCACAGGGATTTACAGCTTTGGGAAGCCCGAGTCACAATCCAATCCAATACAATGAATTTGGTCTTTTTTCCCCACACCCTGGGTGGGGGGTGGGGGGTGGTGGTAAGCTGGAGTCATGGCTATCACCACATGCCAGCTTTGAGCAAGTTCTTAAACCTTTTGAAAGTGTCAATTTCCTGAACTCTAAAAGGGTTATTATAAGGATTCTTTCGTGTAGTAAGTATTCAATAAATCCTAGTGTCCTCCCTAGACCATATTTCAAAGGACATTTTACTTAGTGAAAGATTCACTTTGGTGAACAAAAAGTCATATCATTGTAAATGAGAGGTAGTGCAGAGTAGAGACCCAAAGTCCATCTATAGGCAACTGGACACCCCCTTAAAGAAGGGTCTTGGGGAGGAGACGAGCCAATCAGGGTGCAGTGTAGCAACAATGAAACATACAACTTTCCTCTAGTTCTTAAATGCTTCCCCCCCACCCCCAACTATCATGATCCCAGTTCTACCATACAAATCTGGCTAGATCAGAGGATGTACACTGGTACAGATAGGAACTGGAAACACAGGGAATGCAGGGAGGATGATCCCTTCAGGACCAGTAGTGAGAGTGGTGATACTGGGAGGGTGGGGTAGAAAGGGGGAACCAATCACAAGGATCTTCATAGAACCTCCTCTCTGTAGGACAGACAACAGAAAATTGGGCGAAGGGAGACATTGGACAGTGTAAGATATGACAAAATAATAATAATTTATAAATTATCTAGGGTTCATGAGTGAGAGGGGAGTTGGGATGGAGGGGGAAAATGAGGAGCTGATACCAAGGGCTCAAGTAGAAAGCAAATGTTTTGAGAATGATGATGGCAACAAATGCACAAATGTGCTGGACACAATGGATGGATGCATGGATGGTGATAAGAGTTGTACAAGCCCCCAATAAAATTGTATATATATATATATAAGATTCACTTTGGTATTGAATTGTATGTGTAAAAATGGTTGAACTGGAAAGGGGTTTATTTTATACATGTGTGAATATTCATCACACATGTATATATTTCACCACACACAAAAATAAAGGATTCAATTTGATATTATCACAGTTAAAATATTCTCTGTACAAGAGAAAGATTCATGACTTGATTTCCAACTTCATTATATATGCAATCCATATATATATTTGGATAAAACTTATAATTCTGAGGAACGTGCTGATGTGCTGTATGCAGCTACATACAGTAGGCAATTACAAAGAAGAAAAATTACATAAAAAGAATTACATATTAAGTAAAAACAAGTGTAGAATAACTCCGAAAAACTATTTGAAATTCTGAATATTTAATTAAGAGAGTTTTTCTGATACCACTAGAAAAAATGGACAACTATTAAAGAATACTAAAGAAAAAAAAACTCAAGTAGAAAACACTCATAATGGCCAACAAACAGACCTTGAACTATTTATAGGCTTTTCCATTATTGTCAGTGGCTTTCTTTGTGTTATTTTAATGTTGTCTTTGCTTTCTGCTATTGTTTTTATTGTTTTGTTGGTTTTGACTTCCTTTATTGTTTTATTTGACTTTGCCTGGTTTTTGAATTTATTAATGTGTCTGTATGTCTATCTAGATAAGATAGACAGGATAAATAACTTAGAGATGAAAAGAATGGGGCCAATGGTTGGGGGGATATGGGAGAAGGGGAGGGGGGACCAACCCAGGGACAAGGGAACAACAAGTGAACTAAAATCAATAGAAAGAAGATTGTAGGATGCCTAGTGGGGCTCAAGTGGGGCGGCGAGGAATTACTAAACCCGAATGAAGGCCAAACATGATGGTGGGGCAAGAGGGAAGTAAAAAGAAAATAAAGGAAAGAACCAGAAAGCAAAGGTCATTTATAGAGGCCTAAATACAGGCATGTTATATAACAAGAGGGGGAATAGAACTACGTACTCATACCTATATGTTAAGGATCAAGGTTGCAGATGGACACTGGGCCTTGACTCAAGTACTCCTTTAACACAAGAACACTTTGTTCTAACAATCCGGCATTCTGTGATGCTCACCTTCCCAACACGATCGCTGAAGACAAAATGGGTGCACAAGCAAATGTGGTGAAGAAAACTGATGGTGCCCGGCTAGCAAAAGATATAGTGTCTAGGGTCTTAAAGGCTTGAAGATAAACAGAAGGCCATCTAGCTCAGAAGCAACAAAGCCCACATGGAAGAAGCACCCCAGCCTGTATGAGCATGAGATGTCGATGGCATCTGGTATCAGGCATCTAAGACACAGAATAAAACCATGCCCACGGTGAATGGGGTGGGGAGGGCATGGAGTAGAGACCCAATGCCCATTTGTAGACAATTGGACATCCCTCACAGAGGGGTCACAGGGAAGAGATGAGCCAGTCAGGGTGCAGTATAGCACCGATGGAACACACAACTTTCCCCTGGTTCTTTGGTGCTTCCTTCCCACCTACTATCTAATGACCTCAATTCTACCTTAAAAATCGGATTATACCAGAACATGCACACTGCTACAGATAAGAGCCCACAACACAGGGAATCCAAGATAGATAAACACCCCAGGGCCAACAGGAGAGTAGAGATAACAGGAGGATCAGGGAAGGGTTGGGGGAGAATGGGGGAAGGGATCACAAGGATCAATCTATAACATCCTCCCAGGGGGACGAATTATGGAAAAGTGGGTGAGGGGTGAGAGGACAATGTAAGAGATGGAAAAAATAATCTCTAACTTATCAAGGGTTCATGAGGGAGGGTGGGGGTGGGAGTGGGAAGAAATGGTGAGTGAATATCAGGGGCTCAAGTGGGAAGAGAATGATTTGAAAATGATGATGGCGGCATATGTGCAAATGTGCTTGACATACTGGAGGAATGTATGAATTGTTATAAGATATATAAGAGCCCCCAATAAAAGTTTTTTTCAACTGATTTATTTTTAAAAGCATCTTCCAGTCGCATTTCTGGAAATAATTCTCACCATTTTTTTAAAACAACAGAGAAATGTTTTTGGCAATTCAAAATGAAAATAAACTATTGTAAGTTCTTGAACCATCAATTCAGAATTATTTAAATTCAATTTAAGTTTTATCAATATATTATAGCTAACAGGAAAATGTGTACTATGTTAAAGAAAAATTGTACATGAGCAGACATCCAAAGAGCTTTCTAGGTTGCTATGTTTACCAGAAGTTCAATTTTACCTGGAATGAAGAAGACACTCCAGTTCAGTGATAAAAATATGGGCAGTTAATTGGTCAGACTGTTCAGTGGCTCACATGTTAGTGAGCTTATAAAGACAGAAAATAGGCAAGACTCTCTGCATGGGGGAAAAAACCTTGTACAACCCAGGGTCAAGAATAAGCATATTTCCAAGTTCACAAGGGTTAGGAAAGAAGGAGAAATGGAAATTAGAAAGACGGGGCAGAAGTAGAATAAGGATGTTCCATGATGGGACGGCAATCAGGGAGAGCAAACAAAACTTGTGAATCGTTGAATGGAAAACGTATCTGCTCTGCAAATATTCATCCAATCCACATTTTAAAACAGAACATAAGAAGGCAGGGAAACTAGACTAGTGGAAATGGAACCACCAGAATGACGGATATGCGAATGCTCACACACTCTGAAGGCTGTTAGTAATGTCTCTTAATAGCCTACGGAGAAACTGTTGAACAGAAACTTAAATGGCTGTGTAGACCCTCACTGAATACACACACAAACCACAGCACGACAGAAAGAGGATTATTTTCTTATCACATTAATAGTCCCTGGGAGGAGCCCGGGCACAGTGGGGTCCTTGTTGGGCTGCTGACTTCACGGTCAGCAGTTGGAAGGCACCAGCCCTTCCATGGATGAAAGATGGGGCTTGCTCCTCCTGTAAATGGCCATTGGAAACCTACAAGGGGCAGTTCTACTCCGTCCCATGAGTCCGAGTCGACTTGATGGCAGTGAGTGAGTGAGTGAGTGAGGGAGTGAGTAGTTCCTTGAGTCTTAAAGCTCTCAGGCTTCCAAGTAGATTAGTCTCCACTTACCCTGAACAATTGCTTCAATGGCCATGAAATCAGAAGAGCCAAATGGTGCCTACCATTACTGAACATTCTGATGAAAGATTCTGTAGGAGAACACTTAGCAAAAAAGAGAAAATGCAGAGCCAGAATTTGAAATGATTTCTGGAGCCAGGAGCCTGGATGAATCTCTGAAACCTGCCCTGAGATCATCTTTAAACCTTAACCTTTCATGACCCATGGGACATATGTCACCCACCAGTATTTCCAGCTTCTAGGGTTTCTTGGGAAGTGGCTCGAGTTCTATTATCTTTTAATTTTATTTTCCACAAACTTGTTGAAGCCTGGCATGTGTCCCACACAGCTATATCAAAAACCTTATTGCTCAAAGAACCTTTCCCCTTGGTTCCAGCATGCCTTTGATTACTAAAAATACATGATTATCAGAGCAGAAACAATTGTCACAAAAGGGTTAAGTCAAGAATACCCCCGGAAGTCTTCTTAAATCTAAACAGCAGAATAATCAGTAAAGAAGGTCTGTCTTGAGCAGTGTGCTCCCTTAATAAGTATCTACGGGGGATCAAAGGGGCAACAGCAAGCAGAATGGTTAGAGAGGACCTTAGGGGCAGCGAGCAGTTGATGCTGGCAGGGGAGGAGCAGCCCACAACTGGAGGGTGAGTCTGTTCACACAACTGGAAGACTGTCATCAACGTCACTGAGCTGTGCACATAGAATTGCGGAATGACATGTGTTCTTCTGTACACACACTTAACAATAACAAAAATAAAATAAAGTATGAAAAATGAATAACAGACACCAACTAATGTTTTAGGGGATTATCTTGAAAATGTTCACTTGTTTGCTAATTTGTTTTCAGTTTGATTAGATTGCCACTGTTTTTGCCTTCTAATCTGGCTAATGAAGAGTGTATAGAGAAGGAAAAGGAGAGAGAGTGAGAAAGAGAGAGAGAGAGAGAACAACAGTGCTAAGGACCTATCACAGACAGCATTGTACTTCAAGACAGTTCTGGAAATGTCGTTTTCGACAATGAATGCGACCCTATTCCTCTGGAACCTGTCATTCCCGGCAAAGTAAACCATGTGATTTTCTCATTCAAGACGGCTAACGCCAGTCCAATTGAGCTCACTAATACCTAGAATGTTGATCTTTATGAGTTCCCTTTCCTTTCTTTCACAACCTCCGGTTGTCAAGTTGTCAAGGATTTTGTAAACTGCAGTCAAGAGATCCATTCATTGCTGTACAAGATCTCTTTAAAGCATTGCAAAGACAAGATGTTACTTTGAGGAGTAAAATGCAGCTGGCCCGAGCCATGGTGCTTTCAGTGACCTCGTATGCACGTGAAAGTTGGACGATAAATAAGGAAGACCGAAGAAGAATCAATGCATCTGAATTATGGTGCTGGCTAAGAACGATCGAGACTACCAGGGGTTGCCAGAAGCACAAACATCTGTTTGGAAGAAGTGCAGCCAGAAGGCTCGTTAGAGGCAAGGCTTCATTCCACGGACCTTCAGCATGTCAGGGAAGGCCATTGTGCTTGGTTAAGGGAGGGGCAGTGAAGGAAAGGTAGTCCCTGGACGAGACAGATGGCCGCAGTGGCTACAACGAAGGCCTCAAACATCAGAGCAATTGTGAGGAGGGCGCGGGACTGGGTGTTTCATTCTGTCTTCCAGAGAGTCACTCTGAATTGGAACTGAGTAGAAGGCACCTGACGACTCCACCGAGGGCAGGTCCAATGATCTAGTGTAGAGTGGTGAAGTTACCCAGAATTGCCCAATTCGAATTCTATGTCTCAGATAGTAAGCATTCTTAGTGATTCATGTTTAAGGCCACACGAATAATGGAAAAAGCAGTTGATCTACAATTTTAAGCATATGGATATCTGGTTATGCTTTTTATCTGGCTCTGGTGGAGTGGATAATTGGAGATTAAGGGAACATCAGAATCAGGCTAAAGAAATCAAAGCACAGTTGGTCTACACAGCAGGGTTCTCAGAGCAGAATTCAATGCCTTCCATCCCAATTTTACCTTTCCAGGACATATGTTTTTCAAGGGAAAACAATTTTGCAAGTGCCAGTTAGATATTAAAGAACTATCTTTATCTGTTCAGCTTGTTTGCTTGGATTGTTTGTTGGTAAAAGATACATTTCCACTTGAAGAGTGATTCTGATAAAAACAGGTGACGCTTTTGCTTGGAAATTCTGAAATGTAACTCTTTTGTAACTGGAGACTACATTTCAAAGAATTCTCCCCAACTTAAGTCCACTGCCTTAAAGAACAGCAGTCACGACACCTCCTTGGTATTGGGGTGGGGAGTCTCTGACTGTGATCTTTGGGCCTGAGGTCTTCCTCAGCTAGTATCAAAAAGCACTGATCCTAGTTGGCATCTTCAGTCTCTGCTCTGGTCTTCCTCACACTTCAACAACACACAACAGCTCACCACTGGTTGGGAAGAGGGAATGCTTTTTGTAGTTGTTCTCAGGCTGCTGGGAATCACACTCATGAGGGGAATCAAACACGAGTCAGGTAACAAATACTCATCAAAGATATTGTGTTCTCCAGGGACCTCTTCACTGGGCTTCTTACCAAATGCCCAGAGGCCAAAAGTGCTAGCTAAATAGAAATAAAGACCTTCCTTCCCGACGGAGACCTCCCTACCCAGGCTGGGAGGAAACGCTCGGCTGGTAGGTGGTTAACACGCACAGTACAGAGAAGCGTGTGGTCCCGTCGGGCAACCAGAACTGCTCACATGGAAAGCAGCAGCAGTTCAAAGGGCAAGTGTAGGCGGGTCCTAAAATCCAACCCCTTCTCTTTTTCTACTGGATGGCTGTCAATCAGGCCTATCTAAAATCACACGCCATCCTCTTTTCAACATAATTTGTATGTACATCATAGAAAATTGATCTGTCTTTAAAAATAGCACCATGAGTACATAGGTTTGGTTGTTGGTTTGTTTTTTTTTTGGCGGGGGGGGGGGGACCACTTAAAATGGAATACTTTTTTTAGAGAAAATTCATTCTCTTCTTTCATTTTTTTTTTTACAGCTGTGTTGCTGTCTTGACTCAAAACCCAGAATGAGGGGAAGACTTTCATTGAAAATAAAGAGTTTGGAGACATGGGAGACCTGCCCAATATTTGAATTTTTGACATCAAAGTCAAGCATCCCTTTATGAAGCTGTGCATTTTTAGGCACCCCTCCCAAACAAATACTCCAACTTTCCAATTCCAGGGCAGTGATGAGCAATGGGATGAAAGGGGACAAGGACAGGCCTTCGCACCCACCGGGTCAAGATAACAACCGCTAACAGTGAACGGGACAACCCTGGTCCGATCTCCTTGTTAGGAAGCTAGAAGATGACGTAACCCTGCAAATAGCAGTAAGTAGAGTTGGTAACAGGCTGGGAAATACTATCCAGTATAAAAGCCTCTCTTGGGAAATGTATCCTGGAGGTCTACTTTCTCATTTATGAGCACGGACCAGGGGTGTCTCGGTCACTTTGGTTCTAGCTGCAACTATCCCACCTGTGAAAGACGACAGTTACAAATCGGTTGGAGCAGTCTGGAAAAAGTCTCCTCAGTTTCACTGGAATGCTGGCCACTGCAATTAGTTTACTCTGATTCTCAGCTCCTCTTGGTAAAACGCTTCTAACTGGAAGTGCAATAAACTCTACTGTCATACTTGGTTGGGTTTCATATCTGGGGGAGCAGCGCTAGCAAGAGTCCCTACGGAAGTAAAAGATATTATGGTGACATTTTGTAGCCTTTAGCTAGCCCAAAAAACCACAGAAATCATGTGTCTAAGATGGGAAGCATTACTAAATTTGGGCTGACTTCTTGTGGCTTTCTTTTTCTTCCTATCCAAGCATCACTACATTTGTTCAGAAATAGATTTGCTTGTCTAAGTAATTTTTCTTCCACAATATGAAACATGATATTTTTTTTTAGAATACAGGAAACAGTCTTGGTAAATGTTCAATTAACAGAGCATGGAAAAGTGTTCTAGTAATTCATTTTGAAGTTACTACAAAAGGTATTTTTGAAAATGCCAAGGCTTCCACTAAGTATCAATTGATAACTTCGGCTTTCTCTTTTCAAAAATCTAATATACCAACCAAATGGAAAAACAAGCAAACAGCAGACTAAAATGAATCGCTCCTGAAGTGGTTATAATCGAGGGATCAAAGGTGAAGGAAGAATGGGAACAGTACAGAGCACTGTATGAAGCCCGTGATTGGCTTTAACTATCGTTCCTTTAATATGTGTGCATCCCTTAAAAAAACAAAACAAACAAACAACAGAAGTAGCTATTACGTGTCAAATACTATGCTCAATTCTGGGGACACAACGGAGAGCAGAAGATAGCTCTTGCCTTCAGAGGGTTTATATTAATAACACAAATGGTAAGCGCCTGACAACCGGCGAAAATATGGGCATTTCAAACCATCACCTACAGGCAGCTCGGAAGACACACCTGGCGATCTGCAGCCGGTCGATCAGAGCTTGGGAAATCCTATGAATCAGTCCTCCTCTGCAGACCTGGGTCACCATCCGTTGGGATCAACTTGGAATCAACTTGACGGCAACTAACAATAATAGTATATATCTATTCAGACCATTTTGATTTTTAATAAGGTACCAAGGAATGCATTCAGAAATTTTGACTTAAAGATTTAAATGATAAATATTTCCTTTGTACATTTGACAGTGTTATGACTAAGTACCATTGATAATAAAACTGTATGACCCCTATGTTAACAGATCAACGTTATCCCACTCCACAAGACTTAGAATGTATTGGAGAAATCCATAAAGATCAAGGTGTCTAACCCAAATTGGCCATCTGTCCATCAGTTTGGCACACTAGAGTGGTGTACGTGTTGCTACGATGCTGGAATCTACGCCACTGGAATTTCACATACAAGCAGGGTCACCCCTGGTGGACAGGTTTCAGTGGTGCTCAGCTTAAGAAAGAAGAGGAAGAAAGGGCTGGTGATCTGCTGGGGGAAAAAGAAAGCCAATGAGAAAGTTGTGGGTCACAATAAGAGACTGCCCACCCCCCAACTACCATGATCCGAATTCTACCTTGCAGGACTGGATAGGGCAGAGATTGTACACTGGTGCATATGGGAGTTGGAGGCACAGGGAATCCAGGGTGGACAATACCTTCAGGACCAGGGGTGTGAGGGGCGATGCTGGGAGAGTGGAGGGTGAGTGGGTTGGAAAGGGGGAACTGATTACAAGGATCCACATGTGACCTCCTCCCTTGGAGATGGACGACAGAGAAGGGGGGGAAGGGAGACTCCAGATAGGGCAAGATATGACAAAATAACAATCTATAAATTATCAAGAGCTCATGAGGGACGGGGGAGCGGGGAGGGAGGGGGAAAAAAAGAGGACCTGATGCAAAGGGCTTAAGTGGAGAGCAAATGCTTTGAAAATGATTAGGGCAAAGACTGTACGGATGTGCTTTATACAATTGATGTATATGAATGGATTGTGATAAGAGTTGTATGAGCCCCTAATAAAATGTAAAAAAAAAGGAAAATGATTAGGGCAAAGAATGTACAGATGTGCTTTATACAATTGATGTATGTGTATGTACGGATTGTGATAAGAGTTGTATGAGCCCCTAACAAAATGTTTTTTGAGATTTATTATTTTTTTAATTAATAAATCTTTTTATTGGGGCTCATACAACTCTTATCACAATCCGTACATACACCAATTGAGCAAAGAACCCTTATACATTCGTTGCACTCGTCATTCTCAAAATTTACCTTCCACTTGGGTTCCTGGAATCAGCTCGGTTTCCTTTTTTTCCTCCTCCCCCTCCCTCCCTGCTCCCCACTTCCCCCTGGTCCCTTGATAGTTTATAAATAATTATTTTATCTTATCTTACACTCCCCGGCGTCTCCCCTCACCCACCTCCCCATTGCCCATCTCCCAGAGAGGAGGTTACACATAGATCTCCAAGATCGGTTCTCCCTTTCTACTCCCCTTCCATTCTGGTGTCGCCACTCCTACCACGGGTGTTGAGGGGTTCATCCATCCTAGATTCCCTGTGTTTCCAGATCCCTACTGCACCGCTGTACATCCTCTGGTATAACCAGGTCCACAAGGTAGAATTGGGGTCATGATAATTGGGAGGGAGGAAGCGTTCAGGAACTAGAGGAAGGTTTTGAGTTTCATTGTTGCTACACTGAACCCTGAGTGACTCATCTCCTCCACACTACCCCTCTGGAAGGGATGTCCAGCTGTCTACAGATGGGCATTGGGTCCCAATCACGCACTCCCCCTCATTCACGGTGATGTGATTCTTGCCACCACCCCGCCTTTGTTGTTTGAGACCTGGTCTCCTCTGCCCTTCACGATCACCTATGTTGGTGTGCTGCTTCCGTGTGGGCTTTGTTGCTTCTGGGCTAGATGGCCACATGTTTGCTTTCAAGCCTTTAAGTCCCCAAATACTATATCTCTCAGTAGCCGGGCACCATCAGCCTTCTTCACCACACTTGCTTATGCACACTTTCGTCTTCAGCGATTATGTGAGGAAGGTGATCACACAATGATTGTTTTTGTTCCTTGGTGTCTGCTACACGGTTCATTCAACACCTTGTATTAGCTTAGGCCGTGTGCTTCTTCTCTGTGGGCTTTGTTGCTTCTGAGCTAGATGGCCGCTTGTTTGCCTTCAAGCCTTTAGGACCCCAGACGCTATATCTTTTTGATAGCCGGGCACCATCAGTTTTCTTCACCACGTTTGCTTACACACACGTCTGTCTTCAGTGATCATGTCGGGAAGGTGGGTATCATGCAATGACCTAAGTTTAGCTGGGCGAGGTGCCATTGTATTGGGGGATCTAACAAAATGTTGTTTTTTAAAAAAAAAAAGAAAAGAGAGAGACTGCCCAGTATTGCACTGGAAGACGTGAGTCTCTTAGGCTTCAGCAAGGGCTCCGACAAACCAGCCTCTGTGAGAATGGGGAGAACAGGCCACGGCCTGTTCTGTTCTGTTCTGCTCAGTGTCCTTATGCGTCAGAGCCCACTCAACAGCGTTCGACAATAATGCCAATTTCACACATGGAGAACAGAGCCCCTAAGGAGGAGATGGGACTTGATCAAGACTGCTTTGCTCCCAGGTTACCTTATTTTTATGAGAATTCCCGCAGCTAAAATAGCATTTTGGAGGCCTGATGTTGGCTACTCCTTCTAGATTGCGTGCCGCTGACACCATGCTGACAGATCTTATAAGCGTTTCCTCATTCCTCACTGATTCGCACTCTTCCCCACGGCTTCAGTTGTGATGGTTAATAGTCCCGTGGAGTTGATTCTCTTCTCAAAGAGACCCCAGTGATAAAGAGAACTACCTCAGAGAATTTGCTAGGCTGTCACCTTTACCAGAGCAGACTGCTAGGTGTTTCCCCCATAGAACTATGGGTGGATTCAAACTCCTAACGCTTTACTGAGCAGCCGGGCACCTAACTGCTATGCCACACCAACCACTGCTAAAATTCTCAATGGCCTAAAGTCACCCCATCCATTTATTTAACTACCTGTAGATATTGTTTGTGAAAAAAAAACTGTGAGCAAGGAATAGGCCACATTTCTATTTTATCTAGAACAGTACTGAATACAGAACATGAGTTCAATACGTACTTAATAAATGATAAAACCACTCACGGCCATCAAGTTCATTCCTACTCTTAGGGTTGCCACAGGACAGGGTCGCATTGTCCCCGTGGGTTTCCAAGACTGTAACTGGTTACAAGAGTAGAAACCTCCTCTTTCTCTGAAAGAGCACCGGTGGTTTTAAACTGCTGACCTTCTGGTTAGCAGCCCAACACGTAACCACCACACCATCGTCCATACAAATTAATTCAACACACTGCCATCAAGTCGATTCTGACTCCTAATGATAGTGTCTGTGGTTTCCGAGACCGTAAACCTTTACCGGAGTAGACCGCCTCCCTGTCTCCCTCGGAGGGGCGTGTGCGTATGATGTGTTGGCTTTGCTGTTATGTTAGCTACCCAGTGCCTACGCTATAGCAGCACGAGGACTGATCTATTTACAACTAGGAACCCCAGACCACTATTCTAACCCCTTATCTGCCCCAAGGAGCACAGTTCTACTCTGTGGGTGGGTTTCGTGCCCCAGGGCTGGCTCGGTGGCAATTGGTATGCTATGGGATGCGACACTCCAAAGCTACAGGAAGCTGAAAGGGCAAAATCAGTCTGTGAGCCAAGTATTCCTCTCCCTGACCCACAGAAGTGGAAGTGGCTGTGAAGGGACTGTCATGTTTTGGTGAGTGCATGTTCACTATGAAAAACAAAGACAAAATTGTAAATTCATTCGTGCGCCACAGAAATTCTTCCCTTATAATCCAATCCTGTAGCCCGCTTTGCATCTCATTCTTAATTAGGTGCAATAAGAGAGTAGACACTAGGGATGAACATTTCTCAGACTAAAAAAGCAACTCACCGCCATCAAGTCAATTCTGACCCATAGTGACCCTACAGGTCAGGCCTCCAAGACTATAACGCTTTATGGAATTCGGAAGCCTTTTCTTTATCCAACTGTTCAGCACGTGGTTTCAAACTGCTGACCTTGCCATCAGCAGCCCAACGTGTAGCCCACCTGGGCTCCCCAAGACCCAGTTCTCACACCCTACCCTCAGAAAAGGCCGGTATGTGCTAGGATGCTTCCCAATTAATCCAATGAATTCCTATTGCAAAATGTCATGCCTCTGTACTCAGCACGACGGAGTGCCTTCTGGGAAGCTCTCACTGAAGAATGCCTTTGATACGATTGGGGTACTGGTGGCGTTCACCTTGAGCGGGATAATTCAAGTGATTTGTCCTTGCCCTACTTTGATGTATTCATGGAAACAAGATTTAAAGAAAAGGAAAAACAACGGTTTTAGTAATACCTTAAAGGTAGATGATGCTATACATAATTTCTAAGGCTTTTACCTCTTTTATTGTACTTGTCACTCACAAAAAATACCTCCACAACATGGAGGTACTGCGTTGGAAGGAATCCGAAGCAACTAACAGCGGTAAACACAGGAGCTACCTGGATGGCAAAGTGGTTTGTACTCTATTACTGTCTTGGTGGTTCAAACCCACCAGAAGTTCAACAAAAGAAAGGCCCGGTGCTCTATTGCTGTCAAGATGAAAGCCAAGACAACTCTGTGGGGTAGTTCTCTGTAATGAACACGGGGTTGCTGCCAGTAGTTGGAATTGACTCGGCCATAATAGTCTTGGGCTTTAGTTCTTTATTCAAGAGATAAGAAAATTGAGATCCAGACGTTTCAAGATATTGCCACTTAACAGAAGAGACTAGAATGCCAGGATTCTAACTGCTAAAAAGTGAGTATCTCTGGGATACTTGGTCAAGGGTCTTCTGAAGCAGAAAGTTTTACAGATCTCTACAGTAACAGGGAAATAATTTTCATTATTTGTATGACCTAATTAAAATGTTTTGGATTTTCTGCTTAGTTATGAGCAATTTATATGAATATTCATAATGGGTTGCTAAAACAATCTTAGGTCATGCCAAATGGTGTCCATATTTCAGTGGCTGCTTCTGTATACACAGTGTTCTCAATTTTACAACACTCTCTGGAAGAAGTTCAATAGCACATTGTGATTACTCTTCTCATACAACATAATTTCAAAGCTCCATGGGAATTTAGAATTGCTCAAGTTATTAGGATGTGACCTTTCCCTTAGATTTCTTATTTTAGGATCGACCTACCATGGTATTTTCCCAGTGGGAGCTGCCGCACTTCCTTTGCAGATAAGAAAAATAGCAGTCACAAATGTTACAAATGAACTTAGGGGACCAGACACTTCTGTGAGGTAGAGGACACTGGAAGAGCAGAGGGAGCCCACTACGTATTCCTTGGGCTCGAAGAGGAAAGTCATGTGGCTTGTTAACAAAAGAAAATAAAACTCATGCCACTATGGTACTTCCCTGAAATATATACCTAATTGTTTCTTGTCCCAGCTACTGGGTCTTATGATTTTTAAAGATTATTAAAGATGTTTACGTCACTAAGTTTCCTATCTCCTGTCTACTGGGAATACAAAAGGTGGAAAATATTAAGGTTTTAGTTATTTAAGTGATTTCAGATCACAAGATTTGGATTGAAGCACAAGGTGTTCATGAGCTTGAAAAGAGAGACAAAAAAAAACCCAAACTGGAATAATTTGAAAGAGCTTCCTTTTAGGCTCCATGGACTCATGGTAACTTCTCCCCACGGAGCTGCTACCATTTGACATACTCAATGTATCCAAGCATGCTATCAACAGGGGGGAGAAAACAAAATTGGGGGGATATATTATGAACTTTAAAAAAAAAACGACCGTAGTTTGCCTTTACATAAGATAATAACTCAGTTAAAACTGGATAATCAGGGAAGCTAATAAGTGTGCGGTAGAAGTAATATTCCAATAAGCTGACTTTTTCCTGGGGAAGAAACAAAGAAGGTGCTTTCTTAAAATCGATTATCTTGTCTGTTTTGCAGTCTGTACAAAATGTCCCTCATTAGGAATTGTATTAGTTCATGAAAGCACTGAAATACAAAAATTATAAAGAGCTATTTTTCTTATTTCTTCTTTTGAGAGTGAAAGCCAATGAGGTCCAGGAGAAATAAAAATTGTGAATATTCCCAACGTGAATTTCCATATCATTTCTCTTTACAGTAGGTCTGATTCAAATGATGAATTGAGAACACTGCTTTTCACTCCCACTCAAGAAACTCATATCAAATCCCCCCACCACACGCACACACACACCCAGCCCTGCATTTTGCGGTTTAGCAAGTTGTTAACTCATATATTCTTTTTCACTTTTAGGAAGTACCCTTTTACATCTTAAAATTTGTGACTCTACTTCTTAAGTAAATATAGTACCCACTGTAACTGGTCATATATTTTTCTAGAAAATATTATGGAGTTAGGTACAGTCAGGTTTTAAAACATTTTTTGAGTAGGAAAAGAACTCAGAGATCATTTATGATAATCTCTTAGTTTTATACACAAGCACATTGAGGATCTGATAGCAATGTGTTTACTTTCTCAAATATTACTTAGGAATATATTTAAGTAAGATAAATATGGATCTGTTTTAAGCACCAGAAGGTCACATGTAGAAATCAAAATTGTTTCTGTAGGATAAGATGAGATGATAGGTAATGTTTTACTTTAAAGTGATCTTTATTCTCCTTACTACATTGCTGATATAATGTTTAAAACTCTGTGTTATAGCTCAAAGCTATAATCTCTATTTCATATCATAAAAGTAGGTTAAAATGTATACATGTTAACAAGGACTAGTAAAAAACACGCAGAAGTAAGAATAGTAGCTTTTGTGCTGAGGATTGAGTAATTTCTTACTGCAAAAGTTTCTCATTTTATTACTTTTCAGTAATAAAGTGTTTTAAAATTAAATAAAAACTAAATGAAACGAATCCAGTGATCAAAATCTAAAAGGCCAAAGTACCCTTTTATCCGAGTTCCCATCTTATATCTAGAAGGACCACCCACCTGCCTTTAAGGGTTTATAAGTAAACATCATCTCCATGCTCCAATCCCAAGGCCTGAATGCATACATAGCAAGCTAGCTGAGCGCTGAGAGCCCATTTGCATAGGGCAGGACTGAACTTCGCATGTGAACTCATACAGAAAATGATAAAGATCATTGCGTCCCATTAGTAATTTACAGAGTTGTGATTCACTGCACCCAGTTGAATTCCTCAGTCATAAAATCATGGTGACCAAAAAGTTCAGACATCTTTTATCTAAAACGTTTTCTCCTTTACCATCTGTTGAGATATTTCATGTGGAGCTTTCTTTCTTTCTTTTTTCCTCCCTTTTAAAATAGATTCATTTATTTTAGTTTTAAATTAACCCTAAGTAGTTCTCCCAACCAGCCCAGCTCCACTGTTTGCTGTGTGCCAGGTTTGTTTGCTTGGTTTTTTTTTTTACTTGCACCAAGTATGATACAGGATTCATTTTCACTTGGTGAATAAAGTCCAAAGAATCACTTCTGGATTAAAATTAAGAAAGATTCATTATGATAAATGTCCTCACGCAAATATGCAGACATCACTATAGAAGATGGCTGTCATTTCGTGTTTTAGCTGAAGTGTGTGGATGAGTGCTGCCCCCTAAACTGAAGAACATGCAAGTAACTAACTGCCCTAAACTGAAGAACATGCAGCTAACTAACTGCCCTAAACTGAAGAACATGCAACTAACTAACTGCCCTAAACTGAAGAACATGCAGCTAACTAACTGTCCTAAACTGAAAAACACGCTGCCAACAACGGAAATGTCAGGGTCAAATTCCAAATAGTTAGCATTTCATTTTTCCTGCCCAAACCCTGAAATTCAGATCCAACACTCATTTTCAGATATCCAAGTACATAGCTGCCCCATCCTTTGCCTTTAGCTAGTCTGGTCTTTCCATTGTTCCTAGCTTTAAGGGTTTTTACTGAGTTAAACTAAATTTCTAAACAAAAATAATGCCATCATTGGTTTCCTTTAAGCATCCAGTACCCTTCGCCCCAGAAAATCAAACTCGCCGCCCTCAAGTCAATGGCCACTCATGGTGACCCAACAGAACAGGGTAGAACGCCCCCTGTGGTTTTGGAGTAGAAAGCCCGTCTTTCTCCTGCAGACTGGTGATTGGTTCGAACTGCTGATCTTTTGGTTAGCAGCCCAACGCATAATCAATCCATCACCTGAATTCCCAGACATCTCACTTAAGACCAATATGGTCTTCTCTGGCCTCACCATTCAACTATGTGACAGGTATGTCTCCTTCTGATGCACCTCATTTGATATTGCTTCACAGAGAATGCATTTTTTTTTTTTTTACAAATGTAAAGTCTTTATCACAATATTCCCAAAGTGTAGCCGCACTAATTTAAAGTTCCCTTTCAGAAGTTGTCTTGGGCAATGAAGACTGGTAGAACAAAAATGACTAATGAGAACTAAGTTACAGGAGTCCCCTACTGTCAAGCATCCAGTCACTAACTGAAGAGTTGGCTTTTTAAAATCCACACAGAAAGGTGCTTCTGAAGACATCTCTGGCCAATTGCCTCCCCAAGATCACAGCCAATGAAGACCCTGTGGCACACCTCTACTCTCCACACACGAGTTCAAGGTTTAAGTACTTCACAGTCTAGTCTGGTCAAATAAGATGATTGTCATCCATTAAAACCTTTGTTAAGAGGTAGTCCCAAGGAGGCAGAACACCTTGTGTAGTTTCTCTGGGTCTTCCAGTAAGTTGGAAATAGCTGGCTGACACAGTTAGCAGAGAGAAATGTGTGGAGCTAAGGATGCAGAGGGGCCGGAAAGACACCACTCACATTACAGCTCAGATGGAAACCTTATACCTGTCTCTCTCCAGTCTTGCATATGAATAGAAAGATACTCTGTAAATTCATGAAAATCAAATGAAAATTATTATTTGTTGATGCCATCGTGACCCTTTTAGGTTTTCATTTTGCAGTAATGGTAGGCTGACAGAAAACCGGAGAGAATTACCATATACCTTTCCCACCAGCTTCCTCGACTACATATCTTACAGCCAGAGAACAATGATCAAAACTTGGACATTGGTCTAAGACTATTAACGAGAATACCTTATGTGAATTTCACCAGTCCCTTTCCAGGTCCAGAGTTGACTCAAAGGTGCCAGGGTGCATTGAGTTGTCCTAGTTCCTTAATTTCCTCCAAATCTGTGACTGTTGCTGTCTTATTTATTTGCCCTTTTTGATTTTGACACTTTCATGGGATGTCTCTCCATAATTTAGGTTTGCCTGATACTTAGACTGAAGTTATGTATTTTAAAGGAGAATGCTACAGAGGGATGTGCCCTTTGCACAGCATCATGTCAGGGGATAAATGACCTTGTATGCCTCCTCCCTTCCCCTTTCCCCCCGAGGATGTCAATCTGCACCACGTGGGTCCCTTTTGATATGTCTATATCAAAGCACATCCCTACATTTTGGTACCAACAGATCCTCGAGGCAAATCTTATATTTTCTATGACCTAGTATTCTAAAGACCCCTGATACTTTTTAACAGAAAGTGATAGTGAGAAACTAAGATTTGGTTTGCTATTAGAGTGTTAACTACTTCCAGATTCTCTTAGCAGACATTTACATATGCATCCATACTAGCCCAGACATACATATACATCTATATCAATTTCTGTATCTATCTCTCTGACAATTCTTTTCAACATGTAGGATTTCATTTATCTGCAGATCTTGGGGAAATGAGCCATCCTGTGACATTAGAAATTTGCTGAAATTAACAGTCTTCAAACTACATAAAACCTTATTCACACTGCAATCTAGTCCTCTACCACTAAGTAAGGACCAGGCAGGACACAGTTTCAATGTAGGGCACTACCTGCAACTGAGAAGTGCCTTGTCCAAGAATGGCACACGACTGGCATGCAAGGGGGCTCCAAAAAGTTCATGGGAAAATTCCATTATGTTTTTTTTTTCATTTTACATGGCTTTTTTTTGAAGTCCTTTGTACATAAAGCTACTTTCTCCTCTGTGACCAGAAATTGTTTGATTACCAATAGCATAACCATATAATTTACCTATAATTGTGGCCTGGGGATGTAGAGGATGAACTAGAGACGTAAGCTCTAGGATGAGTCATCTCTCAAATTCTAGGTCTATCTTTGTTTTGTCTTAGACAAATATGTTACTGTGGACTCTTTCAGCTGCCTGCTGAAGTATTCTCCTAGTCAAAATAAAAGTTCTCCAAGAAATTTTGCAATAAGAGACCATACAGCATTTGCATGCTCTCTTAAAAAGATACCATTTCAACACAAACTCTGTAAGATAAATGGTGACTTTTCCTACCGTTTAAGAGTGATTCTTGATTGAGGAAATGGCCTTGTTGTTGTGCGTCTGCGACTTACAGTTGGCTTCTTTCAACCTAAACTAAAAAGAAACAAGAATTTAATTCAAACAAATATGCATACTCAATATTCCTAGACAACCTGTGCTGCCCAGACATACATCCAGAAATGCATTTTCTTTCCTCTGTTAGACCTCATTCTGCTTGTTCCCCTGAGCCTACCTTCATATTCCATAGAAGTAACCCACAATCAAATGACTCCCTGCAAACTCTGCAGGGCTGGAGAATCTTGGTAATATGTGATAAAACAGACATGCGCTGGATTCTTCTCACCTGTTTCCCCTGATCTGTGACTGATCATGAGTCAGCGCTCTTTATCTCACTCATCTCTTGCGCCAAGTTAATAACGACACCTACAACCAGATCCGAAAGGGATTATCAATAACCTCAAAAGATAGGTGCTTGATAAAATGTCAATAATACAAAGATGCTATTAATTAAAATAACCTCCTTCCAGCGGGACAAACAAATCGGTCTTAAAAGAAATACAACTACAACATCCCTTAGAAGTGAAGATGTGGAAATATAATCCGAGATTAAGTAAATGTGGATGGATTGTTGAATTACAATCGATTCTCTGCTCTGTAAATCTTCACCCAATTAACCATAGAAAGTTGAAAACAAAAACAACTGCTCGTAAAGGACATGTTATGTGGAAACGAAGATGGACAAATCGATGGAAATCCTCAGTGACATAGAGCCATGCAATGGCCACAACCAGAGCTCAAACATACTAGCAGGAAGATGGTGCAGGGTTAGCTTACATTAGCCTCGGTAACAGAGTAACTAACGTGCTCAAGTGCTAACAGACAAGCCAGCAAGGCCGGCTGCCTCTGCGGGAGAGAAGCGGGGAAGCCCGCTCCAGTAGAAATGATGCCTTGGAAGCTCCATGGAGTTCTATGCTGTTCTTCCGGGCCGGTGGATCGAAGTCAGACTTTGGGTTAGATGCAAACGATCTAACAGAGCTTTTAAAGGAAGACCAGCAAGAGCAGCCAACTGCCAAAGTAAACGTATCCAGGTCCGAGAATGTCACCGCTGGCTCTTAGGAAGGGGCCAGGAGCCCGAGGATAATCACATTTCATAAAGACACAACATCGTTTCTTGCCAACAGCCTTATCACTGGCGTTTACTAATCCCAATTTCCAAGCCAAAAAACGTTTTACCCATTTAACATACAAAAACAATCCAATTTTCTTTTCCCTCAAATACATTTCACTTTAGGTTTGATGTCAAACAAACAAATATCTAATGCATGTTTAAGGAGATCATGAAGGATAAAATGTCCTCCCTCCATTACAAAAATATTGTAATATTCAAGAATATATATTATAGCAAGTGGCATTTTGTTTGTGAATTTCCCTAGCAGTGCTGAAAACTCTGCTTGGAAATTGAAAGTCTGTTACTGTAGATGCAGCATCAACCATAGTACTAGGTTTGTTTTTTTTTCGTGTGGGGCATGTTCTTCTATAGAAATACCTAATTTGTGAGTGTTTTTGAGTTTCCTGAGCGTGGCTGCTGACTTCTACCATAGCAATTGATATAAATTCTCCAATTTGCTAGTCAACATAAGAAAAGTAGTGATACTAAAATATGAGAAGTAACTCTATTTCAAAATGAACTTCCATTTAGACTTTTCATATTTATGGTAGCTACAAAAACGGACTTAACTGCGTAATGATAAAGGGGGCATATTAATACAGAAAAATTGTAACAAAATCTTGATTCCAAGTTAAGTTTAGGTCCTACTGGATTTCCTCCATCCACCCACTGATTTCTCTTTGAGATGCACATGATCCATAAAGAAGCAGGCAGGAAGAAAGTAAAGGCAAAAACCAGACAACCAACAAAGAGCAAAAGCTCAGCTCCAGGATAGATAAAATGCTCATTAGAAAAGTCAATAGCATATCAAAAGAATAGGCCATCACAATCAAATTGATCTCAGAAAGACAAGGAAGATTTAGTATTGAGACATCTTAAAATAATGACTCCTAGCACTAAGTCGGATTTTAGGAACCATATGATTGCCCCTCCCCATCCCCAATACAGCAGTAAAAACTAAAAATAAACTCCATGGGATTCATTTTGACAATATTTCTTTAAAATAATCTAGGACACAAAATAACCTTTCTTTAACAACAACAATACTAGCTATCTGGTACTTACAACCAACTTCATTTTAATTGTTTAATACTAGTTCCTTAAGATTCTCCAACAGAAAAGGCTCTAACACAAAAAATTTTGAATATAGTATTCATTTTTGGAAAAAATAAAGTACATTAGCATTACATTTACTCTCTGAGCCTTATCATTCACACAAAAACTACCATCAACAATAATAACTTGTAAAAACTCCAACTCAAGAGTTTCAAACTATTTGAATTCTTGTTTCTGCATTTCCTATGTTTACTTTTCAATCCAGTTCTCTGTTGCCTCCACCTTCCACTGAAATTCAAGGGGAAGTCACCAGGCTTCTCCCTTAGTCTTTACACTATACAAGCACACCCTCTGATCTGCTGGCAAATGTTTAACTACTGGCCCCCCTGAGTAGGGGGAGGGGAGGCCTGATATGCAGCATTTACTCACTTCTGTGGTGTAAACATTCCCATGACTGATTCCCAGCTACCAATGCGAAGCTTCCGAAGGCAGTCGGCAGAGATGGCACCGTGACCCACATCATTATTTCTATCACACAGACACACAGACAAACTATAACCTCCACGGTGTAAAACAATTAGGGAGTGCTTTTGGCTTGACTATCTTTTTAACCTTTGTATTTAATATAACGTATTTAATTGCAAGTCTTTATAACGAAATGTTTAATAATGGCTGTAGTTGACAATGGACTCCTAAACGGCGGAGAAGTTACTGACTGACCTTCAAGAGCTGGCATGAGATGGCTCCAGCGCCCAGCCCTCCTTCTGCTTCTGCTGTGTCTCATAATTTGCCCATCCTCAATTAAAATGCTCTCCTCCTCCCTTAGCTACCTGGAGACCCAAACCCATCCTTTGCTATGGAGTTGACGGCAACTCTTGGTGACCTATCTGTGTCCGAGAAGAACCATGAGCCACAGGATGCTCAATGGATGATGTTGCTGGCAGTAGATTGCCAGGCCTTCCTTTCAAAGCACCTCTGGGTGGACACAGCCTGTAACCTGTTGGATAGCGGCCAGTTAGCTGGCTGCACTAGCCAGCGACTCCACGTGGAGACCAGTTTCTCCTCATCCTTATCCTGCCAGATGACTGCAATTGCAGCCTCTTTTCCTGGTACCTCCATCTGAGCACTTCAACTTTGCTGTTGTCCTCAGGGGCCCTTGCGTTGGTCCTGGTTGGTCCCAACCATACGTGCAACAGAACCAAACTTGGCTCTGTCCGCGCCATCCTCACACACGTGGTCACGCCTGAGCCACTGTGGCAACCATCGGGGCAATCCAGCCCGTCCAGGGTCTCCCTCCTTTTTGCTGCCCCTCAGCTTATGTCCTTCTCTCCTGACAACATGACACCAAGTGCCACCATCCTTGCTTCTAAGGAGCATCTGGCAGTACTTCTTCCAAGACAGATTTGGGTTGTTTTTCCTTATTCTTCACTGGCACTGGGATACATATCCACCGATCCTTCTTCAGGCTTCCTTACTGAGTGCCCACCTTTCCCAGCTCTGCATTATGCATCACAAAGAGGCAAACTCACTGTTGTTGAGGTGATGCCGACTCATAGGAACCCTAGAGGGTAAGACACAACTGCGCCGGCAAGTTTCTGAGACTGTAACTGTTTACAGCAGTAGAAAGCCTCATTTTTCTCCCAAAGTGGGGCTGGAAGTTTCAAACTTTGTACCTTGCAGTTAGCAGCCCCCTGAGTAACCACTATGCCACCAGTATTATATTACGATGTGGCGTGAGTGAAATCTCCTCCAGCTGTTCACGTCCAAGCTTGTTCTCCTCACTCCCCAGCGTTTCATCACGAGAGTCTCAGAACTGACTTTCCAAGATCAACTTTTCTGAGTGTATGGGAAGGGGTGGGGTGGTGTCAAATTAAAGTTCTCTTTAGTGGGTTAGGGAAGGATGGGTGTCTGTAAGCGCACCCAAATGGATCATTTTTATTCCTTACAATTAAAACCTGTGAGTCTTCACCCACTCCCCTGCACCACAGCTGACTGACTCCGCAGGAAGGCAGACTCAAGATGGGCAGTGACGTCTTTCCCCCAGGTTGTTACATGTTACAGGTTATATATAACAATAAAGCACTCCACTGCTAGCTGCCACACTGGACTTGCAACCCACCCGGAGGTGCCTCTGAAAACAAGGCCTAGCCATCTGCTTTGAAACGTGACAGCACTGAAAATCCTGAGGGCAGTTCACCTCTGCTCACCTGGGAACACCATGAGGTGGAATCTACCCAATAGGAACAAAACAATGGACAGAAGTTGCTATTCAATTCATCTCCACAGCAAAAGATGAAAAAAAAATCTCATGATATTCTGTATGTGTCTCCTTATATATACTATCTCACATGTTTCTATATACCCTATTATATGCATTCACAGCTCTCATTACATAAAGAATCAATGAGATAATATATGGAGGGTGCTTAAAATAGAGCTTGAAACAGCATAAGTGCTCAATAAATATATATGAACTGTTTTTATCTGCAAGTTTTTGTTTTTGTTTTGGTGACTGACATAATTAAGGGACAGACCTTTATAACAATAGTTAAATCCAACATTGGCCCTTTTAGGGATGTAAACTGTGGAGAAGACTCAAGGGTAGACCAAATGGAAGGAAAGCATTCTGCCTAAATATTTTCATTAAATTGCTATAAATCAATTACAAACAAAGTTATCCAACAAAAATAACACTACTTCAAAGAAGGCACAGTAGCTATTTCTTACTAGAAAGTAGGGTAAGTCTGTGGATTCAAAATATTAAAACAAACATCTTCGTTAGCAGTGCTCTAGGCCCCGAGGACAGAGAATGAACAGGACACAAGAATCCACATCTTGTGTCCCTGCGTGTGTTGTCGTTGTTGTGTGCCATTGAGTTGGCTGTGACCTTTTATGACAGAGAAGGTTTGCCTCCGTGTGTTTTCCTCGACTGAAATCTTTGAGGGAGCAGATTGACGGGTTTCCTCTCTGGCAGAGTTGCTAGTGGGTTTGAACTACCGACTTTGGATTAGCAGATGAGTGTTAAATCTTTGTGCCCCTGGGGAACCTTCCAACTGCCTGCAGGAGGGTGCAATGCAGAATTAGGGTTCCTGGATGGTGTTGGGCTGCTCACCGAAAGGCAGGAGGTCTGAGCTTATCCAAAAGCTGCTTGGAAGAAAGCCCGGTGACCCCCGTCTGAAACCTCAGCCACTGAACATTCTAGGGAGTACAGTGCTATTCTGACACACGTGGGGTTGCATTGAGTTGAAGTGGGATGGGTGGGCTTCAAAAAGTTCATGAAAAAAATCTCCTTATCTTTTCCTTGTATTTTTCCATGAATTTTTGATGCCCCCTCATACTTATAAAACCAACCAAAGCAAACTCACTGTCCTGTAGTTGGTGCTGACCCATAATGACCCTCTAGGACAGAGTAGAACCTAGGTTTCTGAGATTGTAACTGCCTATGGGAGAAGAAAGTCCCAACATCTCCCCCCGCCCCACTCATAAATGCCATCGTAAGTAAGACATCTTTGCCTGTCTTTAAAAGTTACCAATTCCTGGGCCTGTGCAGCTACCGATTCCTTTTGGAATGCTTTGTCCACCATCGCCCCCACACTCACTCAAGAACAGACAGTAAAAACTGATCACCTTCTACATAGCAAGCACTGTCCCGACCCCATGTGTCAAATTTCTATACATATTTTACATGAAAAGCATAAGCTCTTTTAATACTATGCAATGACAATGGGTTATTTCCACGGAAGATTCTATTACACTTGAACAGAAGCCTCCTGATAAAAGGAAGGACCTACAAGTGGCCTGGATACAAGGAATAACTATTGTGTTCGCTTCTTCTTCGCCTGATACCTGCGGTTGAGTTATCAACATCCTGGAATTTGCTCCAAATAAGAGGTGGAGTCAAAAGTATTGCTGCAACCTCAAATAACTCTTTAGTAAATAAAAATATCAGCGTGTGTGTCGGCTATGGTTTTTCGACATATCCCCCACCCACGCCTATCCATTTCTGAAGCTGGTCTTTCCATCTCTCCAATGCTTCCTAAACAGAAGAGCAATGTGGGAACGGTGCAGGGTCCCCCTTGCGATGGGTACAGAGGGCTATCACCACCACCACCAACATTTCCCAGAACAAATCTGCGATTTTAGAGGTACACCACCCCATCTTCTTTACATCGCGACCACAAGGACCTCAGATCATGTTCTTTCTCAATGGTTTGAGTTTAGGGAGCAAGAGGAAGCCTGAAGGGGCAATATCAGGGCTATAGGGTGAATGATGTAAGGTTTCCCAACAAAATTCTGCTAGCGTAGGCCTGGAGAATGTTCCCCAATGGACAGCGTCTCTCAGGAGACCAAGACAAGTGTTTCCCTGGGAAAACTTGTCAGTGCTCATCACCGAGGCCTGCTTACACATGTGTTGTTTAGAATCAATGTGTCCATATATGGACCGGAACCCTAGTAGCAGTGCTTTTGGACGGAATCTCATTTGGGGAAGAGAGAATTCTTACAGGAGTCTAAGTCGGCCAGAATCTCTAGAGTGAAAATAATCTGTGAACGTTCTAGTTATGAACTGTTGCCAATAACATCTGCAAATTCTGAGTAATTAGGCCAAATAGCTTTGGGAAAGTTACTTGAACTTTCACTTACATCAAAATGGCATCCCAAAGACATGCCCCAAATGAGTAGTCATGCTTACCCTTGTCCACCACTGACATGACATCACAGGGGAAAGAGCGCGTGGCTTAAAGATCAGCAGCATGGTTGTAACTTACACAAGGCACTTCTGCAGACATCAGCGTGGTGCTGAAAATATCACATGAAAGAGGAACTGACTTCAAAGATTAACCTTGGCTTGGCAGCTCCGGAGGCATTAGACTCATACTTTGGGTTTTTGCTGTTGTTCAAGTGGCATAGTGGTGACGAGCTAGATGCTATCTGCAAGGTCAGCAGTTCGAAATCACTAGCTGCTCCAGAGAAAGCCAGGGATTTCTACTCTCGTAAAGAGTTAGAGACTGGGAAGGAAACCCACAGGGCAGTGAAGCTCTGTTCTATATAAGGTTTCCAGGAGTTGCCATTAACTCAATGGTAATGAATGTTGTTTGTTGTTGTTTTGTGGAAGCAACTGCACAGATAGGTTTAATATCCAATTTGCATTTAAATAGTTCAAATAGAAACAAGTTTAAATACAAGTCGTGATGTAGATGTCTGGGAACTTGGATGTGCTAGTGTTCTGATACAGTCATCTATGCAAGACATGTGTTCAACGGAATTAGCATAACCGAAGAGGGAGCCATAGTAGTTTAGAGTGGGAAGGGGCCTTGTAAATCACCTAATTTATTTCTCCTTAAAAGATGGCCCTTCAGCTCTGTGTGACAAGTGACCAGTCTCTAATCGTGTAACAAATTTCTAGTGACAAAACACTTATTGGCAGTCTTTCCCATAGACCTTCCTGATCGGGAGCTGAGCGCCGCGCTTCCTTCACTTTCTAGCAATCGTGTGACAGGGAAGGATTGCCTAGCAGATAGTGAGACCCTCAGGGAAGGGCCTGGTGCATCCTGTTTACTGCTGTGTCTCCAGAAGCACAACCCGTGGCCTACAAAGGAGTGACTGAATGACTGACTGTACCTTCAGGGCAGTGGCTCTTAAGGAGAGTCTTTCCTTTCTTTTTTAATCTGCTGTGGTTATCTTCATAAAATATAAGGTCATGTTATGGCAACAAATGTTTCCAAACCCTTGGTCTCCAATCTGAACTTGCCAGGTGCCAAATCAGTAACCAATAGCGTGTGCACCGGCTTCAATCCATAAACCACATATGAAATACTAGTACCTCGTACTGCTCTGGAGTGTCTCACATCTGCTCTCCTGGTGTTGATGGGCAGAGCATCCCACAGACTCCCAACGGTTTTCTTGGCACACTGTTGTTGTCACATTGCCATTGGCCCCACATCATGCGCAGCAGAACACAACAGCCCAGGCCCACACCATTCCCATGACAGGCGGCAGGACGGATCATTCTGACCCAAAGGTGTTCAATGACTGAATTTCAGCATGAAATGGCCAGGTCTTCCTTCCTCCTCTGTGTCAGTCTGGAAGCTCTGACCAAACCTGCTTGGCACACACAACACAGAAACCCCCCCTGATGTGGATGGAGGCTGTGCATGAGGGGTACCGGCCAGAAGCACAGCTGGAACATCTGGACAGTCTTCTGGCAAATTAATATTCTGATTAAACCATCTCACTCTCCTTCATGAGACCTGGGGCCTCCCCACAGGTGATAGGATAAGACCCACACTTAGGCCCCTGACAACCTTTCCAAGCACAGTTCTCGCTGCTCACTTTCGGGAGTGAGCTGCTTCACACTGACTGACCTCTGCAAAGTTTCCCCAGCCCCATGCTTATTCTTCATAGTAGGCTTTGCTTTCTTACACCGAGAATTATTTTCCCCTTCTCCACGTGCTACCTGTTGGGCTGCAGTCTGAAGTCAGCAGTTCGAAACCACCAGCTGCTCCTCGGGAGAAAGATGGGGCTCTCACTCCCACAAAGAGTTTCCGTCTCGGAAACCCACAGGGGCAGTTCTACCCTGTCCTACAGGACTGCTGTGTGGGCATCGACTCGATGGCAGCGACGTTTCTGTTTTTCCTATCTCCATTCCTGAAATTTTTGTTGTTGTGTTAAGAGGATAATTCCTTCTTATTGTAGTTGAAAACACACATGAAAAACCTGCACCAATGGAACAATCCCGCATATCCGCTACGGTGGCGTTGATTACATTCTTCAATTGCACAAACTATTCCCTCTCCCCTGGGAAGATAAAGCCACTTCTCCCTGTGTTTCCTGTACAACCTTCTGAGTTGCTGTTATCAGCTTGATCTCACATTGGTAGTTTTAAAAGAGTACAATGCTCATAGCAGGCTTTTTTTTTTTTTTTTTTTTTTTACTAGTTAACCAGACTGTTGTTTGGTTTAAAGAAGACTTAAAGGATATTTTTAGTTTATTGTTTCAAGGCTAAAGATTATCTCAGGGCAATGGTTTCAGGAGTTCAGCCTGTCTCAACGACTCCCGAAAGTCTGAAGTCCATGAAAATCTGATCAGGATTCCTCTGCGGAGACTTGGATAAAAACATTCAGTAATGGTAGGTAGGCACCATCCAGTCCTTCTGGTTTCATGACGAAAGAGGCAGTTGTACATAGAGGCACTCGATCATTCATTCCACTTCTTCTTTCAATTCTTTCCATTGTTGCTCCAGGTGTCAAAGACCGATTGCTGCCATTTGGATGGCTGCTTGCAAGGTTTGGCAATGGATTAGGAGGGAGAACAGAAGCACTGACGTGCATAGTAAATGTCTGAAGGAGGGTGAGAATAGCCATGCAATTTGAAGTATGTAATCAATGGGGATGCATACTTCCAACTGCAATAAAAAAGTATTATCTGCTTGGCATTGAAAAGCAGTTTCCTCAGGACTGTAGCTTGCTTCCAATATGTGTCTATGAATGCCCTGGTCAAGTTTGCTTGCCTTTTGCTGGATGTGGAGCCTGCATCTGGCTTATCATCTGAGCTCTGTTTCTTTGGAGTTGAGCCAGCAGCCTTCCATCTGACTGGCCAATCCCAGGAGCCTGCCGCCCCCTGCCAGTTTACCTATCAGTCTTGGATTCAATTGTCTCTGCAGCCAGCAGTCTGCTGCCTGACCTTCCAGTCTTGGGTTCATCAGGCCCTGCTGATCTGTGAGTCAGGAGAAGCCTCCAGCCTAACATCTGATTTGGGGACTTAGCCCTTGCTGCCCTCTATAACTGCATGGGCCATTCCCTCTCTCTACATAAATCCTAAGGGACCTGAAAAGGCTCATGATAAAATTCCATGATCTTTTCATTCGATATTTCCCAGTGAGCTTTCAGAAGCCCTCTCACATATTAGCTGCATTGTTTTGCTTTTCTAATTAGCTCAGCCAAAGCCAACCCACAAACGAAGCAACCAAATCCCATGTTTTGCTTTAACTAAGCATTCTCATCAATTATTCTTTGTTGTCCTTGTTGTAGAAAATTAGATCGACCACACTGCTTTTGCCACTTCAATTTAATGGCATCAATGAACACTAATAAGCTGTGAATCTATTATCCTTAATCAACACAAATTTTCAATCACCGTGAACAGAAACTTAGTGCTCCCTAAGTAATAACCATTTCTTTTCTTTCCCCCTCTAGCTCCTGGTAACAACTGATGGACTTTGGTCTCTATGCATTTACGTTTTCTTGTCCTTTTTGATAAGTGAGGTCATACAATACAAGGTGACGTCATGAAGTAGGACTGCTGGGGTTCTCGCTCAGTGATGTGGGCTTATTCCAAACGAAATGCCATAAACAGTCTCTGGAATCAGTAGATGGCCCCAAACAAGTTCTCTCAGCAAGACACTTGTCACAATCTCACTGAAGCCAAACTCACTGCCACCGAGTTGATTCTGATGCATCGCCACCCTACAGGACAGGGTAGACTGCTCTTGTGGGATTCTGAGGCTGCCACTCTATACAGAAGTAGAAAGTCTCACCTTATGGTTAACATTCCAACACATAACCCCGACACCACCAGTGCTTAGGTGCTTTCAAAAACAAAAGACCCACTAAACATAGTGACTTCTGTAAACACAGTGACATAGGAGATAGTTGGGCTAATTAAATTGACGGCAGAGAGGTTAGTGCAGAGTGTTATGGTGACTGTTTGGGGGACCCCAAAGGGGTAATCTTGATAGATTGTCTTGAAGGACACGGAACAGTCATGAAAAAAATTCTTAAAAACTTAAAAGCTTTGTCCATACAGATGTGTCTTCTGCCCAAGACTCCTTGCACCTCTTCAGCCCAAAGCAAGGGCCAACCTGACATAAGCTCTTCCACGATGACCAAGAAGCTTGACTATGACCTGCAGACCATTGACAACAAAGCAGAAGCCACCCTCGCCAACTTTACGAAGTACCTCGCAGGCTTCCAAGGTTTCAGGAATGCACTGCGCCTGGCCATGCAGGTGGAAGAGCAAGCCAGCAAACAGATCCGAAAGATATAGCCCCAGCGATGACTGCAAATAAATCTTTAAATAATGGAAGTCTCCCAAAAACTTTTTGAAGCCCCCGTGTGTACCTATCACACAACTTTTGCCCATTCAATTATTTACAGGTTTAAGTCTTATTGACAGCAATTAAAAGAATATGTTTGCAAGAGTACCATTCCATAATCCATGTGGTTTTTCCATCCCCACTAGCCTCCACCCCCCACTTTCTGTATACTGACCCCAGTAACCACTAATAAACTTTGATATCTAAAACAAAACAAAAAACTTAAAAGCTTTAATGGCAAGAAAAGGGCCGGGAATGTTGCACAGAGGAATCCACCCTCCCGCCCCATCACAATGATGCACCTGTTCATTTTTTTGAAGGTACCAAGGGGTGTCCAATGAGAATTTCATTGAGAAACCTTACCCCATCATCCTCAGGGCTTGGTGGACCAGGATGTACTCCACTCTCTCTTGCTCCCCCTTCATTTGCTCCTGTGTGCTCTGATCAGACATGTCCCTCTCCCTCAACTGTAGCTTCAGTGCTGTCCTCTGAAGTGAATTCTTCTGTGGGGAGGGGGGACTGTGGGATTGGGCCAGCCTCTCAGACCTCTCTATTGGTTCCCTGCTTCATGCCAGTATGTTGCATTCACGTCTTGGAGCACCAGGTTGAATGGTTTTCTTAAGGCTACCCTGTCAATCCCTAAACTATTGAAATCTAGTTCAATTTTCACATCCTCGAGCAGGTTTTTCTTAGCTACACACTCCACATTGATCTCACCCTTCCCTCTACTCTGTGACATTTATTTCCTACCTTACTTAATTAATTTTAGCTCTTAATCATAGACTGCCTTGAACTGTTCACCTACTGCTTTGGAACTATTGGTTAAGTAGTTCCATGTTACACCTTTTTGGTTTACGTACACTACAAACTCCTAGTTGTAGGAACTTTAACTAGCTACCTTAGAGTTGACTCTGACTCATGGTGAGTGATCATAGGGTTTTCATTGGGAAATCGATCCTCAGGTAGTTCGTTTGCGGTGCCACTGGGCAGATGAAACCAATGGTATGGTTAGCAGTAACCACGTGCATTAATGTAGCCATTAATGCCTAGTGCCCACTTAAGTACCGGTACAATTTACTGGGTCAGGCAATGTATGAATGAATGAATGAAGAATGAAAGAGATGCCTGGCTACCCAATGAGAAATTGTTTCCAATTGCTTTCTAGCTTTCATTCCATCTTGCTCTATCTTTCCACCATGTTACGTCTCTCTGTTGCTGCTTATTTCTCATGGGGCAATTCTGTGCCCTGGGAAGAGATGAACAGGTGTGGTGGTAGGAGGAAAATGGCAGGTTGCCTGAGGGTGGACTGGCTGCAACCCCTCAGCCTTGATCTACTTATTGGCTCCTACCTTCGTTCTATATCAACAGGTGAAGGCCTACCAAGTAGAGCAGGTGTGCCGAAATGTCCCAAGGCCGGACTAATGGATTTACTTTTACACGGAAATCCATTTCTTTGCCTGGGATTTTGATTTGAAGATGTTCAGAACCACCGGCCTAGCTTAAATATGATACCGCTTATGCTCGCCAGTCAAAGGCCAGAGCAGAACAAGTATTTTAAATATTGTAAGCCTCTACATTATCAGTATCAAATACTAGTCAACTTCCTAATGTTTTCCATAACCCTAAGCAACATGTCTGAAAGAGAACCCGGGTCACTGTCCTCATTCAGTGTGAAGTCCACGGAACATTTTCGCAGTGGACGTCATCAGAATCTCTTCTCCAGCTGGAGGGCAAAGCAGCACTAGTCAGAGTTGCCATTGGAAGCCAGCACAGAGGAACGCAAAACTGTGGTCTGGCCGTCGGGCCACTAGAAACCTGTTCTGATCAGAACAGCTGAAAGCAAGATCCAAGGTGAAATGTCCATAATTAACATTTTTTTCCTTCTTAGTGACCATTTTAGTCACTTTAGAAAGGCAGAATGGGATTCTCTTCTCATCTTAGTTTCACGTTATTACATACGACTACGAGCGTTACATGAAATAGAAACAAGGAAGGTAAGGAATTCTCCAAGACCGTGGGGAGTCGTAGTGTGGATGATGTCCTCAAAATAAAACCCAACTTTAAAGTAACTATGAAGTATTTATCATGCACACCGTCGCCTGCGCAAAAGGCTGTGCTTTGGGGATGGTACACAGTGCACATATGTAAGAAGAATAAGAACTACAATATGTAATTTCTGTATCTGAGAGCTAACAATTTTGCTTGGTACACATAATTTGTGTATAAAGATGATAAAACATGATAGCAAATAATCAGGCATTGTCAAGTTAAAATGGAATATGCATTAGATGACATTTTAGAGTACATGTATCTACCTTCTAATCATGATTTGCTCAGGTAAAAATAAAATTGGCTTCCATTTCTGGAATTGAAGTGCTAGTGACCAGAATAAGTATTTCATACATACACTATGGATGTGACAGAAGAAGCCAACCTGCCATTTAAAAATTTAAGGGGCATAATAAAAAAATTGACTGTGTGTATGGGGCTTTTGTTAGGGTGAGAAGTTGGTATACCGGGCATAGTCAAATACACAGCAGAGTTGTACGTGTGATCTAAAAACACAGCCACGCCAATATGCTGTGTTCAACGCTTGTTCATTTTCCAGTCAATGTTTACTGAGCTGTAATTATTGTCTGTTTAGCGCTAGAGGCTGGCTCATGTGCCCAAAATGGGGTACTCTCGAGATTTTAAAGTATGAATCTGATCATTTAGAGGGTTTGACTGCAAGTGAGCAGATTTTGTTTCTGATGTAAGACAGTGTTGAACACTTGTGGAATTTATGGAGTAGAATAAATGAACTGTGGTAAAATTTATCAAAATAGAAAGTTTTGGTAATATCTCCATTGAGCAGCACACCTATTTCCCAGGTAACTCTACACACAAAACAATCCATTCTAATTATTTTCATCTCATATAACTTCTTTCAAAATTTAATTTTTTTCTTACCATTTCCTCCCCAAACTTTCATGATGTTCAAAGTATATTTCTGATTGACAATTAAGCTATTCCGTATGGTCACTGAAAATAATTTAAATACATAATTTGACTAAAGAATAGACATTTGAAATAATATCTGGATCTCCTTTTACTTAAAAAAATAACCTAAATATTCACAAGTTTTTATAGGATTTTAAAGAAAAAGAAATCCAGTTGATTTCTCAGGAAAAAAATAACTTTTCATATTTTTACTGGGATGTTACCATTTTGTCTTATATGAGCCCTTTTGGCATAGCGGTTAAGTATTTGGGCTGCTAACCTCAAGGTCAGCATTTCAAACCCTCCAGCTGATTCGTGGGAGAAAAACGAGGCTTTCAACTCTCATAAAGAGTTACAGTCTTGGAAATCCACAGCAGTAGTTCTACTCTGTCCTATGAATCAGCATCTACTCTGTGGTAGTGAATTTGGTTTGGTAATTTTTTTAATAAATAGAGTTATGAACTATATTCATTTGGATAACACTTAAAATACTCATTAAGAGAAGTTTTATAAAATAAACAATACCTTTACAAAATAAGAAGTCATACTTTGCCATTTGGATTAAAAAAAACCATTTTATTGGGGGTTCATACAATTCTTATCATAATCCATACATACATCCATTGTGTCAAGCACATATGTACATTTGTTGCCATCATCATTATCAAAACATTTTTTGACTTCTACTTGAGCCCTTAATATCAGCTGCTCATTTTCTCCCCTCCCTCATAAACCCTTCATAGTTCATAAATTATTATTTTGTCATATGGTACATTGTCTGACGTCTCCCCCCGCCCTCTTCTCTGCTATCCATCCCCCAGGGTGGAGGCTATACGTAGATTTTTGTAGTTGGTTCCCCCTTTCTACCCCACATTCCCTCCACCCTCCAGGCATCGCCACTCTCACCACTGGTCCTGAAGGAGTCATCTGTCCTGGATTCCCTGTGTTTCCAGTTGCTATCTGTACCAATGTACGTCCTCTGGTCTACCCAAATTTGTAAGGTAGAATTGGGATCATGATAGTTGGGGGGAGGAAACATTTAAGAACTAGAGGAAAGTTATGTTTTATCGTTGCTACTCTGCACCCTGACTGGCTCATCTCCTCCCCACAACCCTTCAGTAAGGGGTTGTCCAGTTGCCTACCGATGGGCTTTGAGTCTCCACTCTGCACTCACCCTCATTAACAATGATAGGATTTTTTTCGTTCTTTGATGCTTGATATCTGATCCCTTTGACAGCTCGCAGTCACACAGACTGGTGTGCTTTTTCCATGTGGGCTTTGTTGCTTCTGAGCTAGATGACCGTTTGTTTATCTTCAAGCCTTTAAGACCCCAGATGCTATATCTTTTGATAGTCAGGCACCATCAGCTTTCTACACCACATTTGCTTATGCACACGTTTGTCTTCAGTGATCATATCAGGAAGGTGGGTACCCACTGATATGATATTTAGTTCTTTGATGTCTGATAACTGGTCCCTTCTACACCTCGTGGTCAGACAGGCTGGTGTGCTTCTTCCATGTGGGCTTTGATGCTTCTCAGCTAGATGGCCGCTTGTTTATCTTCAAGCTTTATGACCTCAGATGTTATATCTTTTGATAGCTGGGCACCATTAGCTTTCACCATTTGGGTTTTTAATAATAATAGTATCTTCTTAAAAAGGAATGCATTCTTTGTTAATGCATCCTTTATTAATACCTTTGCTAAATACTTTCTTTGTTAATAACTTTATGAATGAGATAGAAGTAGTATAAAGGCACTTCCATTGAGATGATTCCAATTCGTAATGACCCAATAGGGCAGAATGGAGCTGCTAAGGCTTCGTGAGGCTGTACATCTCAGAGCAGAGTATGCATTTAAAATTCTGCCCATGTGGTCAACAGCCCAGTGCTTAACCCCATACACCCAAGGCTCCTTAGAAGTAGTATAACCATAAATATTCACAAATTCACAGATGTGACACCTACTAACCTAAATTAACACAATAACATGAGATTTAGGAATGATGTTCACGGGCACTGGTTCTGTGCCTTCTTCACACCTGACTCACAGACACCACACGAATCCCCACTAGCCTAGTGACGGTGCCTCGCCTCGGCTCTGGACACCGGTCTGACCTCCTCAGAGCCACCATCATGCCATGGTAAAGCTTTCTTGTTAAGATAACAATAACCACAAACTCCAGGAGGGACGGGATTTCTGTCTTGTTCATTGCTTTATCCTATTACCAGAAACAGGGCTTGGCCCCAAGCTGGAGCTAAGTGGATATTTGGTGGAAAAGTACATCTTCATTGAAAAGAAGATTTGTTATCAGAGGATTTGCTGTTTGTATCATGACATCTAGTTTGTTTTAACTGAATATTCTTAGGTGAAGTTTGCCTTGGCCTTTATGAAGGAACGAGGAGCACTAGTGGTGCAGTAGTTAAGTGCTCAGATGCTAACCAAACGGTTGGCAGTTTGAACCCTTAGGTGCGCCACAGGAGAAAGGCGTGGCAGCCTGCTTCTGGATGGCTGTATCTTTGAAGACCCTACTGGGTAGTTCTGCTCTGTGCTGTAGTGTCACTATGAGTCCCAATCAACTCAACACCAACAAGCACATATGCGTATACATGCACACATATGTAACCTACACAATGTCTACACAGGCATCTAGCTGACTTTTGAAAAACTTCTCTTCACTCGCTACTTGAAACCTCATGCTACTTAATAAAAAAAATTACCATCACAAATTATTTCCAAACCTCATAATGAACATTTGCAATCGAAGTCTGCCTTGATAGGCTGCTACATCAGCTATTTATAAGTTCTGTTTTTGTCAGGAGCTAGAAAACCAAATAACTTTATCACGAGATTATTTCATTTTAGAAAAAAAGTCACCATATGAATACACTTTTTTTTAAAAGAAGAAATCTAAAAGAAGGTAGATTTAGAAATAAGTAGATCAGGAAACTGTTTATAAGAAGCTCTGTTTGCCAGTGTTTACCAAAGAACAAACCATTCAGGGACCCAAAGAAATCCACAAAAGCGAACCTCGAATGGTTGAGAACATTAAGAGGCCACCCCAGTGGCTGTAACACCGAGTGCAAACATAACAACTTCGGGGCCTGCACTGGGCCACACGACGTTTCATTCTCTTCCTCTTAGAGTTGTTCCCAATCACAAACAGCTCCGTGACACTGAACAAGACTGGTTATGGGGGCTTTGTTGTTGTTACTGCTTTCTCCTTCCAAATATAGACCGAGCAAGGACTATCCAGTCTACACAATAAAATTGGGGTATAACAAAAAAGGATCCATGGAGATCCCCTCATGGAGGGGTTTAGGAGAGGAGATGGGTTAGTCAGGGTGCGAGGTAGTACCGATGAAGAACACAGCTTTCCCCCAGATCCTGGATGCTTCCTCCCCCCAACTACCATGATCCGAATTCTACCTTGCAGGCCTGGATAGGACAGAGGCTGTACACTGGTACACTGGTACATATGAGGGCTGGAGGTACAGGGAATCCAGGGTGGATGATACCTTCAGGACCAAGGGTGTGAGGGACGATGCTGGGAGAGTGTAGGGTGAGTGGGTTGGAAAGGGGGAACTGATTACAAGGATCCACATGTGACCTTTCCCTGGGGGAGGGACAGCGGAGAAGGGGGGAAGGGAGACTCCGGATAGGGCAAGATATGACAAAATAACGATGTATAAATTACCAAGGGCACATGAGGGAGCGGGGAAAGGGGAGGGAAGGGAAAAAAAAAAGAGGACCCGATGCAAGGGGCTTAAGTGGAGAGCAAATGCCTTGAGAATGATTGGGGCAGGGAATGTATGGATGTGCTTTATACAATTGATGTATGTATATGTATGGATGGTGATAAGAGTTGTATGAGTCCCTAATAAAATGTAAAAAAAGAAAAGAGGAGAAAAAAATTATTAGGGCAAAGACTGTACAGATGTGCTTTATACAATTGATGTCTGTATATGTATGAACTGTGATAAGAATTGTATGAGCCCCAATAGTTAAAAAACAAAACAAAACAAAAAAGGATCCATGGAGTGCCTAATGTCTTCAATGGCATTAATGGGAATAAACTAGCTAGTAAACCAAAAACCAAACTCACTGCCATTAAGCCAAAGCTGACTTATAGCAACCCCATAGGCCACGGCGCAACTGCCCCTGTGGGCTTCCAAGACAGCCACGCTTTACAGGAGTAGACACCTCACTAGAATCGACTTGATGGCAGTGACTTTCTAGTAATTCTATCTCATTCATAAGGTTATTAACAAAGGAGGCATTAGCAAAGGTAGTAGTTAAGGATACACCAACGAAGATTGCATTCCTTTCTGACAAAGTACTGTGATTAGTAAAAATCCAAATGGCAAGATGTGATTGTTCACTTTGTAGATGGATTACTTACTTAAAACACTTCTCTTAATGAATTTTTCAGGTGTAATACAAATGAATTCAGTTCACAATTCTATTTTAAAAGTTACCAAACGAAAACCAAATTCACTGCCATCAAGTCAATGCCAACTCACGGTCATCCTGCAGGACAGAGTAGCACTGCCACTGTGCATTTCCAAGACTGTCACTCTTTACAGGAGTTGAAAGCCTCCTCTTTCTCCCCCAGCTCAGCCAGTGATTTTGAACTGCTGACTTTGTGGTTGGCAGTCCAAGGCGTAACCACGGTGCCACCAGGGCCAGAGAAGTCTCAGTATCTCATTTACTTTGCCTAGATTTGTACTTATCAGACTCACAGATGCTCTACAAAAGCGAAAGAAAATATATGCTTAAGGTTATATTATTTACAGGCTAAACGTTGCAAAAGAGAGAAACTGTAAAGTGAATTCCAGGTGATCTGTAACATGATCTAACTAATATCATTTGTTGTGTCTTTCCTCTGACTTTTTTGTGTACATATGTTGATAAGGTAGCACTCTTTGGCTGTTCTTTGGGCACGGTGGTGGCCCAGTGGAAGGATGTTTCCCTTGCATGTCCGGGTTTGACCCTCAGCACCCCCTGGGCAAAGATAGGCCAGGAAGAAGGGCCAACTGGACTGTGGCTAATAAGTATTAGTATTCTGATAGTACTTTCTACTTGTTTTTTTTCCCCACAGTGGCTAGCTACTTTCTAATTGGTCACGGGTAATCCCAGTATAATATATTCTACTTGATGATTGATTGCACCATAATTTACTAACCAGTCCTCTTACTTCGGATATTTTTTACTTCCAAATACAGGTTCCTATAATGTTTCCATGAAAGCTTTATGGATATGAGTTTTCTTATATGCTTCCTTTGGAAAAATCCTAGAAGTGGGATTATAGCATTTGACTGTACAGCATATTGCCCAATTACTTTCTAACCCCCTGAAAAACAAACCGGTTGCCACCAAGCCACTATCAACTCTATAGGGCATGGTAGCACGGCTCTATGTGGTTTCCAAGGCTATATATATTTTTAACAAAAGCCACATCTTTCTTCAGTGACCTGGCTGTGGCTAGGCTGTGGGTTCACACTGCCCACTGTTCACAGTTAACAGTTGAATATTTCACCACTGTACCCACAGGGCTTCTGGATTGCTTTCTGTTTTTGGAAAGAGTATTCTTTTTTTTTAATGAGAGTAAAAATGACAAGACATTTACCGAGACATATAACAAGACATTTACCACTTCAGCATTTTTTACATGTACAATACGGTGATATTAAGTACACTCATCCTTCTGTTTCCGCAACTTCTCACCATTTTTAACAGAAATTCAAACTCACTGCCTTCGAGTTGATTCCAACTCATGATGTTTTGAGTGCTTTCTAAGTGGCCTGCAACGACCTCATAATCACAACACTCCAGGAACCCACAAACCTGGAACCGCAGAATCTCACAATGCGATGCAATGCGGTAAAAACACTCACTAAAGAAAAGCATGCTTTTCGCTAGTACTAAGCGGCAACTGAGCTGTTCAAGTCCCTGTCTAGTGAACATGAGCCAGATCATCCCCGGGGATCTTATGAAATTCAGTCGTTAAAGAGGCTACCTTTTTAATTGGAAAATTAGCATTCCAAGCAACCACTCCAATGTAAGAAGAAACGGCGGAGCTTGAACTGAGATGTGAGGCTTTCGCAGTCCAAGCTTATGGACAGCCACGCTGAGCTTCTCTAAGAAATAACTTTCAAGGCAATGGGGATACTTTAAACTTCAAGTGATCTCCAAACGTTCCACCACTGCGGTGGAATCTGGCCAAAACCGAATGAGGGGCAAAGGTAAGGCCCTACTCAAAGAATCCAAACTGAGTGTATAGACCACAGGGTCCCCAACAATCAAGTGGAACTGCAGGAAAGGAGCCACCGTGGACCGGTGCCTCTCAAGCAGTACACACGAGACTCACCTGGCGGGTGGGGGCGGTGGGGAGGCAAACACAGATGACAGCACCTTCCTGACCTCTCTCCACCCCGTTCTGATAAAGGTAAGCTCCAAGAATGAGCATTTCTAACAAGTTCCACATGATCCCAGTCCTGCTGGCTTGGGGAATCTCCCTTTGAGAACCACTGGCATACTGCGGAGAGGTTGTGGGGTCGCTTCCAGACCCCCAGACAACACAAGGAATCTCACAGGGATTTTAAACTTTGGTTGCCCAGGGGATATAAATTATGTTTACATTTGTATAAATTATGTTTATACTTGATATTCAGTGTGCAGTAGCAGCATGAAAGAAGTTGGCAAGCTTGCGGAAATTACCCAAAGGCCCGCAGACTCCGAGTGAGCACACCCATGCTGTTAGAAGATTGGCATCCATGGACTAGCTAAAGGCACAGTCCTCACACACGGTCCACTTGTAAAACCACATCCATCTGCGAAGTGGGACCCAGCAAAGGGCAATAAAGCAAGGCATGCCGGTATTTCTTTATACTTTTAAAAACACGGATGGAGCGGCTGCTAAGCACTGTACTAGGTGCTGGAGAAACAAAGATGGAGAAATCCAACCCGGGACCTAATTTAGAAACACTCGAATATCGACATTTTTGTCCACATTGTGCTGCTCTAGGCCCCCAACCACCCAATCTGGACCTTGTTGAAAACAAAGTTTTAAAATATTGCCTTCAATAAAACCAGGATGCTTCTAATGAATTCCAAATGCTTTAGAGAAACATGTAGGAATCCTATTTCTTCACTCTTCTCTATCACACTGACACATGCAAATAATTTGTTGAAGTATTCGCGTTATTTATGTCTCGGCGATTCCCGTATTTGTTCTCTTCCACACACTTCGTGCACTCTCTAGACTCTAGCGAAAGTAACCTCACATAGGTCCCTTTCCACATGTAATCGAAAACTTGTTTATACAGGTGACAAGAAAAAAGAGCATTTAGTAGGGTAAGACTTTGGAATGCTCTGCCTTAGATTCACAGATTTTAGCCAGGCTGTGTAACAAGTGATTGACAGGTACATACGCAATCTCCTTAGGCGTTAGGCCTCGGGGCGGCTGGGGGCCTAGGGGGGCGGCAGGGGATGGGGCGCAATACCAGCTGTTAAACACCATCTATGGTATAGCTGATTCATTCAATTAATGAGCTTGTTTTTGAAGTGACTGATACGTTTCTATTCCAAACAGAAATGCAGTGATTTTATTTTCAGTAAAGATAAATAAAGCATGTAGGAAAATTTATAATCTGTGCATCTGCCACAGCAGTAAGCATTATTAATACATTTTCATAGTTTTTGTTTGGTTGGTTTGCTTTTGTTTTTTTTATGTGATTGAATGTTCTATCATTTCACTCTCTAAGGAGGCAGATCAAGTCTGGGAGAGGTAAACACATGAAGAGAAAACAAAAACCTGATGACAATACTGAGGCACTTGATCACATTAAGCAACTACTAGCTCATGGCCCTAACTTTAGTGACATTTTTAAGGTAAACTTATGCTTCGATTAACAACTCATTTTCAATGACGACAAAATCGGTTGGGGGAAGAATTAAAACGTCTGTTGAATTTTTTTTTTAGTTTATTCTTATACCTTTACGGTTTCCCAGGCTGTAAAACTGTTTTTATTTTATTGTGGGACACACACACACACACACACACACACACACACACACGTGCACGCGCAGGGGAGGTTCACAAAGTTCATGGAGAATTTCCATTATCTTTTAATTCCATTTTCCCACACACTTTTTGGATGCATCCCCCTCCCCCGCACGTGCATGTGTTTGTGTGTGTACCCGGGAAGGGGGAGAGGATCTAAATAGTTCATGGAAAAATGGAATGAAAAGATAATGGAATTTGCCCACGACATTCTGAAGCCACTTGCATATAAAACAAAAACATTTTTACTTGTATAATGCAGTGACACTAATCATATTCTTCACGTTATACAACCGTCACTAACGTATTTCACCAGCAAGAAACACCGTGCTGATTTTTAAGAAGGAAAAAAAACAAACAAGCCAACGAAAACACCATGGATGGGCAATATATCTTTTCCTGTCATTCCTGTCCCTAAAAAGGTAGGCCTGGTGTCGCAGTGGTTAAGCGCTCAGCCGCTAACCAAGAGTGGGCAGTTCAGTTCCCCAGGAGAGTTTGCTTCCCTTAAGAACCTTCAGACTCCGCGGAGCAGCTCTACTCCGTCCGTCCTACAGGGTGGGTGTCAGTCGGAATAAACGCAAAGGCACACCAGAACAACGCTGTTCCAAATGGCCGATTTTGCTTCACGAGCCGTGTGTGTGTGTGTGTGTGTGTGTGTGTGTGTGTGTGTGTGTGTGTGTGTGTGTGTGTCTGTCGGGTAGGGGGTTGTTAGAGTATGTACCACCGTAACTTTTTATCTCCCCAGTTGATCTCTGTCCAACTCCTAGCATATCCTCTATTCCTTTCAGGTCTTATTCTCAGTAGTAAGGAAACTAGGGGGGTGGGGTGGGGCACAAAACACACTCCTTGCAAATCTGTGCTGCTCAGAGTCCCGGCCTTTCAGGCCACACGGATGGTCAGGGCCAGGCTGCGGAGTCCTCCCAGCGCCACACTGCGCCCCTGCTGCCCGCCAACCCCAATGTGTGAGGAAACGCATCCCTTGAGAGGATAAAAAAGAACTCCTTCCCACTCACTTTCTTAGATTCTTTCCTGAGGTCAGTTAGAGGGCCGGGGATATCCACAGCGCTCAAGGGCAATTGTAGAACTTAACAACTGTTCCCCAATTCTGAGGATCGGGGCACCTTCATAGAAACCAGCAGCATATTTCAGGACTCTGCCCAGTAAGGGACTCTACAAACCTGCCACCGTGGGAGTTGAGGATGAAAAGATTGGCTACACGCCTACGCTCCCTCCGCCTTATCTGTCGCGGGTGGTGAAGGCCTGCTTAGCCCAGGTGTCGGCTAATCAGAGCTCCGCTTAGAAGGTCAGAGAGGGTGTCTTAACCTGTGCTAGTCACATCGGATCATTTGCCCTGGATGAGTCCACACATGAAAGGGGTTGGGCTTTGTTGGTTTATTTCTGATCGTAAATCGGTTAGAACTAGCAATGGATTTCTTTTCTAAATGCACTAAAGTGGACGAAATACGTTTTCTAAGCAAGCACCGAGTCAAAACCATGACTGAGTCAAACCATTATATGATTTAAATTAAAACCTAACTGGAACGTTTAAAATCTCTTTTCTAATGGATGCACATTGAGGCAACCGTGAGTTCATTTCTTTCTTTTAGATCTGAGAAATGACAGAAGAGAAAGAAAACCCACTGTGCACTGTCCCATGCTGATTTTCAGGAAGAGAAAGGCCTGGTGGTGATACGAGCTAAGGAATGTTAAATCGCTCCAAGAAAGCCTGAAACTCCAACCGGTCTCGTCATCCAGTACGTGCTGACTCACAGGGACCCTACAGGGCTGGATAGAACTGCCCCGGGGTCGTTTCCGAGAGTGTAACTTGTTATAAGAATAGAAAGCCTCTCTCTATTGGAATGGCTGGTGAAGTAGAACTGCCAACCTTCTAATTACCAGCCTGACTTGTAACGCACCACTCCATCGGAGCTCCCTAAGCAAGCCTAAGAGAGTGGCCTGGGGACACTCGTTCTGTTTACAAACAATGACTTCTGTCTTTCTTTGAGATGGGGGGGGGGGAGCTCAATAGGACACAGCAAGTGCTATCTCTATTTGATTCTTAATAATGTCAAAACTCATGCACTGATGAACTATGAACATTTATAAGAATTAGTGATGACGTAGATAGCCATGCGGGCTCACTTGAAAATAGCAACTCAATTAAATCCGGGCCTAGCTCATGTCATTTCAGATAATACAAGTGTGCTGATAAAGTCTTAAAAGTCATACTAAAAAAGCAACAATTAAAAAAAAAACCCCAAATAATCACAACACTTTTCCTATCTCACTGGAGAGAAAACGATGAGCTATAGAGGCTTAGATACTTGTCCCAGCTAGACAGCGGGGAAGCTACAATAATTAAAACTGTGAAAAATATAAACATTCACATTGTGCATTAAATACTCTATTAAAATACTGATGTGCATTTACAGTTGAAGAGAAATATCATGTATGCCTAAACTTGTTTTTAAAATAATTTAATGTATACTAGAAATATTATTAATGATAGTTATTGTTTTAACATCTATAAAAGTTTTCCCGCAAATATGGCCTCTTGCACTTGAGCTAACTTCCTTCCAACCACCTACTTAAGTAAATTGGGTAAATAAAAATCAAAATACATCATCTTTATTAAATTACAATTTTAAAACATATATATCCCCCAAATCTAGCCCTGTATTTTGAGAGTCAGTAAGACACGCGAGGACAGCGGTTCTCAACCTGTGGGTTGCGACCCCTGTGGGGCTTGAACGACCCTTTCACAGGGGTCACCCAATTCATAACAGTAGCAAAATTACAGTGATGAAGTAGCAACGAAAATAATTTTATGGTTGGGGGGACAGCACAACACAAGGAACTGTATTAAAGAGTCGCAGCATTAGGAAGGTTGAGAACCACTGCCCTAGGAAGATTTTAGGTAATCTTCTATTTAAAATTTTGACCTCCAACACTCCACCTATGTGTGTGAGATTATTATTTACTGATCTTAAACTTTTGTGAGTCAGTTGATCGGTTGCAAACTTACTAGGTAAGCAACTAAAATGGTTGCATTTCTTGTTGCTTTTAGGCCTTAATGGGGAAAATAAAGAATAGCTTTAGGGGCCAACTATCTTTATGTGAAAATCTATCGAGAAAAATAAGAATAGCAAGTCAGAATTTCAGTTTAATAATTTTTAAAAGGGGAAAAATGTTTATACTTACAGACTAGCAACTTAAATAATTTTTTAAAATTTCTGTACAACAACTAATATTTATTTAGTGGAATCTTATGAGAACAAAAACTTCTGCTAATACATTTGCCGCACCTTATGAACGATATTATATTTCCAAGCATATGTAACAATGAATTCAACAAACAAATTAGAATGATCAAAGTTTTCTGTCCTATCCATTGGACAAACTTCTTGTGAAAGAAGTACACGTATTGGCCAGGAAGTATAAAATATGTATTATTTTATCATTTCTCTACTTCACTGAAGTCTTCTGTTATTTCAAATATAATTTGAATAGGAAATGAAATGCTTGTATCATTAAGACTTTTATAAGTATCACAGTCATCCCTTTAACACGGCCGTGTCACACATAATTGATTATCTTGAAATTAAGATTCAAAGCAAACATTCTTCAGAGAATTATAGATGAGAGAAAACATGCATCAGCTTTTCTGCATTTAACATACGAATAAAAGAGCAATTGACTGTGATCATGAATTTACTTCTAACTCAAAATCCAAGTCACATTTTTTTCTTCCTATAGAAATTTTAAATGTCACAGGGATTTAAAAAGTAATAATGTAGTTTTAAGAAATAATTTATAATTTTAAAAGTAGACCTGATATATACAAAGAAAGAACACTTAGGCATCCAGCTTCTTCCCAGAAAATCGTGTATTTAACTATTAAAAATAGCAATCGCAAAAATACTTCTAAGTATTCTAAGTGTAATAAAAAATTATGATTCAAGTGGGCATTCTAGTTTTAACTTTAAAAATAAATGAAAATCTTTTTAATTTACAAGAATGGGAACCCCCCCAAACCTTTAGCCTAGAATTCTCTAAAACTTTATGCCTTACTGACATCAATAGTAATTAAAATTTTCATGGCATTATTTTTACAATCATTAGAAAATAATAACACTTTAAATCTGAAAAGGCATCTGATTTACAAATAAAAGCATCTCCAGTGGTTATTTTTCCCTTCCAGCGAGTTACTAAGATTTCGATGTGATCACCGATTCAATTTAAGCTCCTTTAATATATAAGTACTAGCAAGTAAAACATCAAATATCATAAAACTTTTAAAAAAGGAGAAAAACATGTGAAGAACACAAGACAAAAATGAATGAGTTTGTAACAAACTTCACTTTTTTGGGCTAACCCATTTTGTTTCAGGTTTTCTTACATTAAAAATCAATCAAGCCGGACCTGCATTTGACGGAATCTGATTGCAAGTATACAAAGCAAACAGTTTAGAACGCGCATGGAATCTTTTGGGATATCCCTCCAAGGGCTCACCGAGGCGCATCTGTGAGCAGTGTTTTCTACACACGTTCTGTCGAGTTGGTCCACAACGGCAACAGAAGGGATTTCTAAGTCATCAGCACCAGCAAGTTAGTTCTGCTTTGGGTCAGCAATTGATCACCTTGCTATAGATAGGCGATCAGCAATTGGTCATCTTGCTATAGATAGGCAGAAGCAGAGCTAATGAACAATTGAGACCTGCACTAGGTCTGCTCAAGCCCTTCTTGAATTAGATATTAATTGTTGTGTTAATCACTGCCGTTAAAGTTTGTCTCATGGTAAAAACCATTGACACTGCACCAATGCCTCTCAAAATGCTCAGCCAGGCACGGGGCCCAACAAGACTCAATTTACCATCCTCGGGTTCTGTTCGGGTCTCAAACAATTTATGCAAGTCCATCTTACTTTTTGTGCCCCAGCTTCAAGGAGAAGAAAACTTTTCTTTTCTTCCTGGCAGCAGGTCTGTCTAAACTTTATTTCTCTTAGATTGACACCATTTTCCCAACCGATAGCCTTAGACCCGAGTGAGTTAGTCATAGTGTAAAACAAGAGCGCAGCGAAGTCCCATGAAACAAATCGCCCTGCGAATAATGTCAGATGTAATGCAAGTAGCAGTGAGCCAACTCACCTGAGTACTGGAAGTGACTAGGAGAAATTAGACCTGCAGCCTCCTGGTCACCGGCAGAGGTGTGGGACCCTGGTGCACCTAGCAACTGACCTTATATAAAGCAGCAGCGAAGTTACTCCCAGTTTCTGCCCCCTTACCTTTGGCTCCTCCCCAAAGTCCGCGCCATAAAGTACCACGACTACACACCCACTTTCCACCCCAACACCGAGGGACCGCTGAAGGCTGCTAATGCAGCTTCCCGCGAGTGTTGCCACTAGACTACCGAGAGAGCTCAGCGGCGCAGGGCGCGTTCGCCAGCCTACTCCCTAGTCCATGTGCCTTTCCCCAAAGGTCCGGAGGCTGTGTAGGAAGACTGCCTTCTTCAGCTCCAATCCCAGCCGCTCAACCCACCTCAGGACCCGCACTGCGCTCGCGGGCTCTGCGGTGACCCCCACACGCGCCCTCCCTTCGCTGTCACCGCGATCGGCACACGCTGAGCGTTAGCAGGAGGCGTCCAGTGCCGCTGGACACACACACACACACACACACACACACACACACACACACACACCTCCAAGCTGCTGTGCCCCTAAGTCCCCCACAGCAGCCCCATGACGCCTGGGGCCACCGAGGCGCCCAGCTCTGTTTAGGGGGCGGCGGCCCGGAACCCTGGGGCGCACTGGCTGGTGTCGCCGCAGCTGGCCAGTGCCCAGTCCCAGTGCCCGCGTTCAGCGTGCTGCTGCTACTGCTGCCACCGCCACCGCCACCGGTGCCCTCCCCCGCCTCGTGCCCAACGCGGGGCATCTTCTCCGCACGCCACCTTCGCCCGGAGCCTCCTTGGCCCGCGACCCCTCGGCCAGTGCCCTGGCCACCGTGACCCGTCAGCCCCCGTCCCCTCTGCCTGGGACCTCTCTGCCCGGGACCCCTTACTCCGAGAAGCCATGGCGCGTGCCCCTGGCCCGCCCGGGTCCCCGGTCGCCCCTGTCGGGTCTCCTACGCCGGGGACCGTGCCTGGTCCGCTCGGTCGGGGACCCCCGGGCCGCCCTGGGCCCGCGCCCGCGCCCGCGCCCCGGCGCCCCGCCTGCTCCTGCCTGACCTGCGGCGGCGGCGGCGTGGCGCCCGCGTCCGGCGTCCGGCACCAGCCCGATAGCCCCGGGCCGCGGCTCTGGCTCGGGCCGGGGTTCGGGCTCCCAGGGCGTCCGAGCCCCGCCTGGCGCGGGGAGCGGGCGGGCGCGCGGGGCGGGCGAGTCGCGCCCCCGGCCCTGCCCCGCCCCCGCCGGTGCGCCGCGCGCCGAGGTCCCGCGGGAGAGGCCGCCCGCCGGGCCGGGTCCTGGGCGCGGCTCGGTTCCGAGCCTGGGGCGCACCGTGGGTCACTGAACTTCCGGGGCTGGGGGGTGCGGCGCGGGGGGCTTCCCATTCCCAAGCGCCCACCGTGTGCCCGCGCTGGCGCCCTCGTCCCGTTTTGTTCCTCGCCGCCACCGCTGGGAGGCGGCCCAGAAATGTCCCCATTCCGCCGAGGAGGAACCTGAAGGCCAAGATGCCCAGGATCGCATACAGCAGCAGGGAGCCACACGGGTGAGCTTCTGCAGGCGACTGCCTGCTCCCCTCCACAGGGGGTCTGCATATTGGTGAAAACTTCCTAAGGCATTAAACAACAACCACAAACAGTGTCACCTGCGTTTGAAAAGGTTCTCCAGCTTCCGCATGCTCCGACCCCTTTCATAGAGTTCCTCATGTGGTGGTGACCCTCCAACCATAAGATTATTTTCGTGGCTACTTCATCACTGTCATTTTGCTGCTGTTATGAATCCGGTGACCCCTGTGAAAGGGTCGTTCGAACCCTGAAGGGGTCACGACCCACACGTTGGGAACCGCTCTTTGGTCCTGAGCATTTTCAGGGCCCCAAATTTTCAATTGCAATTTATGCCAGTGTTTAGCATGCACTTAGAGTGAGGGAGCTTACTTTTAATTATTAAGAGCATTTCTTAAACTCATTAACAGAATTTCTTAAATTCTTTACCAGTTTCTTGAACACCGAAGAACCTCAACACGTGCGGCACAGGTGGAGGGGGCGTGGGAATCTCGTTTCAATGTCTGAGAAACTGTTTTGGGGGCGTGCCTTCCCATAAATGTGTGTGCTGAATGCGCTGTGGGCTGCGTCCCTTCTTGCCGCCCTTCCCATCATTCCTTGCCCCAAGGGGGTGGGCAGATAGATACTCAGTCAGCAAAACTCTGACCTCCTGGACTTGAGGCCGCTCTGCTTTCCCTCTTTCCAATCGTATTACTGAGCATCCTGGTCTAAGCTCGGCCCTTCCTGTGGAGGCAGAGAGGAATAAAGCTCCTTCCTTCAAGAAGCTTCTAAACTCTTGGTCCGGAATGTTCTCCACCCTCTGACATCTTAATTTATTGTGGCTACCTAGTTGCTATAGTGCATGAGGTGGCCCTCCTTTAGAGTAGAAGCTAATTTTCTTTTCTTTCTCCCCCCTCCCTCACGGTCACTCAGGAATGACACAGTGGTTATGCGTGTTGGTCTGCTAACCTCAAGCAGTTTGAAACCACTAGCCACTCCTCGGTAGAAAGGCGAGGCCTTCTACTTGCCTAAAGACTGACAGTCTCGGGAAAGCACAGGGGCAGTTGTACCCTGTCTGGCCGGGTTGCTATGAGTTGGAATCCAGTCTTCTCAGTACTATGGAGTTAGCTAGTTGGTTAAGTTAGTTGGTTGGTTAGTTAGTTTAATCACTAGGGAGACATGTTTGAGTTTACATCAACAGATTTACATCTCCTCTTCATAGTCCTAAAATAAGAGTCATAGCTACTTGGAGGCTTCAAAGAAGACCATTTTATTGACCATTCACTCCCTACTTTGCTTTTTTATTCAGGTAGTTGGATAGACTTGGGTCAACATTCTACCCTCATGCACAGAAATGCTGTGTATCCTGCCACTTGCTCATTCCAGAGCCCAGACTTCTGGGCATTTTAGTAATTGAGATATGAATTTATACCATAAAATTTAAATCATATAACCTTAAGTTGTACAATTCAATGGTTTTTAGTATACCTACAGAGGTGTGCAACCATCACAGTCATTGAATATGAAACACTTTATCATCACTGCTCAGAGAAGCCTTGTATCCATTAGTGGTCACTGACCTCAGTCCTAAGCAACCACTAATCTACTGTTTGTTTCTATAGATTTCTTTATTCTGATCAATATACAAGAGGATACACAAAAGAGGAAAATCATGGAATTACGCTGGACAGAGCAGAGCTGTCATAGCACACATCCCTCCCCCCACCCCCCGCCACCCCTGCTCTTTGAGCACCTAACACCTCATTCTGTGAGTTAGTGCACCCAGTGACATCACCTGGGAAGGTTCTTTCGGTCACAGTGACTTTTTTTCATAAAAACATTTCTCTCTAACCTCGGTTTTTGTGATGGCCGATTTAAGAAAACAGTGTATAGGTGTGAAATGTTGTTTCCTGCTTGGGTAAAAAGCCGCAGCAACTGTGATGTTGAACAAAGCTTACAAGCACAGCGCTATGGGAAAAACTCACCTTTACAAGTGGTTTTCTTATTTCAAAAAAGGCGAAATGTTGACTGATGACAAACCTCATTCTGGGCATCCATTATCTTCCCAAACAGATGAACATATAGACTGGTAATGCATTTGGAGTTCATTCCACCAGGTCAGACTGTTAATCAAGCTTTCTATTTAAAGGTTCTGAACAGATTGTGTATCAGCGTGTGACAAAAAAAAAAGCCTGATTTGTGGACATTGGTTTTGCTACCATGACAATGCACTTGCCCTCGCAGCCGTCTCAGGGCACCAGTTTTTGGCAAAAACTGCATGCCTCTTTTGCCCTGAGCACCTGACTCGCCTGACCTCTCTCAGTGTGACTTTTTGTTTGTTTGTTTTTGAATAAAGAAGGACATGAGAAGACTGCGATCTGATGATGTAGAGGAGGTAAAGAAAAGAAAATGAGGGAGGTGCTGTCAGCCATCCAAACAAATGAGTTTGAAAAATGTTTCCAAGAATAGAATTGCAGACGACAAATGTAGTAAGTGTAATGGAGAGTACTTAAAATTTTTTTTAAAATACATAGCTTTGGAGAAAAAAATTACATTATTTTTGGGGGGTACCCCCTCACATATACAGAGTCATTCAATCTGTGGTCTTTCGTGACTGGCTGGTGAGTTCAAATCATCTATCTTTGGTTTGTGGCTGAGTTCTTTAACCACTGTGCTCACAGGGATCTGTATATCCATGTAATGAAATATTAGTTGACCATAAAACAACGTGAAGCATAAGAAGCTGAACTCTACAGAGAGGAACACAGCAACAGAATTGGAGGAAGGCTGATTAACAACCCACGGTACATAGATGACACAACCTTGTCTGCTGAGCAAGGAGGACTTGAGCCGCTTGGTAATGAAAATCAGAGAACAGCCTTCAATATGGATTGCAACTTAATGTAAAGAAAGCAAAAACCTTTACAACGAGACTCTAAAGCAACATCACGATCAACAGGAAATATTAAAGGTGTCAGGGATTTTATTTTGGGGGGTCCACAGTAAACAAGAGTCGCAGTGAGGAAGTCAAGAGAAATGCTGCATTGGCCACATCTGCTGCAAAAGGACTCTTGAAAGTGTTGAAAGGCAAGATAACGCTTTCGGAAGTGCATCTAACCCAAGCCGTTATCTTTCCAATGGCCTCGGATGCCTGCGTCAGGCAGGCATTGAATAAGGGAGCCTGCGGAAGAATCAAAGCATTTGAACTGTGATTGCTGGCAAAGAATCTTGAAAATACTCTGGACTGCGAAAAGAACAAACAAAAATCTGTCTTGGAGGAAGTATTGCCAGAATTCTCTTTCGAAATAAAGATGGTGAAACCTCGTCTCATCCTTTGGACGTGTTAGCAGGAGACACCAGTCCCTGGAGCAGGCCATCAGGCTCAGTAAAGTGGAGGGGCGGGTAAAGGAAGACCTTCGGCACAGTGATGGCTCAGGCAGCACCACATTGTGAGCATGCGCCGGGCCAGGCAGTGCTGTATTCTGTTGTCCATCTGGGTGCTGTGGATCAAAGGCAACTTCATCAAGTTTGGGTGGCCACCTAAAAACAACAACTGCTCTGAGGGGAAAAGAGGAGGCGTTGTGAATCCAATAGAGGGTTGCTAGGGGTTGAAATGAACTTGAAGGCAGTGGGTTTGGGTGGAGAAAAATGGATGCCTTTGAATGATGGCGTTTGCAGAGAATATTGAAGGATGGATCGGCACAGTGGGGCAAGCGCGCACTCAAACATGACAATTGTGAGACTGGCCAGGACCGGTGAGTGCTTCATACTGTTTGCATGTCAACTCGCTGTGAGTCAGAACTGACATTCTGACAAGAATGTATAAAAAAAACAATTTCTCGACATCATCTTCTTCATCACACCCATAGGGGATGTGAAAGTGGAGCCTCCTTGCAGTTCAGGTCTGCATTTCCTCACTAACAATGTTGAAGATTTTCATGTATATCTTTAAAGATGCCTGGATCTTTAGAGAAATGTCTTTTTAAGTCCTTTGCTTATATTTTAATTGCCTGATTTTAGTTGTCTTTTTGGTAAGTGAGTTGCAAGGGTTCTTTATATACAAGTCCTTATATATATATAAATCCCTTACTGTATTTAATATTTGCAAATATGTTCTCTTGTGTATTGCCTTTTCACATTTTGATGGTGTCATTTGAGACACAAGAGTTTTTAATTTGAGGAAGTTTAATTAGATGACGTTATTTTAATGTCATATTGTTGCTGAGCCTAAAGCAAATGTACTCCTATGCTTTCTTCTAAGTTTTCCAGCTTTGGTTCTTACATTCGGGGTCTGTTTTGAGTTAACTTTTCTGAGATGCATGAGGTAGGGTTCAACATGATTTTGGTGGGAAGTTCCCATAATTCAACAATGGTGACTAGGGGAAGGCACTCCAGAGGACTCCTCCCTGGTACAATGCTTTAATGTTGTTCAGAATACGTTCTGAACTTCCAATTAGATTTAAAAAATTGTGATTTTTGAAGTGATTTGTGGTTAGTGAAGTTTATAAATGTAAGAGGTTCAGCAACTTAAGTAGAAAAATAATATAGCTGTTTTTCACACTAGTGATCATGACCCATTAGATGATTAGGAAATCAATTTAGTGGGCCACAACCATGTTTATGTTTTAATAAAGCAAAATAGGACAGAACAGAATGGAAAAGGAACTTATCAGAATTCATCTTGTTCTTGTCTTAAAGAAAGTGCAGTTTCATAAAACAAGTGTGCTATTTTTGTTCACATGTATCAGGACTGGATTTAAAATCAGGTTCTTACTGTGGTCCACATTTTTTTAAAGTTAGAAATGCATTGTATACACTCCAGTTGCAGAGTTCTTTCATTCTGCAAACATTTATTGAGTGCTTATTGTGTGCCAGGCCCTCTGCTAAGTGGTAGGGATAAAATGATAAACAGCACAATGCCCCACCCAGCAACAAGGCACATATGCAGCACGACCCATATGAAGATTCTAGCGCCCGAGCATTGTGCCTTCGTTTAGATTTCCCCATCTACAAGAACTCCTTCCAAATAGTGGTATTTGGTCCTGTGCCCACACTTTCTTCTTTTCTTTTCTGCCATTAAAGCACAGTTGGGTGATCTCATTTGCGATTTGCAGATATACTGGCTTTTCTTCCAATTAGGAGAAGTTTGTTCCCAGGTTCATAATTTCATACTATGTTTATTGGGTTGGGAAAAAAGTACAGATCTAGTCACGGGAGTAGACCATACTGAATTGATTTCCATTTTACTTCAACTGGCTGCACAAACTGTGGGTACTTTCACATACTGTTACCTTGCTTTAAGAGAAAATAAATCATGGCAAAATGTGTGTGTATGTGTATATACATATGTATGTATGTATATATATGTATATAATCTCTTAAGGGTTCAAAAGAGAAGACGAGAGCATGTTAGCATTAACAGTGACATCTAACTATGCTTTGTGTGCACAGATTGATCACACCTCTGACACTGTGCCTCTTCTTTACTCAAGATACCACTTAATAATCTCCCTCCACTGGCCCTGCTGTCTTAGAGTAGATCCCGACTCGAAGACCCTCTGTAGGGTTGCTGGGGCTGCATTCTTTGTGGGAGCAGGTAGCCTCATCATTCTCCTATGGCACATCTGGTGGGTTTGAACAGCCAACTTTGCGGTGAGTAGCCTAACACTTGCTCAACAGTGACAAATTCCCAGGAAATGTAAAATATCTTAATTTACCATGAAAAAGTTATAGCCAATTCAACTTACTGGGCAGGTTAAACTCATGTGTATGTGCGTGCGTGCGCGCACACGCACGCACACACACACACACACACACAAAACCAATCAACAAATAGATCTACTTTTAAAAGGACTCTTAATTACGTTTCCAAAAGAGTCCCGGGGGTGCTATGGTTACGTCCTTGCCTGTGTACTGAACAGTTGATGGCTGAACCTGCTCAGAGGAGCCCAGGTGGCATAGTGGTTACAAATTGGACTGCTAACTCTAAGACCAGCAGTTGGAAACCACCAGTTAGTTATTCTGCAGGAGAAAGAGGAGGTTTTCTACGCCCATGAAGATTTGGAGGTTTTCTATGGCTTGGAAACCCCAGAGGCAGGTCTACTCTGTCCTATAGGGTTGCCATGAGTTGGAATTGACTTGGTGGAAATGAGAGAGAGAAACCCACTCAGAAGTTCTGCGGGAGAAAAACTTGGCAATAGGGTTCCATAAAAATCATAGATAAGAATAGCAACAACAGTATCTTTCCATGTATACTTTTAAAATCTAGTTATGTAACGCTCCACTATGAATTCTATTAAGGTACTTTTCTTCTCCTCTTCCAATTCTGTCTACTATCATTTTGTCCCCTCTCCACCTTCCACCAAATGACTGGTCAGTGCATTTGTGCTAAGTTTGCAAATGCCAAAGCCAAGCTTGCAACCCATTTCTTGGGCTTCAAGTTGCTCGATCTGTTCACTATGCTTCTCTGTTTAATTCAGTATTCTATTTCTGTTTTGAGATTTTTTTTTAATTTGCAATATTTTAATTAACTTATCTTGCTTGTGCAAAGACCTAAATTAGAAAACCAAAAAGGAAGAACATATCTTAAACTCATCAGCATATCTTAAACTGAAAGTACTAAAGAAAAAATTCAAATCTAAGTGGCACTATTGGAAGATTCTATGTGCAAAATATTAAATGGTCCAGGAAGCATCAAAAGAAGGTGAAGAATACAGAGTCACTGAACCAGAAAAGAAAAAAAACCACCTAGTGAACATTCATGCATTTGAAGAGCAAGAACCAACTGAAGGAAGAAGTTCAAAGCAGTAGCCCAAACCAAGGCTCTAGCAATTGATGGAATACCAAATGAAACGTTTCAGCAAGTCGATGAAGCACTTACTCACTTATGCCAAGAAATCTGGAAGACAGCTGTCTGGTCATCCAACTGGAAGAGATCCACATTTGCACTCATTTCAAAGAAAGATGACCCACCTTCTAGAACAGTATCATTGATAGTACATGCAAGTAAAGTGTTGCTGAAGATCATCCAACAACGGTTGCAACAGTACATTGACAGAGAATTGCCAGAAGTCCAGGCTGGATTCAGTCCGAAGAGGGCATGGAACAAAGGATATCATTGCTGACGTCAGGTGGATCTTGGCTGAAAGCAGAAAATACCAGAAAGATGTTTAGCTGTGTGTCATTGACTTTGCAAAGAAGTTCGACTGTGTGGATCATTACAAACTATGAATACTATTGAGAAAAATGGGTATTCCAGGACACTTCCTGGTGCCCCTGTGAACCTGTGCATGCATCATGAGGAAGTTGTATGACACAACAACGGTATTTTGCATGGTTTAAAATCAAGAAAGGTGTGCATTAGGGTTGTATCCTCTCACCGTATTTATTCAGTCTGCACGCTGAGCAAAATCATCAGAGAAGTTGATTATATGAAGACAGCATCAGGATTGGCTGAAGGCTTATGAATAACCTTTGATATTCATATGCCACAAACTTGCATGCTGGACACGAGGAGGACTTGAAGCATTTACTGTTGAAGATCAAGGATACAGGCTCCAGTATGGATTACAACTCAGTGTAAAGAAACCCCCAAACAGCATGGTAGACAGACAAAAGAATGAGGTTGTCAAGGATCTAGTCTTACTCAGACCCATAATCAATGCTCATGGAAGCAGCACTCAAGAGAGCAAACGATGCATCGCACTGGGTAGGTCTGCTGCACAAGGCCTCTTTAAAGTGTTGAAAAGCAAGGGTGCTAGTTCGAGGTGTGCCTGAGCCATACCATGGTATTTTCAGTTGCTTCCTATGCACGTGAGAGTTGAACATTGAATAAAGAATCAATGCATTGGAACTGGTTTGGGCAAGGAATATTGAAAGTGCCATGGACTGCCAAAAGGACAAGCAAATCTGTCCTGGAGGATGTACAGCCAGAGTGCTCCTGAGAGCGAGAATGGTGAGACTCTGTGTCATGTGTCAGGAGAAGCCAGTCCCTGGAGAAGGACACCTTGCGTGGTAAACTGGAGGGGCAGTGAAAAGAGGAAGGTCCTCAGTGAGGTGGATGGCCACAGTGGCTGCAGCAGTAGGCTCAAGCGTAAGAAGCAGTGCAGGGTGGGAGGTGCTTCATTGTGTTATATGTAGGGTCGCTGTGAGTCAGAACAGACTCGAAGGCAGCTAACTGCAGCATCTTGGTCCCTACAGAACATTGAGTTGGATATCTATGTGTTGGTTAAAAGAAAATAAAACCGGAGGGAACAAAAAGAAAGAAAATGATGAGGGCAAAGAATGTACAGATGTGCTTTATACAATTGATGTATGTATATGTATGGACTGTGATAAGAGTTGTATGAGCCCCTAATAAATTGTTTTTTAAAAAATAAAAGAAAGTAAAACCAATCCTCCTCTCAATCAAATGCAAACACAGCCATAGCAATACTCTGCTGTCTCCTAATATCCCCTCTCAGAGCTTTCCTGTAGAATCGAGAACATAATGATATATTTAATACTGTTTCTTCAATAATATTCCTTTTTGACTGTTAAAGGAAATGTTTTTCTTTTATTCATCTATTCTTAGAAAATAATGATACTTAATTTCAAGAGGTTTATGCAGTACTTTCAAAAGTGTGGCGGTAGTCTGTTTAAATTTTTAGGTTTTAATAGTTTCAAAGCATCTTTTAAAGATTCAAAAATAGTTTTGATTAGAGTGAATGAAAAGCAGGCAATTTGTCCCACTTTAATTTTCCCCCACGTTTTCCCATAAAACAGATCAATTTGGTGTATAAGGTTGACCTTTAAATAGCGAAAGATAGAGGAAGAAAGACCTGGCAATCTCTCAAAAAGCCTGGAAACCCCGTGGAGCAGTCCACCTTTGTCATGAGGAGCCACGAAGAGTTGAACAGCACCCAGACAGTAATGAACAGGAAGGAAATAGAATGAGCAGCGTTAGAGGGAAGGCAACTTATAACCACTCGGGTTTCTTTGTCTGTCTTTGTAAGCTCGCTAAAACCTTTCCCTGGTGGGTGACCCTGACATTGGAAATACCAGTGGCAGAAGACTTCACTTAGCTTATTTTGGATACATCATTAGGAAAGATCAGTTACTGGGGAAAAAATATATAAAATCAATCATGCTTAGTAAAGTGGAGGACCAGTGAGATAGTTTATTGTGCCAGCCTGGCCACTTAACGCCTCACCATGGGCCACCAAGTCACCATGAGGCCTGAATTACCTATCATGAACTGGGTATTGTCTGACCCATGTAATCATAAAGTTGGACGTGCGCAGCAACACTCCATTGTTAAATGGAAGTGGCATATACGAGATCGGGCCAAAGCAGGACCTGAAGGGACAAGTAAACTGCATGAAGAAGTGGCCCAAATGCCCACAGTCTCCACTCCTGTCACATTGCCTCCTTTCTCCCAGTCTGCACCTGTGGCCTCCTGGGGAGTTCCTTACCATACTTTAACTGAAGACCAAAAAAGACGTGCTTGGTTTACAGATGGCTCTGCACAATATGCAGGTGCCACTCATAAGTGGACAGCAGCAGCACTACAGCCCTTTCTGGGATCTCCCTGAAGGACAGTGGTGAAGGGAAATCTTCCCAGTGGGCAGAACTTTGAGCAGTGCACCTGGCCGTTCAGTTTGCATATAAGGAAAAATGGCCAGATGTGAGACTGTATTCTGATTCATGACCTGTGGCTAATGGCTTGGCTGGATGGTCAGGGAATTGGAAGGACCATGATTGGAAAATTGGTGACAAGGAGGTGTGGGGAAGAGGTATGTGGATAGACCTCTCTGAATGGGCCAAGAAAGTAAAGGTAATTGTATCTCACATGAACGCTCACCAAAGGATTACCTCTGAAGAGGAGGACTTTAATAATCAAGTGGATAAGATGACACGCGCTGTGGAGACTGGTCCTCCTCTTTCCTCTGCCACCCCTGTTATCACCCAATGGGCACATGGACAAAGTGGACATGGTGGCAAAGATGGAGGTTATGTATGGGCACAGCAATGTGGACTTCCACTCACCAAGGCTGACTTGGCCACTGCCGCTGCTGAGTGTCCCATTTGCCAGCAACAGAAACCAACATTAATTCCATTCCTCAGGGAGATCAACCAGCAACTTGGTGGCAGGTTGATTACATAGGACCACTTCCATCATGGAGGGGACAGTGTTTTGTTCTTACTGGAATAGACACCTACTCTGGATATGGATTTGCCTTCCCTGTACACGATACTTCTGCCAAAACTACTATTCGTGGACTTACAGAATGCCTCATCCACCGGCATGGCATCCCACATAGCATTGCTCCAGATCAAGGAACTCACTTCACAGCAAATACAGTGCGGCAATGGGCCCATTCCCATGAAATCCACTGGTCGTATCATGTTCCTCATCATCCTGAAGCTACCGGCTCGATAGAACGATGGACTGGGCTCCTAACGACACAATTACGGTGCCAACTAGGTGGCAACAACTTGCAGGGCTGGGGCAATGTTCTCCAGGAAGCTGTATACGCTCTAAACCAGCAGCCAATATATGGTGCTGTGTCTCCAATAGCCAGAATTCATGGGTCCAGGAACCAAGGGGTGGAAGCTGGAGTGGCACCACTCACTATTACTCCTAGTGATCCCCTTGCAGCATTTTTGCTTCCTGTCCCAGCAACCCTGTGTTCATCAGGCCTGGAGGTCCTGGTCCTAAAGGAAGAAATTCTCCCACCTGGAAACACAGCACGGATTCCACTGAACTGGCAGCTGAGAATTCCCCCTGGCCGCTTTGGACTTCTCATGCCTTTGGATCAACAGGTCAGGAAGGGTGTCACTGTACTAAGTGGTGTGATGGATCCTGATTACCAAGGAGATTTTGGACTGGTGCTACATAATGGAGGTAAAGAAGAATATGTCTGGAATCCAGGAGATCCCATAGGCCGACTCAGTGCTACCATGCCCTGTGATGAAAGTAAATGGTAAGTTGCAGCAACCCAATCCTAACAGGACTTATAATGACCCAGACCCCTCAGGAAGGAAGGTCTGGGTCACCCCACGAGGCAAAAAACCACAGTCAGCTGAGGTGCTTGCTGAGGGCAAAGGTAATACAGAATGGGTAGTAGTAGTAGAAGGTAGTTCTACCTATCAATTATGACCACGTGATCAATTGCAAACGCGAGGCTTGTAATTGTCAATGTATTTCCCTTTATGTGCTTATTGCATATCTTTCCTTTGTTCAGGCATGATATATCAGATGCAATTGGACTCAGTGTGTTTTCATTTATATACATGATAGATGATTGATGATAAGTATGAGTGTGATTTCATCAATGTCCAGAAATTATATAAGTATATATGGCTAAAGAATTGTGTACAGGTGCCAGGTTGGCAAGGGGTGCATTGAGATAGTTAGTTTATTGTGCCAGCCTGGCTGATAAACACAAGTGGGATTAATTGAAGGGTGGAGAGATAAATGACTCAGTGAGCCCCGCCTTTTTTGTCTCTTGCTCTTTGATCATCAGACCAGTGTGCAGCTGCCTCTCTTGTTATGTGCCTCAATTTACAGACTACACTACCTGTGGGACGCCTAGACTGTGAACTGTGTCGCTGTAAGCAGAGGTCCCTTTAAGACCACACGATTGGAATGTACATCTCTGGAGCTGGGAACTGATGGTTGGTGACCTGCCTTGCTGTTTGCTGCCTGTGCTGATATAGCCTAGCTCTCTCTACAGAGGACTCACTGGCGGCCCTCAAGACTTGAAGGACTGCCAGTGTCTCACAACTCTCTCAGGGGAGTGAGTTGCGCTGAGCCATTTGTACTGCTTTATAATTTAAGTTTTCATTTCTTGTATTATCTATTTATCTATGTATATATAATTTAACAGTTCATTTCTTGTGTTATAAAATGACTAGCAATCTGGTTTTGTCTCTCTAGAGAACCCTGTCTAACACAGCCAGTGAAAATGAGAGAAACTTTCCATGAACTGTGTGGACACAACAGCCCCAACAATGTCTCACACTCACCAGTGCTCATGAAGGCAGCCTAGACCCAGGCAAGCGTCTTTCTGTGATAGCTGTAGAAGCCCCATGAGTTGGTGCTAACTTCATACATATCAGCTAACAACGAGAACAACGATGAATGGATTTTGAAATTGCTACTAACCCACGTTGGCTATCTGAGAAGGGTTTTCTCGGGGCACCTGTGTGTATTTATAAGTTCTGGGAATTTGTCATTTACATAAAACTACAAAGCAAAACTATAATCACGGAAAATGTTAGATATATATAAAAGTAGACAGACTAGCATCATGGACCATTCCCCCCAGCCCCATCTCACACCCATCCCTCAGTTTCAGCTCATGATCATTTTGTTCCCCATCTATATCGGCTTCACTGCCAAGACAACACATTTCGCAATTAATCTTTGTAACTGTTTCGAATTCTTGTTCTTGCATCTTCTGTTTAAAAGTTGGTTTAACAATGTTTTCTTCTGGGAGAGATTTTGGGTTTTCAGAAGAGTGCTCTATGGAACGTTTACTATTCTTTGCTTCCATCTCTGGCAAGTTCTAAAACGTGCTCATTGTGGCAAAGGTCATTGTATGCACACTGCAGCAGGTCCAGACAACCTGGGGCTGTCAGCAGAAAGAAGCAAGGGGGGGGGGTGCCTGGGAAAAGGGCATTAGGGGTAGTCTCTGTTCACAACACAACACACCCACTGTGTCCTGTGTTGAGAACAAATCACAGCAGCTTCTGAGCCCTTCCGCCTCAGAGAGGAGCTCGTTGCACAATGACCGCTAACCCAACATCGGAGGTTCAAACCACGCAGTGACTCCCCTAGAAAGGAGACTTGGAGATCTGCTTCCTTAAAGATTCAACCAAAGTCCCCGAGGGGATTGTTTCCCAGCAGGCTTTCCGTTCCCAGTTGAGCACTTCCTCACGGTCCCTCCCCGCCCCACCCCCAGAGTTTCTTCTGCCTAAAAAATCCTAGAAGGTAGGTCTGTTCCGTCACACTGGATCCCTGTGGGTTGAAATGGACTCAGTGGGCATTAGCTTTAAGATGCTTTGCGGTGTTTCAAACTGTTAGTCCATTTGGACCCTTAAAGGAAAGCCTAGTGATCGACTTGCAAAAATTCAACCATTGAAAGATCCCTGGAGCTCAGTTCTACTCTGACCACAGAGAGGGACCCTGTAAGTCTGAGTCGATTCAATGCAAACTGTATGCTAGTTACCTGGTTAAATTGGATGGCTTGGTAGGGTCTGGCGTGGCAAAGTACTAGGGGCTGTCCCTCCCCCTCCCCCCCCCCCCCCCCCGCACTTAGGAATAGCCCTTTCCCTTTCTTCTTGTGTGCCAAGAAGGGAGGAAGTTGGGGAGCATTCCATGATCATGCTCTTCCAACTCTGCTGCCTTTGTGTCTCTTCAGAGCCTCATCTGAGGACACACTGGGGAGTAATCTGGCCCCTCCAGTGTGTTCTTCTGCCCCTAGGGAGGTCTCCTGGTGTACTACCTAATACATTTTATTGGAGGTTGTTGGTGTTGCCATGTTTGGCTTCTCTTCGTTGTTGGTAAGCGCCTTCAGAGTAGAACCTTTGTCTTATTTGTACTACAATGCTTAGAATCAAAACAACCCACCCACTGCCATTCTGTCTCCTCTAGGTGGAGGGTGAGCTCTGTGCTATAAGGTTTTCAGCAACTGATTCTTTGCAAGTAAATTGCTAGACCTTTCAGGTGAAGTGTCTTTGGGTGGACTCCATCCTCCAAACTTTCAGTCAGCAGTGGAGCACCATTTGTACCACCTGGGACACCGTCACTAGGTAAGTGAGTGGTATTAGTTGAATGATTTCTGAGTGTATAACCGCAAACCCAAGCCAACTATTAAAGAAATAATTCAAATGCCTCCTCCTTGCAAAGGATTTCATCTCTGTCACTCTATTCTCTCTCAACTAACTTTATGTGTTAGTCTGGGTGGACTAGAGAAACATATCCAGACACTCACATGTATAAGAAAGAGCTTTATATACAAGAGCAATTGTATATTGAGAAAATATTCCAGCGCAGTCCACATCAAGTCTATAAGTCTGATATTAGCCCCTATGTCCAATATCAATCTATACATTCCTCTTCAGCCTCACAAAAAACATGCAATGACGCTGAATTCAGGAAGATCACAGGCCAATGTGTGGACAGTCTTGTGGATCCAGTGGCAGTAGAAGCATCTCAGCATTGGTAGGGGATCTCCAAATGACTCTTCCAGCTCTAGGGCACTAGCGTAGCTCCATGAGTCTTGTCAGCAGGACTAGCTCCCAGAGAGTGAGCATGTGTCCCACCTCTAACGATCTATTTATCTCCTTACCACCTCCAAATGAGGTCATCAAGCTGCGACCTGATTGACAGGTTAAACTCCACTCCTTCGCTCTCAATAGTCTCAAATTGACAATACATTATGTAACTACCCCACTTTATTTTTTCTTCAATACCATTTATCACCACCTGAAATTCAGTGTTTAAATAGTTTTTGTTTGTCAAGGAAGACAGAGATTCTGTTTCATTACTGTTGTTTCTCTACCATCTGAAAAGTAGTCAGCCCACAGTACATTTTTATTATTAAAACAATAGTAATGTTATAAATTTAATCACTTTGAGATATTGCTGTTTTATCTCTTATGTCTACAAAACTACTAATATTCACATATATTAGTTTCCTTGCCTTGGCAACTGATCTGAACTTTGTTCAGGTAGACACAGGCCTTTTTGTTTTCATGACGATAGCTTGCATTTGAACGTTTAATTCTGTTCCGAGTGCCATTTTTTCCCCTTGAGATATTGAGCAGCTACTATTTCTCTCACTAGCAGAGTCTGAGGAGTGGGAAGTTTTAACCTGAGACTCATGAGCTATTAGCGTGGTTTGAGATCTGCTGTTCCCTTATGATTTTTCCCAATAATTTAATTTCCTATCTCCTTTTACTTAAGACATTTGGAAGCATCTGGCTGTTTATTTCCTAAATACCTGCCAATGATGGATGGAAATTAAGCTGTTAAAAGACTGCTTTCATCCATGGCCATCAGAGTGTCTTTTTCCCAGTTGTCAGCTGGCTACCCTGGTATTGCTACATATATCTATCTGAGCAGGAAATTTGGAGTCTCCTTCTGGGGTAGCAGTTAGGCAAGAGGTAGAATCTTCTCCTCTTGCATTTTGAATGTTAGGATAGCTCATAGGTTTGTCATGAATTGCTTTAGCATGTTTAGAAACTTTTGTAGTGTGTTAGGGAAGAAATGGGACAGGGGAGCAGAGAGATCTGCGGTCTGTGCCCACGAGTAATACTTGTTTTTTTTGACCACACATCTGGGCAGCATCCCATCCAATCTCCATAACATGAATCTTTCTTCCTCCCCAGAGTGGTTTCATGATTTTAATTTCCTGTAATTATCCATTTATTCTCTTGGTGGTAAAGTTTCAACCCATTTAGGTCAATTTCTACACACCTTCACTTCCTATGCAGAATTTAAAAAAATTTTTAATTCTTACCATGGAATGAAGTTGACCCTTTCAAGTTCAAAGTGTTAAAACCATAAATTAGCTTGCCATATTTAACTGTTGCCTTACCAAATGGAATTAAAGTGATCCCAATATTTTGCCTAACTTATTGATAGAAAATCATTGGCATTTAGGGCATTGTTCAGTCTGGATTCATAAAACTTTAGAGTATCTCCAGGTATTCCCAATCTATGTATTCTAAATGCTACCTATCATGAGGAGTCCTGGCTGTACAATGGGTAAAGCACTCAGATTAGCAGTATGAACTCACCCACTCCTCCTTGGGAGAAAGATGCTATTATAAAGATGTACAACATTGGGCAGTTCCACTCTATGGGTCAACATTGACTTGACAATAGTGAGTTCGTAATATACTTAAGGGAGAGTATGTTATAACGAGAGCTATGTTGTATAAAACAAAGCAAGCACGAGATAAATAGCAATTTTAATAGATGGACAACTAAGGGTCTGGTGGCACAATGGTTAAGTGGTCAGTTACTAATGAGAAAGCAGTTTGGCTCCACTGGGAGACAAAAACTCCATCAATCAGCTTCCATAACTATTACAAAGCAGGCTGAACAGGTGGGAGAATAAGAGTAGACATATTCTGTGGTAGTTACATAATCTGCTATCCATTTGAGTGAAGGGGTGGAGTTTAGTTGGTCAATCAGGTCGCTGCTTGATGACCTCATTTAGAGGTGGTAAGGAGATAAACAGCTCGCTGGAGACAGGATACATGCTTACTCCCTGTTAGACATTACAAACAACTAGCCTGGTGGAGCTATGCTGATGTAGCCAGGGCCCTGGGAGCTGGAGGAGCCATGTGGAGACACCTGCAAGCACTGAGATGCTTCTACTGCCACTGGATCCACAAGACTTTCCACCCACTGGCCTGTGATCTTCCTGCATTCGGTGTTATTGCATGTGTTGCATGATTCTGAAAAGGAATTTACAGACTGTTATTGGACATATGGGCTAATATCAGACTTATGGACTTGATCTGGACTGAATTGGGATTTTTTTATTTAATCATTTTATTGGGGGCTCATAAAATTCTTATCATAATCCATACATAGATCCATTGTGTCAAGAACATATTACATTTGTTGCCATCATTATTCTCAAAACATCTGCCTTCTACTTGAGCCTTTAATATCTACTGCTCATTTTTCCCCTCCCTCCCCACTTCCCTTTAAATTATGAACCCTTCATAATTCATAAATTATTATTATTTTTTCATATATTACACTGTCTGATGTCTCTCCCCACCTTCTTCTCTGCTGTCTCAGGACACAAGTAAACACCCGTTTCCGATTGCGAAAGACACTAAACAGTGAAAAGCTATTTTCCTCCATGCCATCTCAGAGTGGCACAAACAGTTACGTGCTCAATTCATAACTAAAACGATCATCTAAGCCCATATGGTGGTACCTCAGAAGACCGACCTGGTGGTCTGCTTTTTAACCCTCACACAGCCTTGCAGCCCCTATCTCACACGGTTCAGTTTGGCTCTGCACATAGATTCTTGTAATCAGTTCCCCCTTTCTACCCCACATTCTCTCCACCCTCCAGGCATTGCCACTTTCACCACTGGTCCTGAAGGAGTCATCTGTCCTGGATTCCCTGTGTTTCCAGTTCCTGTCTGTACCAGTGTACATCCTCTGGTCTAGCCATATTTATAAGGTAGAATTGGGATCATGATAGTGGGGGAGAGGAAACATTTAAGAACTAGAGGAAAGTTGTATCTTTCATCGTTGCTTCCCTGCACCCTGAATGGTTTTCTTAATATACAATTTACTCTCTTATACAAATCTCTTTCTTGTACATGTATGAATGTCTATGAATTTGTTTCTCTAGTCAACCCTGACCAGCACATATACCCATAGATACATAGGTTGACAAAGAATATTTACATATGTGTTTACTTTTGCTGCAAATATAGCCATGAACGTGGTAGAACATACAGGGGACAAAATTACGAGATGTTCTTAGACATAATCAAACTCCTTGAGGGAACAGATTGCTGGGTCTCAGGCTCAGGACTATAGTTTCAGGGACACCAAGGTCAATTGGCACAACCAATTGGTTTACAAAGCCAATATACTCCATCCTAATTTGGTGCGTAGTAACTGGAGTCTTAAAAGCTTGTGAGCAGGCATCTAAGGTGCCACTATTGGTCTCTCCCTATCCAGAGGACAAAAATGAGTGCTGAAAATGGAAAGATACCTGAAAACAATTCGTTCAATGTATTAATGGACCACGCAAACATCAGTCTCTGCAACCCTGGAATCGTAAGAAGAAGATAGTACCTGGCTCCCACTACCGACTGCTCTGAGAAAGAACACATCAGAAAGTGCTGGCAGGACTGAGCAAATGATGCAACAGATCACTGTGACTCTTATGTGCTCTGTGTGCATAGTAATATGCACACAGCACCGACTATTATGTATGTAGAAAAGTGCACAATAGGTGGGTATGCTCCCTTATGCTCTCTCACACCTCGTTAGCATACTTATCACTTTATGGATCCATTCAGGAGGATTGTTGTTAATGCGATTACTGTAGACTAGTCTATGGTATTACCATCGTTGCCCTTTATTTTCTCATTCCCTTGAGTGCCTTCCCTGTTGTGGCCATGCTGTGCAGACTTCCCCCATATTGTGTATTGCCTTTCCTCTCACCATTCCTAGCATGTGTCTTCTATCTCGTTAGTCATTTTCCTCCCTCTCTGTGCTGTCCTTCAAACCAAAAACTTCACTGCTATGGAGTTAATTCTGACTCACAGCAAACAACCTGAGAGGGTAGAGTAGAACTGCTCCTGTGGGTATCCAACAATGTCAATGTCGACAGGAGGACAACGCTTTGGCTCTAAGAGTGGCTGGTGGTTGTGAATTATTGACCTTGAAGTTAGCAACCAATGAGTAACCACAATGCAATCAAGCCTCCTACTTACATCCCTGGTGACCATGAAAAAATTTCCCCTGTGTGTAAACCTTTTCCTGTTGTTTTTGTTTTGCTTTTTATAATAGTGATCTCACAATATTTGGCCCATTTTGTTTTTCTTGTTAAAAGAAAATTTTATTTCACAAATAATAGATAAGTGTGTTCTTTCTAATAGCATAGACAAAGTCAATCCTTGTTTCTTCATCCCAACCTTATTTGCCTTCTTAGAGAAAACTGTGAACAGGTTGGTATGTATTTTTAATTTTTAACCATTTATTAGGAACTCTTGCAGACATTATAACAATCCATAATTCAATTAGATCAAGCATGGTTGTACAATTACTGCCACCATCATTTTAACATTTTCTTTCTGCTTGAACTCTTTGGTATTAGCTTCCCTTTATCCCTTCCCTCCCCACTCTCATGAACCCTTAATATATTATTATTGCTATATCTTTTAAAAAATTTTTATTATTGCTATATCTTACACCATCCAATGTAGCTGTTCAACCATAATTCTGTTATCCGTTCCCCTCCAGTAGGGTTATACAGTCATCATTGCTACCAGTTCCGCCTTCCCCACCCACCCTCTTCCCGTACCCTCAGGGAATCAGTACTCCTGTTACTGCTTCTGAGGAGTTTAACTATCTTGGACTTTGTGTATTGACCTATTTCAATTATACAAATGAGCATATGCAGGTCCGACAAGATTGGTGAGGTAAAACTAAGGCCATAAAAGTGAGGGGAGGAAATATAGAAGAACTAGAGGATAGTTATGTGCTTCATCAGTGCTGTACCGCACCCTGGATATATCATAGCTTCTGGTATTGTGGTTTACTTGATTAGAAATGTAATTTGAGAATGCAAAAGAAGAAAAAATATTACTCATTATCTCACTACACAGAGACAACTAACTTAATAAATATTCCAGTGTATGCCCATTAGAGCATCCATTTAAAATAACATATTTTACATAATTGTGATTTAGTATATGCATAGTATGAGCATTTTCCCTCATTAACAATTTTTCAGGAACAGTTTTTTTAAACAGTTTGATTGATATAGCTCACAATGATTTAATCAGATTAAAAAGAGTTGTGCAGTCCTCACCACAATGAGCTTTAGAAGAACATTTTCTGTTTTCTCATACTCCTTATTATTTACTCTCTATTTCTTTTTAAGCTTTTATTTATTTATTTAACTATTTCTTACCAACCTTTCCTGCCGTAACGATAAGAAACTGTTAATCCTGTTGATGTCTCTATAGTGTTGCCTATCCTGGATTTCATATGCAATAATAATAATAGTAAAATAGCAAAAACAAAATAACTCAAGAACAATAACAAAACAAAGTGAAGGAAAACCTCAGTCCAAAGGAGCGAATATTAAAAATGTGTACTATCTTGTTCCGCTTCTTTACATGAGTCGATTTTGGCTGTTGTTTCCAAAGCATTACCGTATTATTCTGTATGGTTGTTTATTGTATGTGTTTTGTTTGATTTTGAAATGTACACGTAGGTGGGACATTGGGATGACTCTGATCTCTTGCTAGTTGCTCTAGAGCTCTCCCCACCTGTCTCTGGGTGGGTGGAGCAGCGGCTGGGTGTTGAGTTCAGATCTCTGTTCATAGATCTTGAGGGGAGGTTGGGGGAGTGTTGCTGGTGAGATGACGTGTCTGTGTGGCCAGTCACATGAGGGTGGGTGCATGGAGCGTTCTCACTGGTTGCTGGGTGAGTGGTGTGGGTGCCCACGGCCAGTTTCTAGGTGGCGGCGGCAAGGGCATATGGCTTGTTGGCCATGGGGTGGGTGGTACAGAGACTCTCACCTATGGTCTTGAGAAAACAGACTTGCGCACAGGAAAGTCAGGGTGGACACAAGTCTCCAGGTGAGGGAAGGTGTTGCTAATCCACAGTTGTAGTTGCTCCTGATTGGCTGCACCGGCGGAGATGGGTATTTTGGCTGGGAATGGTGTTTGCTTTGTCTCGGTTGAGTCACAGTGTGCAGGTTTCACTGGTAAGCCTCTAGTGATACATAATTATTCATGCCTGCTGTTTTTATGTAGCCTCTCCTTCCACTTGGCATTTGACCTAGGTTTTCATTCTTGTCTTTGATGTTCAGGATTCCGAAATTGTTAGATCTGATTTACTTGTTTTTTCAGGTCCTTATTTTAAAAGGAATGTTGTGAGGTATCTGACTACACCATCATCTTGGACTGCAGGTCACTTTGTTTGGTTTAACTGATGTTTCCCCCCCACTGTGTCTAGACGTTGTGGCCTCTATTTGATGATCTTCTGCCTTTTTAATGGGTTGATTTAATCCATTTATATTTGTTGTGTTTATTAAGATGGTGGATTTTATTTCTGCCAGCATTATGCCTCATATTTTTATTTACTATCTTGTCATTCCTTCTCTATTTTATGCTTTTTGTTGAATTTTCTTTGTTTCCTTTCTGTAAATAAATACAAATATTATAATATTGTATAAAGATGAAGTTCTCTTCACTCTCTCTGCTCATCCTTAAATAACTACTTAACAATTAAGTCAGTATTGTTTTAAACATTCGTATGCATTTCTAGGCATTATTATGTATATAATGTGCATAGTGTTAATATGTGTAGTGTGATATGTACATGTATATCACAATATGATTATACCATACATCTTGTTATAGTAGATTGCAACATGATATGGATAATATGTCAGTATCATGTTATATATACAGTATGGCCATATGTATACTATAAACATATTGGATGTCACTATGCATGTTGTTCTAGAATATTTTCTTTTACATACAATATTTTCTGATGCTCATTATATTTGTTTTTCCATATTCTTTTAAATTGGTGTATATATTCTGTGAGCCCTGATGGTGTAGTGGTTACATTGGGCTGTTAATCACAAGGTCAACAATCTGAAACCTCCAGATGCTCTTTGGGAGAAAGACAGGGCTTTCTGCTCCTGTAGAGAGTTACAGTCTCAGAAACTCACAGGGGCAATTCTAACTGTCAGATTAACTCGATGGCAGTGAGTTTGATTTTGGAGTTTATATGCGCTATACTACAGCTATGTTAAGGAGCTCCAGTGTTGCAGTGGGCTAAGCATAGGGCTGCTAACCATAAGGGCAGCAGTTCAAACTCACCAGCCCCTTTTCAGGAGAAAGATGAGGCTGACTGCTCTTTTAAAGATTTAGTCTTGGAATCCCTAAGAGTAGTTCCACTCTGTCTTATGAGTTTGTTGGGAGTCAGCAATGGCAGACAGTTAGTTTTTTAATATATATATGTGCATACACAATAACAATTAACTCTCACACTATTGATGAATATTTAGGTTTTACTATTAACAAAGAAAAATACTGCATTGACCATCCTTAAACATTGTTCGTGTTATTACATTGTTAAGCGTTCACTGCAATAGACAGTGGAGTTTCTGAAGCAAAGATGGTGTCAACTGAGAATTTTGATAATACTGACAACATCCCTTCCACGAGAACTCAGCTGATTTATACAGCCACCAAGTGGTATTTGTTCACTGAGAGTGGCTATTACCAATCATTGGCGTTTTGACGTTTGAACAAGTGAGAAGTGATGTTTTATAATTAGTTGGTTATTTACATGTATTTCCCTGATTATTAAAATAACTAAACATCTTCTCATGAATATTAGTTATTAATATTTTTCTCCTGTAACTTGTCTGAAAAGACCCATTGTCCATTTTTTCTACTGGTTTATTTATTTATAATAGATTTCCAAGAGGAAAAAATCCTTATGGCTAATTTTTTTACACTTGAATTTTTAAAAATTAATGCTGTAGTGAAAGTTAAAAAGTCAAAGTAACCCCAAACGTCCATCAGCTGGTGAATTGGTTTTTATAAACATGGTACTGCCACACAATGCAATATTACTCAGCCATTAAAGGGACCCAGGTTCTGCTGCATGCTACAACACAGCATAGTGCGAGTGAAACACGGCAGACCCCAAGGAGCACACACTGTGCGATCCCGTTTATGGGAGATGTTCAGAGCGGACACATTCAGATAGAGAGAACGTAGATCAGTGGCTTCCAGGTGCTGCCGTGAAGAGAAAATAAATGACTGCTAATGGACATGGGTTTCTTCTTAGGGTGGTGGGGTTTTCTGGAATTAATTAGTAGTGATAGTTGCACAACTTAAAAAATATATATAACAAAAATCACTGGATCATTTAAAAGGGTGACTTTTATGGTTTGTGAGTGACATGTCAGTTAAATGTCTAAATCGGACTGTTGCTGAGGAACTGAGCAGGAACTTGTGTGCACCGTCAGTCTCTTGGTGGATGAGGCACACGAGCTCTCGCATGCTTTTCCTTGTCGCCTCTCCGCCAACTGCCTTGTGTGTTGTCCTGTCATTCTCGGTCTGCAGCAGGTTATTGTGCAGACTGCAAGCGTGCAGAAAGGCAGCTAGTCAAGGGGACAAATATAGACAGAAATCCAAACCATATGTCTTATAAGGCAGTTCAATCTATCTGGAGAAAGGGGGCATCTTTCACTAATTCACACAAAAGTGCCTTGTGGGCTAGCAGTGGTCTTGGTTATTTTCATGAGTTTTAAGGGGAAGCAGAGCCTGGTAAATATGTGTACCCAATCTATTATCTAGAAATAGAACTCAAGCATTTCATCTTATCACAATATCCTAATGGATGTACTAGTATGGAATATTTCCCACAAAGGAATACCTTTTGAGCCTCTCTTAGCAAGTTGGCTGAAAAGGACCTGACTAACTTCTTAAAGATCAAATTTCTAGTTTCAGGATATGCGGTGTAGTTCCTGTAGTTGTGCCTCTTGCTTGTTTAAAATGTTCTCATCGGTGTTGTTCAATTTTACATTATGATCTTCTAATATGGTTTTTGTGCTTTGAAACATAAGATTGATAATAAATCGAAACGGACTCCAGGGCATCAACTAACAGCGGCTAAATTAGGGAATCGACACATATTTATTGAATTAGTATTATGTTTTAAAAAATCACACTTGTAAACAGGAAGAACTACAAAATGCCCATCACCTGTACCAAGTGCTTGCATGTGCCTGGTATGTAGTAGTTTCTTCAACGAGTATTTGTAAATGAGTCCGTGAATGAAGAGTAATTATGTTTATATGTGGGACTTTTAGACTCTGGCTAATACCATAGACTTAATAGGTTCTTATTTCTATCTCTAAGAAATTATCTGCTATAAAAACTAATTTAATGTCTTACTACTTCTCAGACAAAGCCAAGGGTTATGGAAAACTCACAACTGTTTAACTTGGTGTCAAGTATTTGTGGCGTTCTTTTAAATACTGATGATTTTTTTCAGCAATTCTGTCTCTCTCTCTCTTTACTATCGTGCAAGTTATTCATTTAGGAAAGACATATTTACTTTTGAACTCTTCCATTTCAAGATCAGTCAAAAGTGTTTCTACATAAAAAATCAATAATCGCAGGTTCCCAAACCTGACTACATATCAAACATTTCAAGCTTTGATTTTTGTTTGTTTGTTTTTCATCCCAGGAAAGTATTCCTGAATTATTTAGAACTACTCGGTCGATGGCAACACTTTGCCTCACATGCTTTAGACATGCTATCAAGACAGACCAGTCTCTGGAGAAGAGCAATATGCTTGGTCAAGCAGTGTGTTAGTGAAAAAGAGGAAAACCCTCAGCCAGATGGATTGACACAATGGCTGTAACAACGGGCTCACACATAACACAAATGTGAGGATGGCACAGAACTGGGTAGTGGTATGATTGGTTGCACACAGGGTCACTCTGAGCCCGAACCTATTCAACGGCACCTCACAAATCCTTGGTTTAGCCCTTACACCTGAAATTTAACATGTGTACTAGGCCATATTTTAAGTTTAATGTGTAATTACACAAACTAGCATTTACAAATATTTCATGAAAAAATCTAGAAATATTTCAAATAAGGCCATAATTTCTTACAAAATCTAGGTTTCTTCTCTCCTTGGCATGACTGTTTCTTGTTCATATAGCAGTCTGAAGACATTGCTATCATAGGAAGAATGGAAGTAGCAAACTGAAAAAAAAAATTCAAAATACAAGGCCAGATATTTAAACCTTGCTTTCTACAGAATAAATTATAGGGTGGAAGTCCCAATCAAGGCAGAGAAGAATTTCCTTTTCAAGTATTTGAGGGGCATCATTTGAAGAAGATATACCAAAAGAATTCTCAGGAAGAAAAACAATTGATTCTAATTATTCTCAGTAGGAAATGCAAGTAAAGGAAAATAGCGAACGTATTCAGTATATGGGAAAACCAGGGCTGCTCATTAAACATCAAATAATTTATGGACTTGGGCAGGCTCCCTTGAATTCTAATTTATAGTAACTCTTAAGGGTTTGTGATCAGATTTACTATTTTGTGAATTATTTGTAATGTTATGGAGCCCTCTTTACATGATTTCCCTAAATTCTAGCCTATGAATAGGACGACAGATAGCAGTAGAACTAGTCAAGGTCCGCAATGGGTTAAATGCAGTGACATCACCAGGGTGGGTGTCACTCAGTACAGTAACCATGGTGTCACCCCCCCATTCCCGTGAACCTCCTCCTGTACCAGACCATACAGAATCCTTAAGAATAGTTATTATCCATTTTAATACAGAATCATATGTGATAAAACAGTTGTAAATTGCTTAAATGTACTATTTCATGGGTTATACGGATAGAAGCCACACAGTTGTTTTGTAAAAGTCTTCCTACAGTACTAATTAGTATCTTACCACACTATTTGCTACATCACTCATAACTGAATGAAAGCCCTGAAATTTTTCTTTTTCCTTTCATTACTACTTCAAAAAAGTTGCTAATTTGGCTAACAACAACTAACGACCACAATATTGTGCTAACTCATCAGACATCTAAGAAAACCAGAGACCACAAAAGCATCAGGAGTAACAAAAACACGTGTGCGCTTGTAGGGTGTGCAGAGAAAAGTTTGTGACCTGGAACATCACTGTCTAAACAAACAAAAACCCTCCCCCAAACCCAAACAAACACTCACTACTGGCAAGCCTGTTGTGATTCATCGTTTAAGATCAGAATTGACCCTGTGGGCTTTCTCTTGTGGCGCAGCGAGTGGTGTCAAACCGCTGGTCTTGTGGTTTGCAGCCCAACTCGTAAGCCAGCAGGCCACCAGGGCTCACTGAAGCATCGCTGTCATTGGGTAAGAATGATAGTCTGACGACAGTGCAGCAGAAGATTCAAAAAGTAAACTAGCATAGCTGTGTCACATTGTAGATATATTGTTGCATGTCAACTGGTCTCACAAGAAATACTTGTTATTATAACCGTCTAGAAGAATATTTTTATAAAGATTAATCCATTGCTGTTGAAACATGCCAGGGATATAGTATAGGGAGTCACTTTGGTGTCACCCTCTCTAACAGTGTCTCCCGTGCAGCCCCCCACCCCCCCACATCAGTACTCCCATTGTAAAGTCACTGGTTAAGTGAGGTTTACTTTCAAATCGTATTAGCTTAGTCTCTTTGCCTGCATTATTATTTATTATTATTATAGTAAGCGGTTAAAGCACTCGGCTGCTAACTGAGAAGCTGAAGGCTGAGCTCCACCAGAGGCGCCTTGGGTGGAAAACCTGGCAGTGGACATCAGCAAAAGCAGCTATTGAAAGCCATAGAGAGCACGGTTCATCTCGGACCCACAAGGGCCCCCTCCCCCAAGGAGTTGTTAACCATTTGACAGGTGGTTGGTGTGCTAGGTATAAAAAGCAAAAATCTTGCCTTTAAGGAGCTCAGAGTTCTGCAGAGAAGGTACCCAAGTTAAAAACACAACAGACAGTAGAATGCAATGTAATAGTCGCTCTGAAAATAGTTCCATGATGCCATTAGAAGTACATATATACGTCATAGAAAAGGGAGAAATCTAATCCCGGTCAAAAAGCGGGATGGAAACGGGAAGTTTTGCCAAAGAAGTGCTTTCTGAACTGAAGCTTGAAGGATGAGTAGATTCTCAAACCAAGCTCCCTGCTAGCGAGGGTCAATGCTGACTCACTTTGACCCCCTGCGGGTTTTCAAGACTGTAACTGTTTACCGGAGTAGAAAGCCCACTCTTTCTCCCAGGGAACTGCTGATGACAAGCATTGAACTGACAAGCATTCAGATCACAGCCCAACGAGCAGAGTAGAATGTAGCCAAACGAAGATATCTAGGAGGTAGAATCCAGTACTGCCTTGTTTATTTTTATAGGTTTAGGTGTTTGCTTTGAATGTGACTGTGAGCCGATTCTCCTTTTGAGACACATGGAGTCTTACACGTTTGTGGGAGATAGCCAAGAGAAGATGCCCACAGCAATTGGGTATTGACTTCTGTACCGTTGGAAAAATCTGGGGACGGGAATGTAATGGAGGAGCAACATTGGAAGCCACTGATGAAGCTAGGGAGAGTAAGAAAATGAAAAGGTGGAAGAGAAATCTTTAAGACTGTAAGTGGAGTCTGAGAAGGAACAACTGGAAAGAAAGAAAGAAAGAAAGAAAGAAAGAAAGAAAGAAAGAAAGAAAGAAAGAAAGAAAGAAAGAAAGAAAGAAAGAAAGAAAGAAGAAGGGCCAGTATAATGAAGGCCCAGGAAAGGCAACAGACAACACTGTCAGAATACTCAGACAGTTCAGGTAAGAAACACCTGCGGTGGTCCTGGTGACTTTGGTGCGAGCTCTGATGGAGACAGAAGCTAGGTCACTCAAGCATGTATTGAGTACTAGTATGAACTAAAGGAGTTCTGATAAGTGCAGTGGATAAGCACCCAAGAGATAACCACAAGGTTGATGGATCAAATCCTCCAGCTGCTCCATGCTTCAGTAAAGACTGTAGCCTTGGAAATGCTGTGGAGGAGCTCTACTCTGTCCTATAGGATCTCGAGTTGGAATCAACCTGACAGAATACATCAGCTATGTACAAGGAGTTCTTGAATGGTACACACAGTAAACATGTTCGGCTGCTAATCCAAACTGGCAGTCACGTCCACCCAGTGGCACCTCAGAAGAAAGTCCTGCTCATCTACTGCTGAAAAGTCAGCCATTAAAACCCTGTGGGGCCCAGCTCTCCAATGCACACGGGATTATCATGAAGCAGAGTCTATTCAATAGCAACTTACTCTACTCGATATGGCGGGCCCCTGGTGCGTAGTGGTTATGATTGGGATTGCAAGCCACAAGGTCAGCAGTTCAAAATCACTAGGTGCTCTGAGGGGAAAAGACAAGGCTTTCTACTCTCGTGAAGAGTTACAATCACAGAAGCTCAAAGAGAGGCAGCTCTTCCCGGCCTACAGGGCCGCTACGAGTCAGCACCAACTCTCTAGCAGGGAGTTGGGTTGGGCTTTGTAGAGGCATTGTCAAGTATTGTGCTGTAAATATTCATTACACCTCTGAGGTGGTATCATTGATCTAATCATTCTGAGATGACAGGTGGGTAAGTGGAGGCACAGAAAAAGACATGATCAAATTCAAACTAGAGTGTAGCAGATCTGCGATTACAACCCAGTGCTTCCTAAACCGGGAGCACACCGTCTTAACCATTGTTGACCACAGGGCGCTGAGGAAGTGGGCATCACAAATGTAGAGCACGCTTTCTTTCGAGAGGTTGTTAAAGGGGGATGTTAAATCTAAAAAGGAGTAGTTCTACTCTTTTTAAATTAAACAAAAAAAATTTTTAAGGTGAGAAAGGCTGCACATGATTATAAGTTAAGGAGAAAGAGCCAGTAAAAAGAGAGAAGTCCCAAGAATGAAGGGATTAATTGTATTTAATTATAATTCTTTTAAAAATACTTTTATTGGGGGCTCTTACATCTCTGATCCAGTGTGTCAAGCACATTTGTACATATGCCATAACCATCATTTTCAAAGCATTCTCTTCCCCTGATTATCACCTCCCCATTTCTTCCTCCTTCTTCCCCCACCCGCCCTCCCTCACAAACCCTTGATAAATTATAGATTATTATTTTCATATCTTACATCATCCTCCATCGCCCCTCATCCACTTTTCTGTTATTCGTTCCATTGGGAGGGGGTTCTTGTTGATCCTTGTGATCGATTCCCCCTTTCTTCCCTCCCCTCCCCTAATCCTTCTGGTATCTCTACTCTCATTATTGTCCTTGAGGGGCGTATCTATCCTGGATTTCCTGTGTTATGGGCTCTTACCTGTAGCACTGTGCATGTTCTGGTCTAATCCTGTTTGTAAGGTAGAATGGGGGCCATGATAGTGGGGGTGGGGGCTGGAGCTGGGGAGGAAGCACCAAAAAAGTAGAGTAAAGTTGTATGTTTAATCGGTGCTATACTGCACCCTGACTGGCTCATCTCTTCCCTGTGACCTGTGAGGGGATGTCCAATTGTCTACAGATGGGCTTTGGGTCTCTACTCCATGCCCCCTTCCCATGAACACTGGCTATGATTTTGTTCTGGGTCTTAAATCACACAGGCTGGTGTGTTCTTCCATGTGGGCTTTGTTGCTTCTGAGCTAGATGGCTGCTTGTTTACCTTCAAGCCTTTAAGACCCCAGATACTATATCTTTTGATAGCCGGGCACCATCAACTTTCTTCACCACATTTGCTTATGCCCCTATTTTGTCTTCAGCAATTGTGTCGGGAAGTTGAACATCACAGAATGCCAGATTGTTAGAACGAAGTGTCCTTATGTTGAGGGAGTACTTGAGTCGAGGCTCAATGTCCACCTGCAATCTTAATTCTTAACATATTGATATAAGTACATAGTTCTATTCCCCTCTCATTATATATCAATTTACATATGTACATACCTGTATTTAGACCTCTATAAGTGTCTGTTGCTTCCTGGTTCTTTCCTCTATTTCCTTTTACTTTCCTCTTATCCCACCATCATGTCCGGACTTCATTCGGGCTTAGTAATTCTTTTAAATGGCTAAATCACAGTCGGAATAACTGAGTGACTTGGTACTACATGAGATTGTTTTATGAAAAAAACATGTATAATAAATAACCATCCAGTCTATTCTCACTACGGAATACATTAATATAATTAATTCATAGGAAGTAGTCTTAATTTTCTGTAAATCTGCAGTTCAGAATTGTAATTGCCATATTAAACTAGTAATATGCTACCTTAACTTCTTCCACTTAAAAATAATTACAATACTAATGCATGAATTATTGAAGGAAACACAAATTATAGCTAGAATACAAAATATTAAGTTCTCCCTCATTACCTCCCTATTTCTATTTCCCTTCCAAGATTAAAGTGTCCCTTGCTTGTCTCTAACCGGCTGTGTGTGAGCCCATTGTTGCAGCCACTGTATCAGTCCATCTTGTCAAGGGCCTTTGTCCCTGACCCGCGACTTCGCCGGACATGATGTCCTTTTACAGGTGCTGGTCTCTCCTAACAACATGTCCAAAGTACTTGAGACAGAGTCTCACCATTCTCAATTCTGAGGAACATTCTGGCAGTACTTCTCCCAAGACAGATTCGAATATATATATATATTTCTGGGAGTGCATGGTACTCTGAAGATTCTTTGCCAGTACCACAAGGTAAATGTGTTCATTCTTCTCTGGGCTTGCCTATTCCTGGCCTGGTTTTCATGTGCCTAGGAAGTAATTGACGATACCAGGGCTTGAGTCAGGTACATCTTAGTCTAAATTACATTGTTGCTCTTTACCACTTTATTTTTAGGAAATACAAGCAACAGAGAAACATTTGAAAAATACCCTTACCAGTTTATTGATTTATTATAGCTGTGGTTTATTCATTCATTTTGTTTCTGCCTCCCCTATTTCCCTCCACTATCTCCCTTTAACACTTTAAAGGTGTTCTTAACATTTTAAAGAGAATTTTAAGAGGCCTTTTTGCAGCAGATTTGACCAATGGAATACGTTGCTTAATTTCTTGACAACTGCTCCATTGTGGAGTCAAGTAAAAAGAAATTCTTGACAACTTTAATCTTTTTTCTATCATGTGTTGTCTACTGGTCCAGTTGTGACTTTGTTTTTCCCTTTCAATTCATATAGAAATCTATACTTGTTGATCTTCATTCATTAAGTACTTCAAGTATTCTTGGCTTTCAATAGCAATTGTGCTATTTGAACATTGCAGGGTGTTAAGGAGCCTTCCTCCAGTCCTGACACCTTGTCCTTCTTAATATAGGTCATTTTCTCAAGATATTTACTCGGTATATAGATTGAATATATATAGCAAAAGCATACACCCCTGACATGTAACTTTCCTCTTTTTAATCCACAGCATCCCCTTGTTATGTTTGAACGACTGCCTCTTGGTCTATGTACAGATTCTGAATAAGCACAACCAAGGACTTTGGCATTCCCATATAGAGTTGCCTATGCATTTTAATAAATTTTGTTTAAATGCTCCAAGTGTATTGCTCTGACACTTTCTCACTTAATGAGCAATTCTTACATCAGAGACTTTTTAACTCCAGTGCAAAGAACTGGAATTAGAAAACCAAAAAGGAAGAACTCATCCAGTATATCTCAAGCTGAAAGAACTAAAGAAAAAGTTTAAGCCTCAAGCTGCAACATGGAAAGATTCATGTAAAATACTGACCATCAAGAGAAGCCCAGGAAGCATCAAGAGATGGAAGGAACTCACAGAGTCACTGTGAAAAAGAAGAATTCTTCAACATTCAACCATTTCAAGAGGTAACATGATCAAGAACCAATGGTCTTGAAGGGAGAAGTCAAAACTACACTGGAGGCATTAGGAAAAAGCAAGGATCCAGGAATTAACAGAATACCGGTTGAAATGTTTCAACAAACTGATGAAATACTGGAAGCACTCACTCACCTGGCCAGCAGAGTAGAAGAGATCCATATTTGTACCTATTCCAAAGAAAGGTGACCCAAAGGAACACAAATGATTGAACAAATCATTGATATCACATGCAAGTAACGTTTTGCTAAAGATCATTCAACAATGGTTGCCGTAGTAATTTGACAGGAAGCTGCCAAAACTTCAAGTCAGATTCAGAGGAGGTTGTGGGACAAAGTACATCACTGCTGACATTAGACAGATCATGGCTCAAAGTAGAAAATACCAGAAATATGTTTACTTATGTTTTATTGACCAGGCAAAGACATTCAACTCTGCAGATTATAACAAACTGTGGATAGCATTGAGAAGAATGGGAATTCTTGATGACTTAATTTTGTGTATGCAGAACCTACACATGAACCAAGAGGCTAGTGCTTGAACAGAACAAAAGAATACTGAGTGATTTAAAATTAGGAAAGGTATGCATAGAGTTGCGTCTTTCACCATACTTATTCAATCAATAATCAGAGAAGCTGGACTATAAAAAGAGCATGGTATTAGAATCGGAGGAAGGCTAATATGTGGATGACATATCCTTGCTTACTGTAAGCAAGAAGGACTTGCAGCTAATGCTGACCAAGATAAAGAATTACAGGCTTCAGTATGGATTGCAAATCAACGTAAAGGAAACCCAAATCCTCACAATTGGAACAATAGGTAGCATCATGATAAATGGAGAAAAGATGGAAGTTGTCAAGGATTTCATCTTGTTTGGATCCACAGTCAATGCTCATGGAAGCAGCAGTCAAGAAATCAAATGATGTGTTACATTGGGAAAATCTCTTGCAAAGGGCTCTTCAACGTGTTAACGAGCAAGGTTGTCCCTTTAAGGACTTAGGCGCACCTGACCCAAGCCATGGTATTTCCAATCATTGCTTCTGTATGTGAATGTAGGACACTGAATAAGGATAACTGCAGAAGAATTTATGCATTTGAATTATGTTGCTGGAGAAGAATATTGAAAGTACCATGGTCTTCCAAAAGAACAAGCAAATCTGTCTTGGAGAATGTACATCCAGAATGCTCCTTAGAAGCAAGGATGATGAGACTTCATCTTACATATTTTGGACGCATTATTAGGAAAGACCTGCCCTTGCAAAAAGACATGGTGCTTGGTAAAATAGAAGGGTAGTAAAACAAGAGGAAGACCCCCCCAGTGAGAAGGATTGACACGGTGACTGCAACAGTGGTGAGGATGCTGCATGACCAAGCAGAGTCGTTTGAATTGGAACCAACTTGATGGCACCTAACAGCATGTCAGAGCAAATAGATCTATTCTTATACAGCCAGGATGGTATTATTCCACAAGAAAAATTGAAATGTATCCAAAGGAGAGAGACACACAAAACCGAAGTTCTAAAATTTTTGATTGGCAAACTCAAATGGTCATATTAAGGAACTCTGGGGGCATAGTGGATTCTATATTGGACTGCTAACTGCAAGGTGAGCACTTCACACCCACCACCACCCCACAGGTATGGAGGTTAGGATTTACAACGCAGATATTTCACCCTTTGGCCCCCAAAGTGTATATCCTTACCACACCCCAAATCCATTCACCCCATCAAATCATCTTAAAAATCTTTCATGAACTCCAAGGATGGCACAGGAGTGGGCACTATTTACACTGTTGTACATAGCATTTAGTTCTGTTGTGGGTCACTGTGGGTCAGAATCAACTCCATGACACCTCATAACAGTAATAAGTAAGTGGGGAGTCAAAACAAAACAAACACCTCACTGACTCATAGTGAACCTATCAGACAGGTAGAACTGTGAGTTTCCGAGACTGTAACCCTTTACGGGTATAGAAAGCCTTGTCTTCTGTTCTCTGGGAGCTTTGAGGTAATGGTCCCACCATTCCGACCACGAGTGTTAGCCGCATTCCACGGGCTTCAGCTCTTTTCTCCAGACTCACTGGATCGACAGCTCTGCTCCCTCAACTGTTGGCAGCCCTGTTCTTCTAGTCGAGCTGAGTGGTAACTCCCTCCCCTTGGCCTCAACAGGCCCCCATTTTGGGGGATATGGCAGTTCCACCCCCTCAGCTTTGAGCGGTGGCCCCATTTGTCTGGCAGAAATTTCTGGCAGCACCACACTCCAGAACCAAGGTAGTAAGTATTGGACTCTGAAACCTAGGACGTTGTGCCCACACCCTATGAAACGGAGAAGCCCCTGCTTCCCAGGCCCATGCAGAACTGCGTCAGGGATGGTTCTTATTTTTTTGGAGGACAGCAGATGTAACACCTTTGATCTGTTTCCTGCCTGTAGCATTCCAAGAGGCAGACAGTGCTCTTTCTTTTCTTGTTTCTCGGTTCCTTTCAGTGTTAACTTGGTGGGTTTTCTGCTGGGGTGGTTGTTGAGAAACATCCTTCGGTCACAGACTTGATCCCCCTAATAAAAGATTGCAGGCACATCCTTGTTGAACATTCTTCGCCATGTGTCTTTGGTTTGTATAACAGAATTTTCCAGATCTTTGTTTTATATTTAATTTTACACAGTTTATTTTTATGTCTCTTGCCTATCATATTTTATTATGAGAGGTAAGGAGAAACCACACAGGGTCCCTTTCAGATCTGGCATTGAAATCTTATCAGCCAGATATCCAAATTTATGACTTACGAGTCTCTCTACCACCAAACATTTGAACATAATTGAGACAAGTTTATTGCCACTGTCTAAAAAGTCACCTCACTTCTTCCATTGCCCCTCACATGTTCACCATTTTCTTTTAAATCCTCATCATAAGCAAATTAAAAATCCATATTTCTAGCAACATTCTATTGCTGGTACCATGTGTATTCTCTAAGACTTTTCTATAGCTCTTTTCATTTCCTTCTGAGAAATCACACAAAAAATGTTTTTAATGTTCTTAATTCTATGAACATTCTCTTCGAGGATATCTAGATTTTTCCCGATTGAGCACCTTAAGACACTTCCAGCCTTTATTTGCTACCCAATTCAAAAACTTCTTCAACATTTTAGCTTAGAACGGCACCCCACTCCTGGTACCAGTTACTGTTTTAGTTATCTAATGCTGCTTTGAGGAGCCCTCGTGGCATAGTGGTTTCAAGTTGGACTGATAACTACAATGTCATTAGTTCGAAACCACCAGCCCATCCTTGGGAGAAAAACGAGGCTTTCTACTTCTGTAAAGAATTGCAGTTTTGGAAACCCACAGGGGCAGTTCTATCCAGCCATACAGGGTCTCCATGAGTCAATATTGACTTGACGGCAGTGAATGCTGCTATAAAAGAAATGCCAGCAATTGATAGCTTTCAAAAATGGAAATTTATTTGCTCACAATTTTTGAGGTTAGAAGTCTGAATTCAGAACACCAACTTGAGGGGAAATCAATCAATATCTCTCGATTCTAGAAGAAGGTTCTTGTCTCTCAGCTTCTGCTTCTGGGTTCCTTGGAGATCCCCATATGTCTTGGCATTGACCTTACTCGCTCTTGTTGGCTTTCATCGCTGATATCTTTTTTATCTCAAAAGATATGTAGTAAGTCGGAAAGCATCGTTACTAGAGTCCTAGTTCATGCATGCACAAATTAATTCCAAACAAAATGTGTATACACTAACCTTTGAGGTCAGTACAGAGCTGCAGACAAGTTCTCTCAGTAATACATGTGCCTTAGTCTTGTTGTGGAGCCTTGGGGAAAATAAAGTCCAATAAAACAGTTGCTTCTGAGGGGATCTTCATCTTCAGGGCAGAAAGGTCACCTTTTGGGGGCCTTGCAAAGTTAATCTTGATAGATTTTTTCAAAGATCAGAGAACGATCACAAAGGTTGTTATGAAGAAGTTTTAACAAAATTAAAAAGTGCACGGGTGAGCAAAAATCCAGGAAAGTTGTGCTGAGAAAATTTTTCCCCCATCATGACGATCTGTCTACTCTTTCTTCCAGGGCAGCACCCACTGTCATATGAGGATTTATTGGGAGACTTTACCTCATTCACCCTACAATCTTGATGTCACCTCTTCAGACATCTTTTTGTTCCCCAAACTCAGAAAACATGGGAAAGAAACATGATTTGAGTTTTCTGAGTGTGCCCAAACTACCATTTTGACATGATATATATTGAGGAATGAAGAGCTCTTTGGAGAAGAGTTAGAAACACATAAGTCCCCTTATAGAACAGAACACAAAGGGGCCACAGTTGTGGGGACTTATTGTGGTGGTGGTGATTCTTCTTAGGTGCCATCAATGTCCAACTTCCACATACGTATGAGGCGATTGAAAATACCATGACAGGTCAGGTGCACATAAGCCCTCAAAATAACATTGCTTTCCAACCCTCTAAAGAGGTCTTGTGCAGGAAACTTCTTACACATATCTAAACACCTTTTGGGACTGAGTTATTGGACTTGAAAGTTAAAGATCAAAGTCTTAGGGAACAACAAAATCAATTGGCATAATGTAGTTCATAATGATAATGTTATGCATCTAGTTTCGTGAGAAGCAGAAAAAGTTTTCAAGTGGCCCTCTAAGACAGAACTGTTGATTTCTTCCTATCTGGAGCAAAGGAGTGTGAAAGAAATAAAAAAATTGCAGAATAAATTAATCCACAGGACTAATAGCTCCCATGAACCACTAGCTCATTTAGCCTGAGACCAGGGAGCAATAGAATGTTTGAAATAAGGTAAGAATAACATTAGGGAAAATATTTCAAATTCATGGAAAAGACCAGACTCACTTGTCTGAAAAGCATTGGAAGAATCCTTACCATTATCACCCAAAGTCTGACATTCTTTCAGCCAGGAACTCTGGGAGGTCACCTTTCAACTAAATAATGGAATACTCACTCACTCACTCACTCACTCACTCACTCACTCACTCACTCACTCACTGCCACTGAGTCAATGCCGACTCACAGTGACTACAGGACAGGGTAGAACTTCCCCAGATAGCCCGTTAAATAAACAATGCCCACGTGGAATGTGCCCTGAGCAATGAACTATACAAGGCCATATGGGCAACATTAGTCCAAAAGCAAAGATAAGATGCAAGGAGGGCCAAGGAAACTAGAGGACTGGAAATGGGAAAGGTAAGGTGGAATTGAGTGAATGCAGACTCATTTCAGGCATTGACTTGGATCAGGCACACCTTAGTCCTCAAGGTAGCATTTCAAGAGGTCTTGTGCCAAAGATTTACCCAATGCAACATGTCGTTTGATCTCTTGACTGCTGCTTCCATGAATACAGATTGTAGATCCAAGCAAGATAAAATCCTTGACAATTAAAATCTTTTCCCCATTTACCATGTTACCTATTGGTCCAGTGGTGAGGATGTTGGTGTTCTTTACAGTGATTTGTAATCCACACTGAGGGCTGCCATCCTTGATCTTCATCAGCAGGTACTTCAAGTCCTCCTCACTTTCAGCAAGCAAGGCCGTGTCATCTGCATATTGCAGGTTGTTAATAACCTTCCTCCAACCCTGGTGCCGCATTCTTCTTCATATAAGCCAGCTTCTCTGATGATTTGTTCAGCAGATAGATTGAATAGGTTTGGTGAGAGGATACAACTGTGACTCACACTTTTCCTGATTTCAAGGTATAAGTTTCTTTAAATATCTAAGGATACTAGGAATTCTTATGGCACCAAAGGATAATGGGAATTCTTTGAAACGTGTCTATTATTTTCCGTCATCATAAAACCAAAGAATGAAATCATTTTATTTTTTAAAAGAACACAATGCTTTCTACATCCTGTTAATAATGTGTTTGCATACACATACATAGAAAAATGTCTGGAAAGAAGTAGTTCACATATGACCAGTGATTATCACTGTGCAACAAAAATGTATTCAGATGGTTTGCATTCTTTTATCATTCCTGAACTTTGCAATTTTAACGACAGGGAATATGTATTCATTTTCTTGACTGGGAAAAATGATGCAATAAATAAGAAATTAATTCAATGACTTGAGGACAGGAACTTTACCCTCTATCTTCACATGCCCCCACATTACTTTTACTGAAGAAGGTGCCCACACATAGTTTTAAAATTTTTAAGAAAAAAATAATAGCGTTGGACCGGTGTGTACAATTATACTCTTGCCACATGAACTTAAATTAGACCAGTATAAATAGATAGCATCCAATGTCATTTATCCTACTGCTGTTAGATCGGCACACAAAATATATCTCATTCACCAATAAGTTAAGCTTTTTTAAAATTAAATAACTAATGTTATCTTTTTATAATTTATCATGATCTTTAAAAAACATGTTCTTGCTGTTTCCCAAAATAGTAACAGGAAAGGAAAGCGGGAGTGTTGCTTAGTGGGAAACTTGCAACATTTAGTCCGTAAGTCATTTTTGCTTTAGATATATATTTTTAACGACTTCTCTTACATAAGAGCCTTGTAATATCTTCACAAGGAGAACTAACACTGGGCCATGTTATGTCGTTTTAATTTTTCCTCCAGATAGTGTTTACTAATCAACATGTGGGCGTGAGTGCAGAATCAACGTTATTCGCCAACTTTGGTGTTCATTTGCCATTACGGACAATTGGTCATTTTAACAATCAATGAGAGTTTATTTTAGGAGAAAACTTAACTGAAATTTTCAGGAAATAGCCTTTTTGTTCTCCAACAGCTGTCATTGAACACCATTAGATCTACAACAATTAAAGTGATCTTTGGTGACTTTTAGCACTTGGCACTATTCCATTATTGTTCGGTTAAATATTTTTCAAGTTTGCTAGGACTTTTGCCCACTGTGTGCTCCTGACTCTTTATTGTCAATATGTATCTTAGAATTCACCTTTGTGACACTACTTTTTTTGTATTGTGGGAGGATCACTTCTGAAGTGAATTGCCTGAGAAATCCAGTAATACTCTTTGAGAAATTGCAGAGCATATCTAGAAACTACACATACACACACACACACACACACACACACAGGATCACAATGTATTCCATTACTTTTGGCAATAAGTATCCTTATCTCTCTTTCCCTAAAACCATACATAAAATTCTCAGTTTCAAGAATTGGCTAATGTTTAATAGGCAAAATAATCAGAGGACAATACATAGTTTGATAGATTTAATTTAAAACCACAAAGGAAAATTCACCCAGATTATCAATGTCAAGGATTATTTGCTAAAAACAAAAGCACAGCGGTCGATATCCAGTGGAAATCATAAACACATCAGTTCAATATGCATTCAAAATGATGGCTGTTGTAGAAAGCAGAGCAAACTGAAGAGTCTGTGTATCTCACCCAGTCTAATCCTACTTACAATCGCATGTTTGTTTATTTGATTTTTGAGAAGTAAACGATTGTCTTTTGAATGATTAAGTATTGAAATTTAACTGTACAGGATCTATAACTGCATCATCGGTTAAGAGAGCAGTACTTTTAGAATAACAGGCTCTGACCACTATTGCATAATTACTATATTTTCAGGGAATGGGTTTATTTGTTCTGAATTTATCCACCTAAGAATCTGCAGAAATGCAGCGTAATTGGAGTCTCCTGTTCTGTACAGGGGGCGAGGAGAAGGATGGCACTGTTTGCTCCAGGAAGGATTTGCCGCTTAAGAAGGAGCAGTTTGACTCTGTCCTAAAGGATCACTGTGCCCTGCATTCAGCGTCATGAGGGTGTGTGTGTATGGGGGGTGAGGGGGGGGCGGGAGAGGGCATGTGCACACAGCATCCGTAGGTCGTCTCTCTTCAATGATTCCTTTTCTTTATGTCATAACAAAATTTTAAAAGATAATAAAATTCTGCCCATTTTTTGAGGAAACAAAGTAGCCTACAGAATTGTCTTCCCATCTGAAACTCACTGCTATCGGGCCATTTCCGATTGATAGCAGCCCTCCAGGACAGGGCGGAAGTGCCCCTGTGGGATTTCCAGACTGTAACTCTGTGCGTAGAAGACCTCTCTCTCCCCCAGATCGGCTGGCGGTTTTAAACTGCTGACCTTGAGAGGTAACCGCTACACCACCAGGGGTCCACTTTACCGTTTCAGAATTTGAAAATGCACAAGATGCACAATATTATTTTAAAAAGCGGTCAGCTTGCCGTTGTGTGCCTTTTTGTTAATTCTTACTGTGGGTTAGAATAGATCCGGCTTCTAATATTTCCAAAGCTATAATCTTTACAGTAGTAGACTGCCTCATTTTTGACCTGAGGAGCAGCTGGTAGATTCCAATGGCCAGTTTTTACCAATGTCCACCAGTGTCCCTTGCTAAGGATCAGATCAGTCATAAAATTGGAATTTGATTAAAATCTTAAAGACGTAGATGCCATGTTGTTAATAGGTTTTATCTCTGAATATGGAATCATCATAACTTTTCTTTTCTTGATATTTTCTGATTTTTCCCCCCGAAATTAATCTCTTTCATATTTTAAAAAATAGTAAACGAAAGCATGTAAATAAAGGATTTCAGTGATTATAAGAATGTGAATAAATGGACAACACACAGAATCTGTACTGTGAATCAGAACATGGTGTGTTTGGGACAGTAAGTAATCTAGGGAGGACCTTCACCTGGGACCCAAATAAGCTCCCAGAAAACACAGTTACTGAATCAATACTCGTCCTAAATTAAGACAAGCAATAAAAGCCTGCTTTCTCACTTACTAAGACATCCTGGTGGCACCGAGCTTAAAGCACTTGGCAGTTACCCAAAAGGTGGCCGTGTGAACACAGCAGCGGCTCCGTGGGAGACAGATGTGGCAGTCTGCTTCTGCTTTCTTCACGATGACTGCCTTGAGACACTGTGGGGCGGTTCTGCTCCGTCCTGAGGGTGCCTCTGAAGAACTAGGTGGCAGTTGGCGTAGGGTTTTCCCACTGACTACAATCCACATAAGTGAAAGTTTTATCCCAGGCAAAACGATGATAGAATTTGTGGGATAATGATTATTTGCATTAAGGTATTTTCCAGGGCTTTACTACACTGTGTTTTAAGTGAAAAAGTAGGTATTGATGAATAAGATTGTGTTATAACCATTTTCAGAGATTTATAATACAACTGTAGCTATCTGCATTCTAATACTTTATTTTCTTCAAAATGCTTGCTTGTGCCTAATAGTAGACACTGTGTATTTGGGGACGTGTCTACCTAAACTGGTGCTCTTGGTGAGAATATAATTAGCTTCAGCCGATTTTTCGGAAAGAAGAGAAACATTTATGTAGTGGCAATTCGAAGAACAATTGTTTTTAGGAAAATGTGAAATAATATAGTGGGAAACCAAAAAACATGGCGATGTAAATAAAAAAACCCGGAGATGTAAAGCCATGGGACATTAATGATAAAAAAAAGTTGAATCGTGATTTAAAATATTGCTCTGGCAAAATTAATTAATATGTGGGAAAATTCCTAATAGAGTCTTAAGAAGTTGTAGCAGAATTTCAACAGAAGAGATGAAGAGGCATGGGGAAAATGGAGACGTTGAGAAGAAAGAAGGAGCACTACACGTGTAACGTTGGCATTATTTCTATTATCTTTGCATAAACCTCAGACTAACGAAATAAAATTTAGCTCTAGAACGCAGTCTTTTGCTCATATATTGTTTTGTTTTGTTTCCACTGTGGTAGCTTTCCTGATATATTGGGAGCTAGAAAAATTCTCCAAATATTTTAGCATTTACCACGAAATCGAAAAGCAAATTAAGTATGTGAAACTATTCTCAGCTGGGGCTAGACAAGAGACCAAGGGCAGATAGCCACCTTCGCATTTTAAGTTTGGACCAAAGTATGATGGGCTTCTTCCCAGTCTTGTGCCGTAACTGCCTCCCACCGTTCTTTTGCAGTCACCCTGACAGGGAGCAGGGATCCAAATTCTGAAACGTGTGGCAGCCTAGAAAATGACCTGTACACCTTTCCTCGTTGAACATTTGTTCGTCTTGGAGGTTCTCCATGTTCCAGAATTAGACATCGCCTTGAATTTGCTGTCTACTACATCGCTGTTTGAGAATATAATCCATCATATAATCAATGTATACAAGGGAACTCCAAAAAGTTTTGGAAAAATAGAATGAAAAGATAATTTATCCATGAAATTTCAAAGTCCACATCTACCTAACTCAGGTACATATATGTGCCAAATAAAATATGTGTGTGTACACATATAGGTGTACACATAGAAACACACATACACATTCATACATAGTTAATTCTGGCTCGCAGTGACCGCATATGTGTCAGAGTAACACTTTGCTGCATATTGTCAGAGACTGATTTGTTGGAAGTAGAATGACAGGACTTATACATAATATATATGTATACTTACATTATATAATGTTAGACCTTAGACACACTAAACAGTTTTTTAAAAGTTTCTCTGTTCTCAGGACACACTGAATTCTTTCTCCCCCCAACTGTGAAGGCTCCGACAATCTCTGAAATGATATAACAAAGAATTTCTCCTTTCTGATTTGGAAAGCATGAACAGCAGCCACTATTTGCTTCTTAGTAATTTTCCACACGCCAGTTTTCCTGTCTTGGAACTTCTCCGCAATCTCAGATCAGACTTCTGTACTGGTGAATGACTTTTCCCATGTGACCCTTTAAATAAATTCTAAGATTTTTTCCCATAATTAATTAAACTCACATCAAAATGAAACATGTCACCAAGGTCTTCCTTAAAGCCAAGAAATTTATTGGCTATTATCCAGCCTTCTTTCTAAATTAAACAACCCCAAACACTATTCTCACCATCCTTGCTTTTGGATATGGGTCATTCTCATTTCATAAACCAGGGCACATGTACGTCAGAGTTTTCATATGCTCCACCTTAACCATGACCACATTTGTTTTCACTTCAATGACATGTAATGAAATGTCCACCAAGACTTTCACCTCCCTATGCTTTTAAACAAGTAGCTTCGTAAACTCCAGGGAGCTCTATCGGGTGAGTTGGTATCGACTAGATGGCAATGGGCTCGTTTTTATTTTGAAAACAGTATAAAAGACAACATTTTCCAACTTCTGAAAAGAGCCTTTAGGAGGTTGTTCTAGGTGGGTTCCTTTCTTGACCCAACCTTTCCACGATGAATGTGGCAATATTTGTCAATCTGTATCATGATTCTGGGATGATTCTTGAGAATAGCTGACACCAATAAGCAATTCTTATGTTTGGTTATTATTATTTTTTAACCAATAAAGCTGACTTTTAGGTAGAATCTGAATTTCCAGTAATAATACAAGTAATACAAATGAAGTAGGTTTTGTTGTGTATCCATGCCTATGGGTGTGTGTGTTGTTGTCAGTTGAGATAAAACAGGGCACGTGGATGTTCTGTACTTCCAATGGAATTGCCCTCTTTTCAACTGTCCAGCCCGTGAAGAGTTCAGTGCTAGCTTATGGTAAGTGGTCCACAAATACTGATGGAATGACGAACAAATGGATTTCCTGTAGGGGAAAGAGAACAGAACCATTTCTAAATCAAGTCAGACATGATTAGAGCTCATCTACAATAATTTGTCATTTTACTTTATATAATATAATTTTAAGTATTAAATGTTTACATGCTCATGGAAGAATATGGAAACACTCAAAGCGAAGAGTAAAACTCTCCTTTACCTTGACCCTTACTTCCCAGAGATAATAAAAACGTTTCATAAATATTTCTCCAGAAAGCTTATATGCAAATTTGGGTAACAATAGAGAGAGGTGTTTGCTGTTGTTATTTGTTTGGTTAAAAGTGAAACAGCCCCATTTTATTAAGCAGATATCGATGTAATTAATTTTTGTTAGCTGGTAAACAGGCTAACTAACGTAACAGTGAATATTTTCATAAAAGCAGTTTTGCTCGAGCCTCGTTTTGGGGGATGGCTGCTTTCAATGAACCCCGCTGGGGGTGCGTGGGGGGTGGGGAATGCCACAGAAATGTTGTAATGTTGACCACAGCTTACAAGGACCACGTTATAGGAAAAATCCAAATGTATGAGTGGTTTTCTTATTTCAAAAAAAGTGAAATGTCAATTGGTGACAACCTCATTCTGGATGTCCGTTATCTTCTTGAAAGTACAAAAATGTCGACCCAGTGCATTTGGAGTTTGTTCCACCAGGTCAGACTGTTAATCAAGCTTTCTATGTAGAGGTTCTGATAAAGATTGCATAACAGTGTGCGACAGAAAAGACCTGATTTGTGGCAGAAGGGGCCCTGGTTGTGCCACCACAATAGTGCCCTCGTTCATGCAGCCACCTCAGTGTGCCAGTTTTCAGCAAAATACAGCATGCCTCTCTTTCCCCCCACACCTGACTCACCTAATCTCACTGTGTGTGACTTCTTTTGTTTCCACGAATGAAGAGGGATGTAAAAGGACAGCGATTTGACGAGGAAAAAGTGGTGAAGAATAAACAAGGGAGGTGCTGTCAGCCATCCACATCGATGAGTTTGAAAAATGTTTCCAAGAATGGAGTAGCAGTACTTTGAAGATAGGTAGTAAAAAAATCTAAATATGTACATAGCTTTGAAAAAAAAATCATGCTATCGTACGACTGACTTCTTTCATGCATCAATCTTTGGGGGGATTACCCAGATGCTAACATGTATCAGGACTTCATTCCTCTCTTCTTGGCTGAATCATACTCCACCGTGTGGACCTAACCCCAATTTACTTATCCCTCCATTTATCATTTGACAGACATTTGTTGTTTTCATCTTTTGGAGCTCATACATAATGCTTCCAATCATGTCTACATACACGCTTTGTGGAGACATATGTTTCATTTCTATTAGGTACACCTGGAGTCTCTAGGTCCTTAATAACATATTCAGTCATTAGCCCAAAGGTGGGGGATTGGAACACACCCAGAGGTCCCTCAGAAGGAAAGCCTGGTGACCTACGTCCTCAAAGTGATGGACAGCCCCGTGGCGTTGGAATCAGTGAAACAGCCCTGGTTGGAGGTATGTCCCTACGAGTAGAATATCTGGGGATGGTTGAGCTGTTATCATTGAGTAGGCCATTGCAGTGAGCCACGCTGGCTAGAAAACCTAGCCAATTGCTCTGTAAAGCCCTCACATGGGCCCCACCTCTAAGCTGTTGGCAGGTGCCCATACTGCAGGTCCACTGATTAAGAGGAAGGAAAGCGACTTCGTCAAAGCCTGCTGACACATCCCAGTCTATCAATGATGGCAACCAACATTGCATTTGTAGATGGCAAATGGCCCATCTATCACGAGTCTCTTATGAAGTTATGGCCAGGAAGCCCCATCTGTCCTCTGTCTAGAAACCCTTCGAGTTGCACAGGGTAAGCTGTTTGCCTAACCCTTTTCTTCAGAATTCTTCTAAGGCTTAAGGCTGCCACTCTCACGATGATTAAGTCTAAATAGTATTTCTTTTTAAAAAGAGGAACAAGAAGAGGCTGTAGTTACTACTGTCCAATGCAAGGGAGAAGAATGCATTTTAAGGAAGCATTGAGCTTTAGATTAACCTACAGACTCGTCAACACTGAAGAAGGGACAATAGATCTGGGGAGAGGGTGGTGGGGGGGAACAACTAAAGTCTAGCTAGCAAGGACTTTATAATTAGCAAGTTCAAGTGATCAAGAGTTAATTATTCTCTCATCTTTGACAGAAATAGTTTCTGTCAAAAATATATCGTTTACAACAGATAGCCTTTAAATTATTCCCTTCAAAAGAGAAGTAATCCAGGAATTTTATGTAGAGACTTTTACAAGATCCTGTATTCCATTGAAATATATATATTATTCACCAGAATTAAGTAAGACACACTTGGGCCTTCTCTTTTCATAGAGCAAGCAAGATGGAAATAAGCCCATTTTTGAGGAATGACACAACACCAGAATCCAGCAATAAATATATGCTCATCAAGTCCTCTCTCTCTCTCGCTTTGCTTTGCTTTACTTTGCTTTGTTCCCACAGGAAGCATCCATTCAGAGCCCCACGCACAGCTGGAGTAAACTGAGTGTGGACCGATGGCTCTCTGCTTCACTCTCTGTCTACAGCTAAGGTCTGGCTGGCTCCTGCCGAAAAAGAGCCCGAGGAACAATCAGCAGTCTGGCCTCTGGGAGTAAGGTACTCACAGATCGGGGTGCTACAAAGAAAATTGCTGCTTTAACGAGTAGTATCGTGGGTGTCTACCTAAATACACTCCTCACAGATGGCAGTGCCCACCCAGAAGAGGGTGGGGTTTGGCATAACCTGGCAAATGTTCAGGTGGCAAAATCTGAGAAAAAGTCAGGGGAAAATGTCCCTCAGGAACTCTTCTCTCAGGACCTTGATGAACAGCCTGGTTCGCCTCTGCGGGGGCTAACGGGGATCTCTCTGGAGCACATCGGATGATGCGGGTGTGCACCCATGTTGATCTTCTCTCTGGCCTTAGGGGCACTGGGGGGGCCTGAAGCGACTCCTTGGATGGACCCTTCTGAGGTTATGCAGTAGTTAAAGTGCTCTCCTGTGAACCAACCATGGCATCCTCAGACCTGTAGGGCGGCTGCCAGCCACAAGGGACTCATGGACCATGGGTTTGCTCTGATTTTAACTTACCATTAAAACAATAACAACAACAACAACCAACACCACCAGTTGGCCTTGACTTGACCTTCATTCACGATGAGCCCATGTGTGCCAGAGCAGAACTGGGCTCCACACTGTCTTCAACGACTGAGGTTTGGGGAGTAGATTGCTAGCCCGGTGGACTCCCACCTCGAGCCCTTCAGTTAGCCCAGGGCGTCACCAGTGGCACTATCCAGACACACTGTGCCTCACACACACCAATTTATAGGTTTTCCACAGGGCGGAAGGGGTGGAGGAGCTCACACTTAGATGACGCTTGGCAAAGGCTGAGCCAGTAAGGATGGAATACACACACACACACACACACACACACACACACACACACACTGTATATACTTGTGTATAAGCCGAGTTTTTCAGCACATTTTTAAATACAGTTTTTGTGGTAAAATTCGGTTTCTCTCAGCCTGTGAGATCATGAGGTGTCAACGGGATCAGGTATCAGGCATCCAAGATCCAGAATAAAAAATCATGGCAATGTGAATGGGGGTGGAGTGCGGTGTGGGGACCCAAAGCCCATCTGTAGGCAATTGGACATCCCCTTACAGAAGGGTCGTGGGGAGGAAACAGGCCAGTCAGGTGCAGTGTAGAAATGATGAAACATATAACTTTCCTACAGTTCCTAAATGCTTCCTCCCCACCACTACCATGACCCTAGTTCTACCTTACAAATCTGGCTAGACCAGAGCATGTACATGGGTGCAGATAAGAGCTGGAAACACAGGGAATCCAGGACAGATAAACTCCTCAGGATCAATATTGAGAGTAGCCATACCAGGAGGGTAAGGGGAAGGTGGGGGGAGAAAGCGGGAACCGATCTCAACAAACTCATCACAGGGGGATGGACAACAGATAAGGGTGTAAAGGGAGACATCAGACAATGCAAGACATGACAAAATAATAACAATTTATAAATTATCAAGGGTTCATCAGGGAGGGCGGGGAAAAAGGAGGAGCTGATACAAGGGCTCAAGTATCAAGAAAATATTTTTAAAACGATGATGGCAACAAATGTACAAATGTGCTTGACATAATGAATGAATGTATGGAGTGTGATAAGAGTTGTAAGAGCCCCCAATAAAATGATTTATATTGGGAAAAAATTAGAAACAACTTAAAAGTCCATCAAGTGGAAAGTGAGTAAAAAAATGCCAATAGTCATATGATGAAAAAAATTAGGTGCCTCGGCAGATATTCAGGCCAGCTTATATTCGAGTATCTATCTACATATATGCATATATACTAAAAATATATATACACAATTATTCTTTCTAGTAAGTGTGAATGAGAATGCTGATTAACAATTGAATTAGATTGTACTTAGTTTGGCTGTTGTTTAGTTGGGAAGCTCACGCGTGACACGCGGAACTGCTCCATCAGATGTCTTGACTAGCAGCAGTTCACCAGACTTTTCTTCAGTGACACAAAGGGTGGCTCAATTTGCCATCCTTTAGTTAGCAGCCAACTGGAAAATTCTGGTGCCACCTAGACCCCTTTATTTGGTTTTGGCCTTTGATTTTTCAATTTCTAGAAGAAAATAGGGCGTCTCTAAACCCTGGAGGGCAGTTCTGCTCTTCAGGCAGGATCGCTGTGACTTGATAATGCCTTACTCTTGTGACAGCAAAGTGATCTTGTTTTCGTTGCCATGGAGTGAGCTAAGACTAGGGCAACTCCAAGTGCATCAGAATGTTGACTGTTCCAGCACCATCCTATAGTCACCTGCCATGTTGCTTTCCAACCTAGGTGGCTCATCATCCGGGCATAGACCAGGCAATGTTCTTTTGTGATCTTTCAGGTTTATATTAGCTAGCATTCAGAAGTAGATCACCGGGCCTTTCTTCCTAATCTCTCTTAGTCCGAAAGCTTTGCTGATGGCTGTCTATGATCACTCGGAGTGTCCGTGCTGTGATTTGAAATACTGGTGGCATAGCAGCCCGCAAGCCACCACGGTTCAAATAACTGATAGGTAGTGACGAGTGTCTTTGTGAGTGAAATTGAACTGCTCCAGCCCAGCATCGAAAGAGTCGAGGAGATTTAGCTACTAATTTAATTTGTTTCTTGGTATCTCAGTTTTGATAGCTGAGCTTTTGCTTTATTCCTCTCCGCCTGAGTTCCTGTGTTGGCATGATGCCTAAAACCCCAGATCCCCTAGAACGTAGGCCCTGCAATCAAGTCAGGGCATTACATATAGGGGGGAAAACATTTGTAAAGAATAAACATGAAACAAAACTTAGCTTGGTCTAACAAAGCACTTCAAAGATTGAGGAAATGTGCCGCTGGGCCTGGGGACTCAGGATCAGAATCCCGGAGGACACCAAGGTCAGTTGCAACAGGGGACACCAAGGTCAATTAGAAGCATCTAATGTTTTAAATCCAACTTTTGTGAGTAGTGACTGGGGTCTTAAAAGCTCGCGAGTTGTCATCTAAGATTCAGCTATTGGGCATCCGCCTCCGCCATCAGAAGAACTAGATGGTTCCCACCTCCCACTACGGACTTCAAAAGGGATCATAGTAGGAGGTCCTAGATAGAATGGGAGAAAATGTGGAATAAAACTTCAAATAATAACAATAAGACCAGCCTTATTGTTTAGATAGGGACTCATAGAATCCACGAGACGTTGGCATTCATCACTCTTCAGGAGTGACAATAAACCCAAGCCTCAGTTTCCTTGACAGTAACACCAGCAACAGTCAGAACCTATGGAAGGTGGAAACCTGTCAGAGAAGGAAAACTCAACTGTTTTCCACTAACTCAACTATTTTTGATCACCGAGCAACCGGAAAGGGATGCGTGCACCCTATCGAAAGTGGAAACATGGGGACCAGGAAAAACAAAGCAGTCTGATCAAGTTCTGCCTTCCACGGGTTTTATTGCGCATCATGTATCATATAACAACATTGGGGATAGAGAGAGATTATGAATAGCTACGGAAAACTCACTGCCACCCATTCAATTCTGATTCATAGGGTTTTAATTCAATTGAATTAAATTGAATCCCTATGAGTTCAATTGAATCATATGGATTCGATTCCATTCTGATTCATGGCGTTTTCAAGGCTATAAATCTTTATAGGAGCAGATAGGCTCCTCCTTCCGCACAGTCACTGGTGATTTGAACGACCAAACTTGTGGCTGGCAGTCCATTACTTACCTGACAGTGCTGCCAGGACTCCTTAGACATTATGAATAGCATCTATAGATGCAATTTCCTTTTTAACATATTTATTATAAAACAATACATACTCCATGGCTTGGGCTGGATTCTCTAGAGGTGCAAAACCAGTGGTAGAGGACATATACATATAAACTAGAGAGCAATGTATGTATTTCAAGGAAATTGATTCACATAGTGGTGGCGCCTGGAAAGTTGCAAATCCTTGGCTCAGGCGCTTTCTAATGGAGGTTTCTCCTGACGGACGGGATTGATGAACCAAATTTGTCCGATTGAATAGTAGGCTGCTGCTCCACTTTCCCAAGAAGCAGAGCTCAGAGGTTGATGAGTTGGATGCAGGATCCAGAGAGGGTGAGATTTGACAGAGCATCCACATACTCGTGTGTTAGAAGGAAGCCATGCCCTCAAGGAAATGGATCGGGTCTTAATCAATTGGCTGCTCCCATCAGATCATGAAATGGAGGATGATTAAATTATAACACATTATAGACAAGCAACCAATTCGATGTCTGCCAGACCACAGGGGGCTCCTAGCCTAAGGCAGTTGGCACATAACATTCGGCCAGACACCCCTTATAGAAAATTTGAAAAGTACAAGGAAAAGATCAGCATCACCTATTTTCTCCTTCGTGGCAGCAAGACAGGGCTCATTACGCGCATACGGAGTTGCAGTCTTAGAGACCCACAGGGTCGTTTCTAGGGTCACTAGGAGGCGGCATCAACTCCGTGGCAGTGTGCGTATTGTCCCAATATTGTTGCTGCTAGTTGCTTTCCAGTCCACTCCGACTCATGGTGACCACGCGCTGATCCCCAGGATTGTCATCGGCTAACTTTGGGAAGTAAATCACCAAGCCTTTCTTTCCAGCCTTGCTTTATCTGGAAGCCCCACTGAACTCTGTTCAGCATCATGGGAACATACAGGTCTCCGTGACAGTCAGATGGTAGCTAGCCAGGAGGTGCACTGGCTGGGAACTGAACCCATGTCTCCCACATAGGAGGCAAGAATGCTACCACTGCAACCATGTAACACATGCAATCAACCATCTGTATTCCAATTTTATCACTTGGTGCAAATACATTGATTTAATACTATATTTTATCGTTTGTTTTTTTCTCCCCTCCAGTACAGAATAGAGTTTGGGATCAGATATCAGATATCAGTTGTTGTGTCTCTTTGTTGTTGTTGTTGTTGTTGTTGTAAAATGCTGTCCAGCCAGTTCCCACACATCAGTGCATGTAAAACAGAACAAAACACAGTTCCTTACTGCACCATCCTTCCATTTGAATGGTTTCAGATTCTTTCTTGTCTCCTCCAGCTTCCGGGAGCCTCAGCGTCATCATCACATGGCTCTCTTTCCTCTGTGTCTTTCTCTGTGTCTTTCTCTGTGTCTTTCTCTGTGTCTTCTCTGTGTCTTCCTCTGTGTCTTTCCTCTGTGTCTTTCCTCTGTGTCTTTCTCTGTGTCTTTCTCTGTGTCTTTCTCTGTGTCTTTCCTCTGTGTCTTTCTCTGTGTCTTTCCTCTGTGTCTTTCTCTGTGTCTTTCCTCTGTGTCTTTCTCTGTGTCTTTCCTCTGTGTCTTTCCTCTGTGTCTTTCCTCTGTGTCTTTCTCTGTGTCTTTCTCTGTGTCTTTCCTCTGTGTCTTTCTCTGTGTCTTTCTCTGTGTCTTTCCTCTGTGTCTTTCCTCTGTGTCTTTCTCTGTGTCTTCCTCTGTGTCTTCCTCTGTGTCTTCCTCTGTGTCTTCCTCTGTGTCTTCCTCTGTGTCTTTCTCTGTGTCTTTCTCTGTGATTGTATTAGAACCCACCCTACTTTTAGAATGACCTCATTTTAACTTAGTTGTCACATCTTCAGAGGCCTTGTTGCAAACAAAGGCATATTCACAGGTATCAGAGATTAGCACTTCAACATATCTTTTTGAAGCACACAATTCAATGTGTAACATTCTCTTGCCATTTTTTTCTGAAGAATACGTCTCCATTATTTTATAGGGTAAAGGGGAGAGCTCCCCTAGCCGGGTGGAGTAATGGAATGGATACAGAGAATGAAATCAGACTTTCCACTAATCGCATTCCTCCGATCATTCCTCCTGAATTCACCTCCTGCATAGCCTCCAAACCTCGGGACTTTCTGGGGTTCTCTAAAATAAATCAGCTCTATTATCATGACTTCTTCCCCGCTGAAGACTTAATGTCTCACCTTTTTCACTCTAGTAAGTCAGTTGCCATGATTCCTGCTACGACCGTCTTCTAAAATTTGGGGACATCTTTCATTCCCTGGTGTCTCCTCTTCCACGCTCTCTGTATTGGTGAGTTCAGGATATTTAAAATCCCTATGTGTCATTTTGATGATGCTTCAAAAGGGAATGGAGGCAAAGAAATGGATTCAATTTACCTTGTTTAGCTGGAGAATGAACAAGAAAAATGAATCAGGAAGAAACAACACCCACGATTAAAAATGAAAATTAAATTCTAGTCTGTTGCACCTTTCCTTTCTAATTTAAATGTAAATGGTGTCTGGGCCTGCGGACTGCACACATCGTAACCCTAAAGGAATCATGTGGGGGGTCCGGGCTGTGGTGTAACAGGGAAAAGTATGAAGGGAAACAATTTACATCATATTCCTTTTAACAATACATAACAGAGTGGCTCCTACACAGTTCAGTGAGGCAGGGCTGCCGCCTGCACAACTGTGCTGTGCTCCCTCACACTCTCTCTCTCTTCTCTCCTCTCTAAAATAAAGAAAAATAATAATAATAAATAAAAATGCATAATAGTCAATCTCATCATTACTGACCCACATGGCTTTACAAGATGAATATGGAAAAAATTGAATTAGGGAGATCATTTTATGGATAAATCTATGTCTTACCATTTTAAATTATTTTTCAAATACAGGTTAGGATACAGTGATGTATTTATTTATTTTTTCTCTTTAAAAATTTTTAAAATTTATTTTAATCATTTTATTTATTTAAACATTTTATTAGGGGCTCATACAACTCTTATCACAATCCATACATACACATACATCAATTGTATAAAGCACATCTGTACATTCTTTGCCCTAATCATTTTCTTTTCTTTTTTTACATTTTATTAGGGGCTCATACAACTCATCACAATCCACACAAATACATACATCAATTGTATAAAGCACATCCGTACATTCTTTGCAGTGATGTATTTAATAGAAAAATCAACCAGGAAATAATCAGAGAATTAATCTTTACATGTTTAATACCTGATGGTCACCACCTATGTGCCAGGTCTATGAGGCGCTGACTTTCCAGGTTTTCTTATTATCACCAATATCCTCAGCTGCAGAAGATGTCTTGTTGACAGAAAGGCAGACAAACCCAGGTCAAAATGATGAACTAGAGAAACTGTGGTTGACTCAACACAGTAGCAAATTGACATATAGATGTAAAATAGAATTTTCCCAGATTAAAACAAACAGTTTAAAAAGCCAGTTTTCAGGTGAAGTTTATCTATCTTTCCAAAAAGTAATATATGAAAAGCTAGGTAGAGGGAAGACTGGAGGTGAGTCCATCTTAGTTGCTCAGTATTTTGAATCTGATACTCCACTGAAACATGACTCAAGTTTAGTTAAATTATTTGATAAAGAAAGAAAATATTCCTTTCTTTTGGAATGTTGCTGTTTTCCCCTACACAATTCCTTCACAGTTTGTTGACGGTGACAGGTAAAAGGAAGGAGAGTTGTTGCCAAGCCCTCCAGAGCTTATTGTTGAATGAAAAAAGGAGGTCATATATCCAGTTGATATTTAAATGAGGTAAATATTTATATTTCACATGTTTATCAGGGGGCCCCAATGGTTAATAGCACATGCAGACATGGGTTCAGTCCCCAGCCAGTGCACCTCCTGGGTAGCTACTATCTGACTGTCGGAGACCTGCATGCTGCCGTCATGCTGAACAGTTCAATGGCGCTTCCAGACAAAGACAGACTAGAAAGAATAGCTTGATGATTTACTTCCCAACGTTAGCCACTGAAAATCCTGGGGACCAACACTTGCTGCTAACAGCGGCAATAATGGGATAATGGTGATCCTTATCTTTCCTTTAAATTTATTTATATTTTCCAAATATTCTATAATGAGTGTATCAGTTAAGGCTATGTGCCCACCTGGTTAGGCTATGATTCTCAGACAACTGTGTTGTTGTTGTTGTTAGGTGCCATCGGGTTGGCTGGGACTCATAACCACCCTGTGTATAACAGAATGTAACATCGCCTCGTCTTGCATACTTGTTCTTATGTTTGAGCTCATGGTTATAAGCACTGTGTCCATCCATCTCTCTTAAGGCCTTCCTCATTTTCGATGCTCCTCCACTTTACTAAACATGATGTCCTTCTCCAGGGACTGGTCTCTCCTGACCACATATCCAAAGTACATAAGGAGTCTTGCCATTTTTTGCCCCTAAGGAGCATTCTGGCTGTATTTCTCCCAAGACAGGTTTGCTTGTTCTTTTGGTATTTGCACCTCACCAGTGGTGGTGAACTATGTCTATTTTTGGTTTGTTTGCTAGTAAGCTTTGAAATACTATTTAACTTATATGTATGTATTGCCTGGACAAGGAAAGCACTGACTAGGACGACTGTACTTTTCTTGTTTCATAGTGCAGGGATGGACGTACAGCAAAGGGGGGCTGCCCATGAACCAGACTTGATCCGTATATAGGAGCCCTGGTGGCACAGTGGATAAAGCACTCAGCTCTTGACGGGAAGCTCTACAGTCTGAACCCACCAGGCACCCCGTGGGTGAAACCTGGTACAGTCACTTCCATCAAGATTACAGTCTTGGGGACCCAATGGGGGCAATTTCACTGGGCCCTTTATTGGTTACAAGTCAGAATCACCTCAACAAAAACAGGGTTGGCTGGGTTTCCAGGTCAGTATATTCAGTATGTTATCAGTATATCTCATGTGTGTTAATTTTTATATTTACATAAATATTAATTTATATAAGCATACATTCTCTCTATATAATATCTCTATTTTAAAATTCAACCATGAAATTGGCAGTATTTTTATGCTATAACTTCTGTAAATGGATAGTCCATATGTGTGCCCCGTGAGTGTGCTGGGTGTGGGGGGTGGGCTGAGAGTGATGAGAAAGAGGGATGTGGGTTTTAAATAATGTAGGTAAATACAGAACGGAAGAAGGAAAGTGTATTTATCACATGGTTTGTAATCTGCTCATGACCAAGAAAGCATTTATGACTCGAGTGAAGGCTGAGACCTTAAAGTAAGAAAAAGAACACACGAAGAAAGTTGTTCTTATCAAATAGAAGGCTGTGTCCCACCATTGGGTCCCAGGACAGCAGGAAAGAGGAGACATAGAAAAGAGGTGTATATGACTTTTTTGCCAATGAAGTGCTAACTCTCATGACCTGGGACAGCTGGGAAATGAGTTCACCTGTAGGACAGGTGTAACAGAGTAAGGCAAAAGGGGAGTTTGTGCATGTTGTATGGGCTCCAAACTGAGATTTCCCAGGGGAATGGGAAAGCGAAGGAGCACACGTGGGTGGTACATAATCGCGCATCCAGTTGGTGGAAATGTCAGTGCTAAGCACAAATGTGCTGCATTTTCTTTGGCAGAATAAACATGTGTAAGAAAACCAGCGATTTCTTAATCCAATTTTGCAAGCACAAACAATGGCTGTGTGTTATAAAGAGGACTATTCAGATTTCGATTTCTTCATAGTTCCAATAAGGCAAAGATCAAATTTTAATGTAAAAAAAGAAAAGACAGACAAGCTGGCCCTGAGTGAGAATGTTCTAGATACGCTAGGCATGTAATTCTCTTTTTAATTTGCGATGTTGTAAAGGGCGATTCTTGAAAATAATAAGTCAACATAGATAAAACTAAGCTATGATGTTATAGTTAAGGAGACTTCTACTCCCTCTCAGTGAATAGGATGAGTTGAAACAAAATGTACATGGATATGCATATGAGTGCAAATGTATATGATTTACACTCATATACATATTCATATACAGTGAAAAACTGATGGTCTGCTCTGTAAACTTTCACCTAATTTGCAAAAATACCCCAAGGTTTTTAAATAAAATAAAAGGAAGCATCTGCTTCTTTGAAAGATGATGATTTCTATTAACTGATTGAACACGACTCATCAAAGTGGTGTCAAATATTCCATCACAGCAAAAATTGAGTCTGTCATCTGAATGTGTCCAAACGTGGAGTTAATTAGTACCCTGGAAGCAAAGTACCCAAATGATATCGCCCAAAGCATAACAACATCTCACAGAATCCTGCTGCCCGTGTCCAAATATTTGGGATGGTCTGACTAGCTGTTCATTGCTCTTATCTCCTGAATCAGGAAGCAGGCTCTGTAGAATGTGTGCCTTTGCCTAAATCTGCCCTAAGCTAGCAGTTCTGAGTTAGAATTGCTACTTTTTGACTTAAATGGAACGTTTTGTTTAGCACAGCTGGGAGGGGGCAGCGGGGAGAGGGGGATGGGGTGGGGACAGTGGGGTGCAGGTTGGATTCTGGGTTTTCCAAACTAGGATCAGAACTTTGGTTAACTGATTTGAGTGGCCAGCTTTGTTTGTGATTGTTATTTCTTTCTTGTAGTCTGTACTGAGGACAGGGCATGAATGAGTACCCTGCAGAGCCACCGCCTTCCCCTGCAGAGGCACAGGAGTAGAGAGAAAAACACCGATGGGCAACAGAAGAACACATTCCTCAACTCATCTGTTTCCCCACAGTTGGAACTCAGAGAATGGGAGAACTTAATGAAATAAGTGAAAACAGAAATACCTCCATTACCCAGAACTCCTAAATGATTAACTGGCAGTCTCATTCTTTGCGATAGTTATGTTCTGGACAGCCACAGGGAAGCGTCAGTTCCTGGGGAAATACAGGATTGGGCTTCTGCAAGCCTCTGGTCACAGCCGATCAACACATACCTGTATTTTTGTTTAAAGACACCGTATTTAATATCGATTGTTAACTCCTTAACACTGAACTCAAGGCCAACAGCCCTGCAATGCATGCCTCAACAAAGCTTATCTCACACATGTATTTTCTGCAGAAAGCACCACATGACCTCCTTGTACTTAGAGAATACCAGACAGCACATCTGCACTATGTGTGGGAATCATTATAACGGTGAAATCGCCAACAAAAAAGCACAATAATACCTCTATGGTGGCCCTAAAGAGCCTACCAAAAGGAATCTTCTTTGTAGCATGGGCCTGAGGCGAGATGGCAGAGTGCGTCCTTGTTTGGCCTCAGCTGGGATTTCATATGCATGTTGGCGACTCATGGCGACCCATTCTGCACAAGACTCTGAGAGACCCTGAAAGCACGGCAGACTGGGGCTAACACGTAAGTTTCAATGAGTAGACAAATTGGCAATACAGAATCCCTGAGCAATTAGGATGCGTGCATACATGGACCGAGCACCAACACAAAGCCTGGCTCTCAAAATTTTAATCCATGAAGTAAAGACTCAAACCAAATCTTCCTGGGTGGACGAAAGTAACCGAGACCAACACAAACAACACACTCAACCTGCTTGCGTGTCTGAATTTCTGAATCTTTAGTGAAGGGTGTAAAGAATTCTTCCTGGCTCTTGGCTGCTCATTACTTTGTCCCATGCCACACTGAAGTTTACACCTTCTTCCATATCAATGTGGGGTCTCTCTGTTCAGTACTGACCGTGTCCACCAAATAATAGAACTACGACATGTGAGGGCAGAAAAGCACAAAGTAGAAGTAAATACAGATGAATCCTCTTGTTTTTGTCCATGAAGAAACCCAGATAAAGAGATGCTAAGTAACTGATCCCTATTCCCAGAGCTAACAAGAGGCAGAACCCAGGGCTCCTTACACCCAATGCAATGCCATCTCCTGGTCCCCTTACACCGTCACAGGGCTGTGAATTAACTTGTAGCTCCTCCATCATTTCCACTGTTGCTGAAATATTTCTTTCTCCAAGATATGTTCTTGTCTTGCCATTCATCTTTTCCTTGTTTTCCTCTAAAACGAATAACTGCAATTCCTAACCTTAATTTTTTCCAATCTCATCTACAATAGCAGATTATCAGCAACGTATCGGTGTATTTGAAAGACATCGAGGCAAAGTGTGTCCTGGAAAGAAGGCCAAATGTGGATCTGGAAGGTGAAGGTTGTCATCTGAATGTTTGAATCTTCTGCAACTGGGCAAATCACGTCGCATGTGTAGTATACAGTTTTCTGATCTATAAAATAAGATTGGGCTGGTTGCCCTGTAAAATCTCTTCTATTTCACTAGCTGTATGATTATTTTGCTTTTAAGACCATTTAACTGTGAAAACAACAACCAAATCAAAACCACTAACTTTTCTTAATTTTCATAATTCCTTACCCCCTGGAACTAATTTACAGTCTTTATGTCATGGCTCAGACTTAGCTTCCTTTTTCCCCATCAAAATGGGAATTATCTCTGTGTAGTTCTCTTTATACATTGCTTAGCACAGCACCAGACCAAAGTAATGGCTTAATAAGTACTTTTCAATGTGATGATGACAACAATTATAAAATATACTGCAAACGTAGACATTCTAATGTTTTAAAATCTTCATAGAAACCTACGTATATATTATTTGTTATACTCTTCTTTCAAAGACCAAAATAACACATTAGCTTTGACCAAAGAAAATGAACTAAATCCATTTCGAATCAGTCGTTAGCCAAACTGATTGTTAAATGAAGTCTACTGTGATCCTGAGAGAGACATCTTTCTTTCCTAACTTCTAATAGCCAGGCTTGACTAGCTACTGTTATTAGATGGCATTGAGTCTGTTAGGCACAGCAGCTGTCACGTACAACAGAGCAAAGCACCACTTGGTCCCGCACCATCCTCAACAATTTTTCTATTTGAGCATATTGTTGCCACCACTGGATCCATACATGTCCTTGAAGTTTTACTTTGTCTATTAGAAAAAGAATGTAATTTACGTGTGTAAAGAAAAGGTTGCAATAGAGGCTAAATAAGATTTGAACTTGTGGGCAGCCTCCAGTCTTTCATTCTTTATTAAATGCATTTAAAGGAGAAAAAATGGGAGACGAAAAGGAGGCAGCTTTTGTACAAATAAGACCAACTTAGGCTGATGGCCTAGCATTCGCCACAACCTGCTCTGTAGGAAAGGAATTCCAAGGTATGTGAAAGGGTGCTGTGCACCAACAGTCTAAAGTGAGTGTTGAGCAGATAGGCATCACCCTTCCCAATGGTAAGCAGAGGATGAACTAAAATGACTGAGAGCTGAGAAAGCAGAATTACTGCGAGCTTTACTGGGTTTTCCAGGAGTGTTAGCTCAACTCTTCTGGTTACAGAATTGGACTTGCCTTTTGAAGTCAATTTTAGCGACCCGTCACCCTAACAACTAGTCTGGCTATTGGAAGCGCACTGGTTGTCTTTTCTGCTTCATTTCCATCTGTGTGAAAGGCCTGGTTTCCTTGTACTGTTTTTCCTGAGAAAGCAAGCGCTCATTTTGAACTTGCTGCTGGTGCTGGGAAGAAGTAGGCGAGTGGCTTTCCCTATGGGAGAGGAGAGGGTCCTGCTTTATTGGGCACGCCACCTCCAGGTGAGAAGAGTAAGAGGGACGTTGGGGGAGGGGAGCTCCCTTAAGCCAAGTGCAATTAAAAACCAATGAACATGATCTGACCTTTCATTCAAGGCAAGGGAGAACAAATTGTCCATTCAGTGGGGGAAAGGCTGACACTCAGAATATTTGGGTGCCTCACGTGACCATCGAAGATGCTCTGTGCTTTAAAATGTGTATAGGGAGAAAGACTCCATGCTTGGTGAAGTGGAAGACCCTCGACAAGACAGGTTGATGCAGTGGCTGCAATAATGGGCTCAACCTAAGAACTATGGGGAGGGTGGTGCAGGCCCGGGCCGCATTTTGTTCCATTGTCCACAGGGTCACTGGAAGTTGGAACCGACACATGGTGTCAAACGGCATCTTCCTATGCCTGCATCCAGAACGGCCATCATTCATAATGACTCCATCAACCGACTGTGCCCAGAGCTTAAGGTCACTTAGAAGGGTGTTTGTGCCAGTTCTTGAAATGCTCTTCAGGGCGGAATTTCTTTTCAAGGGTTAAATCCTACAATCTATGATTACCCACTCAGCACAGATTTGCAGAAGAGTTCTATAAAGAAGGGGCTGAAAGGCTCCTTAACAGTGATTTAAGAATTATGTTTTAACTGGGCATCCTAGACTTGAAGTTTCCCAATGAGAAAAAAATTTCAGAACTGACCACGTGATTGCACAGTCATATTGAGTCAGGCAAATTGTAAATATGAAAGATGACTCAACGGTAAAACAATCATACCAACAAACGTTGCTGCTTTAACTCTCTGACCATGGAGCTAAACATTCACATAGCTCAGAGGTTGCCTTAAAGGTCTCCCCTAAGGTGACACTGTCTAAGGATCTCTAGATGGCTCAGGAGTAGAATAACCGGTGCAAGGTCCCCTGTATGCACCAAACCCAGGTAACCAGAAGGAAGGAGAAGCAGTCGAGCTAGATATCTCCTATGGGTACATCATTCACCTTCCTGTATGCCTGCCACTCATAGCTAAGATCACCTACCGAAATGCACATATTCCCCGGGAGATTAATATATGTTAATAAACTGTGGCCTCTCCATAGTAGACCTGCCTGATTCTATTCTAGTGTGGCAGTTGCCTGGGAGCAATTTGCATCTTGTGTAGGTGTGATGGGGACACCAATGTGGGCTGGAGTGGAATGCAGATGGGAAAGAGGCACAGGACGGGAAAATCGGGCAAGATAAGGGCACTGACCCAGGATGACCGAAACCCCAGGGCTGAGTTCAACAGCAGTGAGTGTCTCCTGTCTGCCAGTGAGCTGCAGGGGGCTCTGAGCTAAGAAAGTGAGGCCATGAGGGATAGGGAAAGGCTACTGAGATCAACTATAGCTTCCCAGTTGTGTTTCGTTTTGGCCCTTGGCCACCTCACAAGTAGCCAAGCTGACAAGAATTTTGACTCAAATGACAGATCAGCCCTAGAGAAAAAAGGATTGCAGAATTGGAGGTGGCTTTGGCTGGTGTGTGTGTGTGTGTGTGTGTGTGTGTGTGTGTGTGTGTGTGTGTAAGTATTGCCACCAGGATCCCAGTTCACACACGCACAGGCTTAATTCCAAACAAAACCTATTTAACCAAGTCTCGGTGACCAGCTGCAGAAGAGGTTTCTCAGTAACACACGTCTCAGTCTTGTTAGAGCGCATTCACAGAAGGTCCTACTGAAATACAGCGACTCCAGGGGGCGGGGGCAGGGACTGCGGGTCATTTAAAGTCAAACAGAGAGGTCAGCCCAAAAGGAGTGCTTTTTGCCATGCCCCATGATAATTTGGATCGATTTTCTTCACAGATGCAGGGTGATTATGGGGGCTTATTAGGAAGATGTTTTAAGGAAATGGAAAATGTCGTTGACGAGAAAAGGGCCAGAAAACTTGCACCAAGGAGTTTCTCCACATGAGGACCGTGCCCCTGCTCATTCTTTGAGGTTAGGAAGGGCTGTCCTGTGAGAACTCCACTGGGGACTCTTGCTCCATTCACCCTTCAGCCTGATTATACCACTTCAGATTTCTCTTTTGTTCCCCCAAATGCAAAGAACATGGAAAGGGAATGCAATTTGAATCTCCCAATGGGGCCAAAGTGCCGTTTAGAAGTGGTATAAATAGAAGAGCCCATAATTCTTCTGGGATGAGTTAGATGAAAATATCACCTTCATGATGAATATTCACACATACACACCAGGCATATATGAACATGCATATGTATACACACACGTACATACAAAAGTATTGCTATAAAATCATAGACAACTTTATTAGACACGAATATCAAAATGTGAAGCCATTGTTTCTTGACAACGTCCATCTAAGTCTGTACTATTCTGAAGGTGACATTTTCAGCTCTCTAGTGGGACCTATCATTATAAAGCAATCCCAATCTAGAGCCCATCATCATTCATTTAAAAGGTGAGAAAATGGATCACAAACTTTTTACAGAAAGGAAAGAGACCCCCACCCCCGTTAAGAAAGTGCTAGTAACGGAGAGAACAGCAGGAAGCTCACTTCTTCCAACCTCAAAACCTGCCATCATGCTACACCGATCACAGCAGCCTGGTCCTGGTACGATGACAGGAACACAGAGAAATGAAACAGAATTGAGAACCCAGAAGCAAATCCGTCTACTTCTGAAGAGCTGAGCTTTGATAAAGGCTCAAGCACGTCAACTAGGGAAGAGATCATCTTTCTAACAAACGGTGCTGACAAAACCAGGTATTCCATTGCAGAAATGATGCCCCAAGCACTCCCTACAAAACAACAGTCAGGTGTCCTCTCACACAAGAACTAGTAGCAACAATTCAAAACAAAACAGAGAACAACCAATGCTGCCGAGGGTATGGAGAGACTAGAACTCTCGATGCACACATTGCGGAAAATAGTATGGCACTTCCTCCAGAAATTGGAACTAGAAATACCATATGATGCAGCAGGCTCACTACTAAGATGATGTCTAGAGACACAAGACCTGGGACACAAACAAAGGGGTGCACACCCGTGGAAGCAACCTAAATGCCCATCAGTAGACAAGAGGGTAAACTAACTGCATGGCATACAAGCTCGGGAGAAGCACCCAGCTTGAAACGATCACGATGAACTGGAGAAACAAGGACTTGCATGAACCCAGAGGATGTGATGCTGAGTGAGATTTGTCAATCACAGAAGGACAAATATTGTACGAGATCACGACCGCGAAAAGTCAAGAAAAGATTTATAGACAGAAAAAAAATCATTATTTCAAGGGTCACAGGGGTGGCAGAGGCAGAAGGGATAAAGCACTAACTAGAAGGGGGGTGAAGGGAAAGGCAATTGGTCACAAGGGAAGGTCAACAGAAAGTGCGGAAAGCAAGGAGAGACGCTGGGAGGAGCACCATGCCAAAGGCAAACACTGGTCTCTACACCATCCCTCCCACAGCAGCACGATGCTCATCCACAAGCAGGTCCAAGACAGACACTCGGACTGGACATGGGTGGGAAAGCAAACAGATGTGACCACCCCACAAATGTGTACAGGTTTCACAGACGATATTTCGATGTATTATATTTGGGCAGCAAACATATTTATGAATATAGCAGAGTCTATTGGAGACAAGTTATGAAGACTTCTTAGCCATAACTGAACACGGTGAAGGAATGAGTCACTGGGCCTGGAGACTCGGGACCATATCTCAAAGGACACTACAGTCAACTGGCATGGCACAGCCCACCCAGACAGTGTCCTGTGTCCTGCTTTGGTGAGTCGTGAAGGCAGTCTTAAAATCTTGCAAGCAGCCATGCAAGGCTCAGGTGCTGGTCTTTTTCCATCTGGAGAAAAAAAGAGCAAGGAAAATTTAAAAAGCAAATAAATAATCAGTCCAATAGAGGAAGGAACCATGCGAATCTGTCTCCTGCACACTGAGATCAGACAAGCTAGACTGCGCCCAGTTACCTCTGCTGGTGGCTCTGCAAGGGTGTACAATAGGGGGCCCTGTATTGAGTGGGAGAAAATGTGGCCCCAACCTCCGAAAGACCAACTGGCCTGAGAGAGACTGGTGGCAGCCCAAGACTCTGGCCCTTAGCCACCCTTCAAGCCTGGAATGCAACCCTGTGGCTCAACTAGGAACCAAACAGCACACAGATACAGAAGGTGAACAATAACACGAGGGAGTCAGTCTCTCCTGGGAACAAGCGGCCATCCCAGATCAGAAGGGCAGCTCTGGCTCAGGGATAAAGCTCAAAAGGCAGGACGGGGTCAGGGAGAAAGACCAAGGGGGATGTGAACCCGGGGAGACAGTGGGAAGCGTGCTGTCACGCTGTGGGGATGGCCATCATGTCACGGAACAAAATGTGTGGGGCCTGTGGAATGAATTTGCTCTGTAAACCTTCGCCTAAATCACAGTAGAAACCCTACGGCGCAGTTAAAAAATTAAAATGATGAAGCATTATGAACAGCAGCGAGAGTTTAGCGAGGGGGCGGACAAGGAAGGTAGGTGGATCCCAGCGTCAGAGGCTGTGCTGGGGGCAGGTGGGCGCTCGCGGCCTGGGAAGGCCCTCACTGACCTTTGGCACTGGGCCCTTCCCCTTCTCCCCGATCACTGCTTTTTGCCTCGTCTCCATGTTTTCCTTTCTGAGCAGGACACTTCCTCTTTCCTTCATTGTGCATCTCAGGAGACAAAAATACACGACTTACGTGCTAAGCAGCTCATCAGGAGCAGGGAGGAAGCACAGAAGGAAGCGCTGGGTCCCAGTCTTCCTCATGCCGGGCCCTTTCATACTGTTCCTCACGGGGTGGTGACCACCCACCATAACATTCGTTTCGTTGCTACTTCATACCTGTCATTTTGCTACTGCTATGAACTGAACAAGCCCTGGGAAAGGGTCATTCAAACCCCCAAGGAGTCGCGGCCCACAGGTTGAGAACGACGGGTATAAGGGCATCGGGTGGTCTGAACTTCATCTTCAGCGAGGCCCCATAAAGCGTAGCCTCACGGTTTGTTCATCTCCGGCCTGTGACCACCGAGAGAGCGGAAGAGATGGCAAGGGTTTGGCTCTGATGCCTGCTCAACGTGGGGGAGGAAACACTGCAGAAATGAGGGAGGAGTTTGGCGCGTGCGTGCGTGCGTGTGTGTGTGTGTGTGTGTGTGTGTGTGTGTTTTCTAGATGAATTAGTCCTTCTAAGGTGTTTGGTTTCTTGTTCTCGCTTGTGTTTTAAGTGGGAGGGTTGAACTGTTATCTGAAATCAAGTAGAATGTTCCTCATTCATATGAGGATATTTTGGATTTTTCCCCTTTGAGTAATTGATACTGTACTTCTGAGTTCAGCCTTTCTATAAAGCTGGTTAGATTTTAAAAGTGTACTGCCTTTCACAGGCAGAGAATGTCATAAGCTTTTATAGAAACACTCTGCGATTGCCTCTTTTAAAATTTAGTTCCAATCAAATGTTAATGTACAGGTGTTAATTGAGCACTTATACGTATTTAGGATTGTGTTACTTACCAAAGACAGTATTTTAAAAGGAGCAATGTAAAACAATGGGGAACTCCTGAGGGCCTCAGAAGAAAGGCCTGGTGGTCAACTTGTGAAACATCAGGCTGAAAAAACACGAAGCCAGTTTACTGATATGCATGGGGTTTCCCTGAGAGTCAACAATGCTGGCCATGGGTTTTCATAAGACATTGGTACTATGCTTAGAAAACTCACAGCTCAATCAAGTGTATCTTCGGATTTAGGGAATGAAGGACATTCTAAATTTCTTTTAAACTCATTCTGACGTATACAAGTGGCCCCTGATTTATGATGGGATTCTATTCTGATGACACCATTGTGAGTCAGCTCTGATGTCTGCCAAAGATCTCATTTTTAAAAAGCTATAATTTCGGTGATGGTTTAATCAGCATCTTCAGCAATGTGGTCTTTGGGGCTTGGAAACTGCACAGGCCGACCCCGTTGTATTGCACCTCCTTGCGCTCTTCACACAATGAAGGTTTGTGCAAACCCTGTGTCCAGCGAGCACCCTGGTACCATTCTCCCAACAGCAGGCACCCAGTCTGTGTTTCTTGTGTCACATCCTGGCAATTCTCACACTTTTTCATAATGTCATTGCCTACTTATTAGACAATCCCCCACTGCATCAAGTTGATTCTGACTCACGGGGTTCCTGAGCCAATCTTTACAGGGGAGACCACCCCATCTTTCCTCCTCAGAGCAGCTGGTGGGTTGAAGACCCTGACCTTGTGGTGTGCAGCCCAGCCCCAACTGCATAGCCTTCACAGGCATGAAAATAACGAAGAAAATGCCCCTTGCTTTATTGCCGCGGTCTGGAACTGAACCCGCAGTATCCCAAAGGAACAGCTAAACAGACAAGCTTAGAGGCATATTTTAATATATACATCAAAATATACAAACTATAAGAATTTTGCTCCAGTGATAAAGAACAATTAGCTGACGCTGATATTTTGTTATTTGTGGTCGTAATTCCACTTGGGGCACATTCTGGATTATTCCTGGGAATCAGGATGGCATTTCTGGTCAGAAAAGTAGTAAAAATGGTCTGTATGGTCTTTTCCCTTTTTTTCTTGATGCATTTTGAGCTAACATATCACTGTTTCCCGAATCTGCCTATGACTTTAGCAGAGTCATCAGCATTTGCCACTAAATCCCTGATATAGTTGGGTTTTTTGGGGTGTGTGTGTGTAAAAACTTGTTAACCCTTTCCCTGCAAACATTTTTTGAACACTTTTCTCCTCCTTCTGTCTCATGATATCTTCCTTCTCCATCAGTTCTTTCCTCTGCAAATCCATCAAGTCTTCATCCCTCAATGTCTTGTTTGAAATTGAGGCGCTGTTGGACATCATCAAGGGCAAACTCTAAATCCAGCGCTCTTGCCATGAGGGTGATTTCTCCACCTTTCTCTTCCATCGTGGTTTCCTGATCAAATGTTTGGATTGTGTTCATATAACTCTGCAATTTTCCCCACACGCTCTGCAAGCATTTCCCAACAGCTTCCTCCACGAAGATGCAACGGTCCAGTTCCGCCACGTCCTATGTGCAATTTGTTCAATTGGAGTGCATCAGAAGTCAGGGACTATTTGAACTTGGATTTTATCTTCACTATTATTTTTTTAGGTGGGTTAATCCTATGGTATTTCTTTGGCTTTGCTCCTCCATTCTGAGCATCATATTTTTTTTTCAGGTCCGGCCAACATCTCAAGTCACCCATTCACTAAGCCTGGTACGCATGGCCCAGGGCAGAACATTCTGCATCTCACTCATGCCTCCACCCTGAAGGTATGACTTAAAAAAGAATTAGAAACAGCAATTTTAAAGCAGCCCCAAACGTGTTGAGTTTGTGTATGGGCTGTGTTAAAGGATTAAGAATTCTAATCTGGCAAGATGACACAACACAATCAAAGTCTAAAAAATAATTGATAGATTTTAATGAAGGGACACTGGAATTAGAGAGATTCTAACAGAACTTGAAACAGAAAATTCTCTGGGTAAATTAAATAAATGTTACACGTAAGGAACTTGCTGTTCTAAAGATACAATAATGTGGGTTTATTAAAGTCATTAGAGTCCCTGGGTGGCACAAAGGGTTAAGCACTCAGCTACTAAGTGAAAGGTTGGAAGTTCAAATCGACCCCGAGGATCCTTGAAAGGGTCTGATGAGCTACTTCTGAAGGATGGCAACCAGGAAAGCCCTGTGGAGCACAGTTCTACTCTGACACACCTGGGGTTGCCCCAAATGGGAAAGAGCCAATGGCAACTCATTATGCCCCGGGGTGAAACGCAGGCTTTGAGTCTAGCTCTGAGTGAGCGTTTGATGGAGGAATATCACAGGGCTGCCTAAAAAGCTTCCTTCACCTGGTTCGGTAGCAGCCATGACTTGTGGCTCCATGAGCTCCATGCAGCACTCCTAGAACTAGAGGGATGCCTTTTAAACATGCTAGAAGGCACAGATTTACTTATGCCATGAACACATAGAGCTCATTATGTACCCGCACACGTCTGAGAAATTTACAAGTATAGTACAATCCTCACGGCAACCTCATACGGGCAGCTCTACTCTTGTTCTGTGTTACAGATGGGGGAATTGAAGGACACAGAGATTAGTCACCTGCCCAAGTTTCATCCTGAATCAGTTGCCATGGGGTCCACCCAACTCATGGCGACCCCATGGGCGTCAGAGTAGAACTGCGCTCCACAGGCATTTCAATGGTGGGTTTTTTTTGGGGGGGAGGTTTGGGGGGAGTTGATGACCAGGCCTTTTTTCCTCATATGGTTCTGAGTAGACTTGGTTAGCAGCTGAGCACATTGACCATTTACACCACCTAGAAGATACAGTTTCATTATAAGTAAAGGAGGTAGGATTTGAACCTTGGTAGTGTAGCTCTCAAGTCCATATGCTTAAACCTTACTCTACCCTGTCTCTCTTATCCTGTCTCCTGGCATTTAACTATGGATTCCAAGATACACTCTTAAACTTGTCTCCACAGAGTTAAATATATATATATATAACCATGTTGTCACTGTCAGGTAGATAAAAATCACATTTCATAATGTTTTTAAGTTCTGTATCCAGAAAAACACCCCAGGATTCCTACAGAATGTGTTGGACTTCCTCAGCAAGGAGAGACTCAACTGTAGATGAGTGAGTCCTATGTCTTACGTTGTCACATTGCACAGAGATAGAGAGGAGTGGGAGCCTCTTCTGTGAACTTGAAGATGACTTTCCCTAGTTATGCTGAACTTGAAGCATCGCATTATAGGCACAAGCTCTCTGATGTTACACCAAGTAGCATTGATTCACAGCGGTTTTCTGTCCCCATTCTCTAGCAATGTCCAAAAGATATCTTTCAAAACCAACCAGAGAAGTCATCTTTAACTAGTGAATGTTCCAGAAAATGAGAAGCAGCTCAGAATAAATCGCTGCAAGATCAGAGGGAAGCCTTCAGTCGGGCCAGATGGCATCGCCTGGCTGTTAAGCTAAAGGTCAGAGGTTCAAATCAATCCAGAGGCAGCTCCGAAGAAAGTTCTGCTGATCTACTCGTGGACATCCCACTGGTGAAGACCCTTTGGAGCATAGTTCTCCTTTGACCTACACGGTATCTCCAGGAATAAGAATCAATTGGATGGGCAACTGGTTCGGGGCTTCTTCTGTTTGATTTTATTGTCTCTGGTATTTTCCACCAGAAGCTGGACGGCAGTTCCGTGGGGAGAATTAATTCCTTTCTAATTATTAAAAAGAAGGAATGTACACATGTTCAACCTGCCGAACATGCTGCTTCAACCTTGCTCACCCCATGCTGCAAACCTTCCCACACCCTGCCCTGTAGAGTTTCAGGTTTGAATGGCTTTGTTTGCTGTCCTTCATTGCTCAGAGTCATGTGTGGCAGAGCCAGAACCACGCCTCTGTCGTTGTTCCATTTCAGCTGACTCACTCATTGCTTTCATGGAGGTGACTTGAGAGGCCAAGGTAGGGCGGGCAAGGCAGATATGGAGCCAGGCAAAGTCTGCATTGTAATGAGAGCCCGGACTTGGGGAGTGACAAGACCAGGGCAGGGCTTCTCATTTGACAAGCACTGCACAGCCTTTGATGCTCCTCAAAACCTGGAACTGGATCCCAAGGTCCAGAGACGCTCTTTGGAGGACACAAGAGATAGGCCCGTTTTCAGTCATGCCTTCCGAAATAGAGCCAAAGGACACTTGACCAGGAGTCCTTAGGTGATATGAACGGTCAACACATTTTGTTGTGTACTGCAAGGTTCGCAGTTCAAGTCTACCCAGTGGTGCTTCTGAAGAACAACCTGATACTCTCCTTCCAAAAGGTCACTGTCATCAAAAACCGTACAGAGTGGGTCTGCTCTGATACACATGGGGTCACCACAAGTCCAAAATCGACTCTGTGACAGGAAGTTGGGTATGTTCTACACTCAACAAGAAAGGGACAGTCACCAGCCCCCTTTCCAAGTGATTTCCAAGTGATTGTCTTTTTTTTTAATCATTGTATTGGGGGCTCATAAAACTCTTATCACAATCCATACCATACATACATCAATTGTATAAAGCACACTTGTACATTTGTTACTCTCATCGTTCTCAAAACATTTGCTCTCCATGTAAGCCCCTGGCATCAGCTCCTCATTTTTCCCGCTCCCTTCCCACTCCCCACTCCCTCATAAACCCTTGATAATTTATAAATTATTATGTCGTCATATCTAACACTGTCCGACGTCTCCCTTTGCCCACTTTTTTTGTTGTCTGTCCCCCAAGGAGGAGGTTCTATGTAGATCCTTGTAATCGGCTCCTCCTTTCTACCCCATCCAAGTGGTTTTCTTTCATGTCCAGGCAAACGCTTGCCTTCTCTCCCCATTGATCTGTGTGGTTTTACTGTCTCATTCTAATAGGACACACTGACATTCTCCTCCCCCACACAAGTTATCTCTGGAATTTCTAAACAGGCCACAGTCCCAAAATTTCCACTACAGAAAATCCTAAGCAACTTTACTGGCAGGTCATTCCTGTTGCTCTTGGAGCCAGCTCTGCCCCAGGGGTTCTCCTCTTGACACGTGCTGCTGGGAGCCAACTTAGAACACTTGAGAACAAAAGGAGAAAAACATTATGAAACGTGATTTCTACCTGGGTTTTGCCAGATAGGAAGGAAACACCTTTGTAAGGCAGCAGGTCTCAGCCTGCGTCTCAGTGGCCTAGTACAGAATGCCAGGAGGCTGGTGGTGGTTGAGGGCACTTAAGGTAGTGAAAGCAAGGGGCAGGGTTGGTGTGGAAGGCCCCTCAGAGTGTCTAAAGGAGATTCCCTGGCTCTAGAGATGCAACAGGAACCTACCATGTCTGTAGTTCCATCAGAATCAACACCCACCAAACCTATTCGGATATAGGCATTTTGGTGTGGCCTGGATGAGAAACAAGATTAGATTGAATAGCAGTGGGTATGTGAGAAAATCTCCTCCAAGAAGAAATAAGATCAAACGTTCCTTAGAAGTGAAGATGCTGAGATTTTGTCTCGTTTCCTTCCAACTCATCATCAGGAAAGAAAGGCCAATCCCTAGAAAAGGAGATATATATATAGTTGTTGATTTTTTTTGTTGTTGTAAAGCTGAGGGTCAACAATAACAAAGGAAACCCTCCATGAGATGAACTGACACACAACGTGGACTCAAACATAGAAAAGATCACGAAGCTAGTGCAGGACTAGATGATACTTTGTTTTCTTCAACATTAGGTTGCTTGGAGACATAACTGACTGGAACAATGATAACTGGGAAGCATTTCAATATAACAGAAACTGTGGTAGATTTGTGGTACCTTTGCAACTCGCTAAAGTTCTTTATCACTCTCCGAAGGAGAAACCAGGAGCTGTAGGCCCCTTAAGGTCTTCTTAACTTGAATAACAACATTGCTATTTTATCATCTGCAGCGAGGTCAGGCAATACCTGCTATGCAGGATTTCTAGGCAAAATAATTTACTGCAAGAAGCTGTCCATTGCCTATCTGCCTTGGTGACTCTAGACAGATTGACAAAGACCAGAGATATGGAAGGAAAATATTTGTGAAACAGAATCAGAGTGTCTGCTCCCTCTACTTGGCACCACTCTTATCTTCCTAGAGTAATTCCAAGACTCATATTCAAGTAGAAAACTCACCTTGATGCCTTTTCAAAATGAATATTTGCATAGTTGAATATTCATTCGCTCCTTATTTAGTTAATCGATATATTTTAGATTAAGCCTAAGTATATGGGAAATTAACCAATTTGCATGGACATTTTGATCAGAATTAGAGTTTCATCCTACCACAAGGAGGCTGAAAGTTACACCAAGAACCATATTATGTACAAAACTGCATATTTTTAATAATTATTTCAGTATATTGAGTTCAACTTATAGGAAACTTTTAACACATTATTCTTTTAAAAATCTGATATTGATGAAAGTATATAAATATTTTCTCATTCAAGCTAACCTGTGTTGGTTAAATTATGTTGCTGGGTTGCACAACTAAATCTGGAACTAGGAATGACAGATACTCACTTAAGGTTGAAAGAGCAATGAATTAAAATATCTGCGGATGACAGAGTATTGAGTCAAGAACATTATCCAAAATCATGGAGTGATATGCAGAGAAAGTAAATGATCTCTCAATCAAGAATCAAGAGTTAGTGTTTCAAGTTCCAGCTTTGTCACTACTTAGTTATATAGCTAGGTGATTCACGTTCTCCCTGGAATTCATCTGTACTATAAGGTGCTTGGATTAGACTATCTCCAAGGTCCCTCCTGAAGTCCTTGGTTGGTCCAAATGATTAAAGTGCTTGACTGCTGACTGAAAGGATGCTTTAATGTACATGTGTTGTTATTGTTAGGTGCTATATAGCGAGAGGGAGATGGGAAGAAAAGAAGAAATTTATACCAAGAAACTGGTTCATACAGTTGTAGAAACAGATTAATTCAAAGTCAATTCAAGTCTATGGTTCAGATTCTAAATTGGAAGATTTCCTGACTCTTGTAACTGTTGGAGCTAATGAACCAAAAAGTACTAAGACAACGTAGGAAGATCACAGCTGGTAGACGCAGAGGTGAATGGATCCAAGGTTGACAGATCAGAAGGCAGGCTCTAATGACTCCCAGGTCTAACAGGCAATATGGTAGGCCATTGGCTCTAGTCCAAAGAACCTGAGGCCACTGGAGCCAGTTGCAGGATCCAGGGCAGCAAGAAGAGAAGTTCTAGATAGCATCTACTTAGATATCAAGTGAGCCACACTCCCAAGGAAACACCAGGGCTGTGACCTGAGTAAAGGGTAGCACTCCACCCTAATCTTCCCACAAGTGCTGGCTTCTCACAGAGATCTCAACCTGCAGCTGATTCTATTATCTTAGAACATATCCTAGGGGAGGCCTCAACTGTTGACATAAAACCTAATGATTACATTAGTTAATCAGGCTATTTAAACCCTGGGCCTAAAAACTTCCAAGTGGGATTAATGAAGCAGGGTGATTATCAGCTGTGTTAGAAAGGGTTCTCTAGCACAACAATGAAATAAACAGCTAATAGGTCCACAGAGCAGTACAGAGGCCTCAGTTCAACTCACTTCTGTGAGATAGTTAACATACTGGCAGTCCTTCAACTCACAAGGACTGTTGGGTGCAAGTCAAGGAAGCAGACAGCTGAGTCTTCTGTAGAGCAATATAGGCAGTCTGGCCATAGGCAGCAAACAGCAGGGCGGGTCACCAACAGCCAGATGACAGGGTCTGACAGTCCCCAGCTCAAGTAATGTATATACCAGCAGTGTGGCGAAGCAGGTTATCGAAGGAATCTCAAAATATAGCAACATGGTCCATGGATTGGGTGTCCCACAGGTAGTGTAGTTCACAAGTTGAGGTAGAGAACTAGCTAAGGCAGCTGCACACTAGTCCAATCATCAGAGACCAAGAGATGGAAAGGTGAGGCTCACTGAGCCATTTATCTTCTTGCCATTCAATTAAACTGCAACCTTATTAACCCCACATGTGTCTATAGGCCAGGTTGGTACAATAAACCTACCTATCACATCAGAGTTAATCATCAGAATGATATGATAGAAACTTTAGAACAAAAAAAAGAAGGAAGATATGTACTACTTGTCTACATTTTAGCAGCTATTGTCTTTAGGGCTAGTGTCTGAAAAAGCAGTGTAGGAATATAATGTGCTCACAGATATTATTTTCCTTTGAATCACAAACTTTGATTTAAAGAATAAAGAAAATACAGTGATCAAAATGAATAGTTCTCTAATAACCAAACAATAAAATTATGTACTTTGTAACAACAGTCTCAAAGCTTTATAGGCCTTTGCAAAGACCTAAAACCTCTTTAAGAAAGGTGGTAGCTGAATGAATATCAGCCTGTAGAAGCCGAATTTTTATGACCTCAGTTTGTAAATGTCAAAATCCCCACTGAAAGAAGCAATTCTATAGAAAATATGACAATCAAGAAGTTGGAGTAGAAGAAGGTCAAGATATAGGGACCATTGCAAAGCATACATATTTATGAAATTGTAATGTCCATGGGCCAGACCGAAGCTGGCCCAGGAATTCACTACTCCCTCCCTTAAGTGATCTGGGGCACAGACTCTGAGATGGAGATTGCACGTAGGAGCTTCTTTGGCATGGTTTTCAGGAAGAGCACCTGCAGAGGAGCGACAGCAGTAGGATTGGGCAGAGGGAGGAGTTGGATTTTGAGGTAGGTGTGAGAGAGGACTCAGCCAACCCCACAGAAAGTTGTGAGACTGGGAAGGACTTTCAGAGCTGTTTGAAATCAAGGCAAAGAAGCTGGACCTCAAATATAGCAACTTATCATTGGATATGAGCTGCTCTTGAGATAAGTATCTAATCTCGGGTGAAATATCTCTGTTGGCTGAGAGCAATTGCCAGAGAAAAACCTCAATTGAGAGCCGTAAGCAGTCAATAGTCTTAGCTGCCTGGGGATAAGATGCCTCAGTCCTGAGGGGACTATGGGAGAGTAGAGCAATTCTAATTTCAATTTATAAGAAATAATATAACACGCTAAAAATATTATAACATAATATAATATCACATACCAAAAGCTCAATAACAAAAACTCAGCTTGTAGACAATCTCACCTATTTGGAACATCATCCAGGAAAACACAGTGAACAACAAATGCCTGTAAACAGGCAAAACAGATGCTCCCAATTCTACGCACTAAAGCAAATGAACTTCTCTGTACATGAAGCCTTGTGATCTACTCCCTAGGCCCTTGTTGTGCAGTGGTGAAGGCTCACCTAACTGAAAGGTGGGTGTTTGACTCTATCAGTAGTTCAGTGGGAGGAAGATGTGAAGGGGCAATCTGCTTTCATACGATTTATAGCCTGGGAAACTTTCTGTGTCCTTTTGGGCAGCTATAAGTCAGAATCAACTCAATGTCAATGAGCTTGGTTTGATGTTTATATCCAATTGTAAATAAAAAAATTCAGAAAGAGGTTTGTTGCTGGCTTTATTTATTTATTTGATTCTAGTAGCAGGAGGTTATGACCACTAGCAACTTGTCTGTGAGGGAGGAGACAATGAAAGGGAATGAGGCGACAAGCAAACAGGGTACATGCTTTAAGCCAACTAACCTGGGGGAGATGATCCTCAGGGCATCATCTAATTATAGCTCCTTTCTGTAATTGATGGTGGGAAAAATGATACCCTATTCATTTTGATTATAAAAGACACTATTTTTAGGATTATTAATTTCCTTTCAGAAAAGGGAATTTTAAGAAATTAGCTGCTTATTCTTAGAGATTGGGACACTACCCCATCCTCATAGAGTTCTGTATAACAAGGATTTTACTGGTGCACAGGCATGGACGTTAGAGGTTAACAGCTATGGGTTCAACAAAGCCTTTATTAAGTAGCTGCTCTCAGCAGTGGCAGGTCTGTAGCAGTAGCTGTGTATCCTATTTCTTTCCTTCCTTAATCAGGTCCCCTAGGCAGGAAGTTTGATAAGCAAGAGGCTTGGTGCAGTCTTTCAAGGGACTGCTGGGAGTTTGGAACGCACTTTCAGTCTCCTCAGCCATCCCAGGGTTGCCAACCTGGCTTAGAACAACTTTGCGCCAACAGCTAGATTCTGCTCTGATTCAAAGCACTGCTTCTGGAGAAACGTGGGTATGAAGGAGACCGAATAGCAAAAGCAGATCTCTAATCAGCTTCCAGAACTGCAGGAGGAACAGCCGCTACCTGGCGACTGACTCATAAGCGTGAGGTGAAAGCGTTCCTGGAAATGTACCTCACTGGAAAGTCAATGGGAGCAAATGCTGCATGAAATGCTGAATCATTGTGATGCACGGTGCCAGCCGTTTAACACCGGGAGAGCTGTCGTCATTGCGGCCACTCCTGTTATTTCAATAGCTTCACAGAGGGATTGCTGACACCTGTAAGCCAGGGGAGATACAGACCGTCTGTTTCGTTCACGAACTCCAAGACCTGCGGTGTGCCGGAAACCGGAAGTCATCGAAGGGACCAGACTTGTTTCATTATTATTATTTAACTTGAAGGTTGTGGACATTTGTCTGGTGGCAGAGTGGGTTCCGTGTTGGCCTGCGAACCACAAGTTGAACAGTTTGAACCCACCCCGCGGTAGAAAGAGGAGACTCTCAGCTCCGGTAAAGATTTACAGCTTTGGCCATCAAAGAACACAAATCGTATCATTGTGGATGAGGGGGAGTGAGGTGTGGAGACCCTTAGCCCATCTGTAGGCAACTGGACATCCCCTTGCAGAAGGGCTGTGGGGAGGAGATGAGCCAGTCAGGATGCAGTATAGCACCAATGAAACACACAACTTTCCTCTAGTTCTTTAATGCTCCCCCCCCTGCCCCCATATCTCCACTTCTACCTTACAAATCTTGCTAGACCAGAGAATGTACACTGGTACAGATAGGAACTGGAAATACAGGGAATCCAGGGTGGATGAACCTCTCAGGACCATTGGTGAGAGTGGCAATACCGGGAGGCTGGAGGGAGGGTGGGGTGATGGAAAGGGGAAACCGATTGCAAGGATCTACATATAACCTCCTCCCTGGGGGGATGGACAGCAGAAAAGTGGGTGAAGGAGCAGTGTAAGACATGAAAAAAATTAATAAATTATCAAGGGTTCATGAGGGAAGGGTGGTGGGAAATGAGCTGATACCAAGGGCTCAAGTAGAAAGCAAATGCTTTGAGAATGATGATGGCAACAAATGTACAAAGGTGCTGGACACAATGGATCTATGTATGGATTGTGATAAGAGTTGTATGAGCCCCCAAATAAAATGATTTAGAAAAAAAAAAGATTTACAGCCGTGGAAACATCCATTCTGTCCTATAGGACTAGGACTCAAATTGATTCGTGGCAGTGAATTTTGTGTTTGTCTGTTTTTACTAAATTCCTTATTCCATGAAATTAACTAGGGATCCTCTCACAGAAGATACATGTGTGCTTTTCATTCTCCGCTGTGACTTACAATGGCACTTCTGTGACAGAGGAAGCACACACATTGATTGCTGCATTTTTATAGTGTGAAAGGCATAACACATTATTCAAGGCCCTGGGGACCTCTCTGCAAAATATTTCCACTCAGGGTTTTCCAGGGAACAGTTTGGCTTACATTGTGTCTTCAACAGCAATAAGGTCATGGGCATGTGGTTAAACATTAAATAGTAGTCATGATCACATGATCACATCTCCTGTACTTAATCTTTTTATAGTAAATTACTTATAATCTCTTGTAGTGTTCAACAGACAAGTTAATTCAAATAGATTTTCTAAGAAAGAGCCTTTATTTCCCATTTTTCCTACTGGTATTTTAGATGCATAAACTATTCAATATATGATAAGCCTGAAGGAGTAGGTGATCTATCAAAAATCTATACATGAAAATATGACCCACTCACTCTGTTAACCCTGTGCATGTGGTTAATAAAACCCAAACACTCAACATGAATCAAGTGTAGAAATTGACCACCATTTCAAAAGCAGAATCTTACGCTTTCATATCTTATGAAGAAAAACCTTATTTCCTCTACTAAACGATTAACAAAAGTTATCATACCTGACTTTGAAAACATGGTTGGATGGCTTATTGCCAGTATACCTGGAACAAGCTGGAACGTACTTGGACCTCAAGGAAATAAAGCACATCTGGATCCTGCTTAGATTCTCCACCTCAGGTGGAAGGAGAGCATCACAGCGTATTGTGAGGTGGCAATCTAGTGGGTTTAATGGTCTATTAAAGACCTTGTGAAGGAGTAGTTCCTTAAATTAAGAAGTTAGGTCTTAAATTAAACTGGCAACATGAGAAGTTAGAGCTTTTCCACGCTGGAATTGTTTCTGACCCCATGTCTGCAGAGTAGAATTCCACAGGGTTTTCAAAGATGTGATCTTTGCGGAACAGGTTTCCAAGTCTTCCTTCCAAGGGGCCTCTGAGTGGATAATAGTTGACTTCTTAGCCATTTGCTCCACCCAGGGACCCTTCCAAACTACAGATCTGACTACACTGCCAACAATTTAGTTTTCTATATTTCATTCACTCTTTCAATATTACTCTGAACGAGAGTGCAAATAGTGCTGTTAACTGTGACAGTTTCACAAGACTAAAAAGTAGATTATAATTCTTCCACTTACAGTCCTGATGGAGAAACCAGTAGCAAGTTCAGTCTCCCACATTAGAAAATGGTATGAAATATCAAAACCACTGCTTTCAGACATAAGACAACAGATAGTACAGACTAGAAACAAAGAAAGAAGCCTTTGACTGTTCTCCCCAGTTTTTTTGCCGGAAACGCTTTCTGGACCACAGTGCCAGGAGGGAGAACTTAAGCAGGACATGGAGGGCTTGCTAAGTGAAGACAGCAATTGGGATCCTAAGTCTAAGGAGGTTGGGGTGTGTTGTAAAGTAATGGTGAGTGGGGGGGTGGGGTAACCGCGGCACGAGTTTCCCTGTAGTTTGTGACTGGTTACTAAACTGAGCATGCTGTGATAATTAGGTTTTCTGTGCACCTGTAAGAAGATATAGGTGAAGTTTAACATGTCGATCAGGTTGCAGTTGGATGCCTCCCTTGAAGGTACAACCAAGATACATAGATCTCTGGAGGCTAGCTCTCTCTCTCTCTGCCTCCACCTTCCTGCTTACTGGTGACCGTGAAAACTGTTGGAATCCTGCCATGTTTCCACCAACCTAGGATCCACACGACTCTGCATGCACCAGCCTGGGATCTTCCTGCACTCTGCATCTTTGCATGGGCTGCGTGAGTCTGAAGAGGGACTTATGAACTATTCTCAAACTTAGAGACTCGCATTGGACTGGGCTGGGATGCTTTCTTGATATATGATTCCTTCTTGATATAAAACGCTCTCGTATATTTATGAGTGCCACTGGATTTGTTTCTGTAGTCCACCCCACCTCACACACATGCATAGGGTGAAATTACACGGGATACGCAAATAATGACTGCTGGGGAAAACGTAACTACCAGGAAGTGTGATGTGAATGATTCATAGAGTTCATGCTGAGGGGAGGAGCCCTGGTGGCACAGTGTTTAAGCGCTCAGTTACTAAGCAAAACATTGGCAGGCTGACCCCCCAATTGTTCCACAGGAGAAAGACTTGGCAGGAAGCTTCCATACAGATTACAGCTTTGGAAGCCCTACGAGGCAGGCCTACTCTTTATGATAGATCCCAATGAGTTGGAAAGACTCAACAGCAACTGAAAAAAGTACAATGATGCAGTACAGAGGCATTCATTAAACCCCTAGGGCATTCAGTAGAAGCCCCAGAAGGACTATGGCTCAGAAGGCTATGCTATACTTCCATTGGAAAATAGAAAGCAAGCCACGAAAAGATCCCGTCGATCTCCCCGAATATTTACTGCATGCCAGACGCCCCAAGATATTATTTGAAGGAAGCTGACAAAATCCAAATCCTCAACACAAAACACCACAAAAAAATGACCAGATATGTTAAGAAACAGGAAAACGTGATCCACAACTAGAACAAAAATTAGTCAATAGAGGCAATCCCAGAAATTGGCCACAACCAATATACAGTGCCACATATGGCCTTTCCCCTTCCTCAATGAACTGATCATCAGGCTCTCCCCAGGAAGCCATAGGTTCAGACCTAGAGACAGAAGGTGATTAGAGGCACAGGTCATGGGTAGTTTGGCCACTTTCTCATGTGACTGACTTATGCCTTCAAGTCTTACTTAAACTTGGTTTTAAATAATATGTGATCTTTCTGTTTAATAATAGACTTCTGCTGTCTGCATCCAACTTTATGATTCTGGGGTCAACCAACACCTAGTTTATGATGGGCAGCTCAGCCAACATGTGACTTGGTGGCCCAAGGTTAGATGTTCAGTCTCTACTGAGGCCCAGTAATAGCTGAAGTTCTTTCTCAAAAGGATAGTAGTGGTCTGCAGGGGGTGTCGGGGTTTTGCAAACTGCGTCTCTATCTGCTACCAGCACCGAGTGCCATTAAGCAAATGCATCCGATGCCCAAGTGGCGGAGTAGCTTGGATAGCAAGCTGGACCTGTTGCAGCACCCTCTTTTTACATTTTTAATTAATAAATTATTTTATTCAAGGCTGTTAAAGCTCTTATAATAATCCATACATCAATTGTATCAAACACATTTGTACATATGTAGCCATCATCATTTTCTAAATATTTTCTTTTTGCTTGAGCCCTTGGTATCCGCTCCTCTTTTTCCCCTCCCTCCCCCCTGGATCTTCCTATCCCCATGGATGCTTGAAAAATTATAGATTATTATTATTTTCATATCTTACACAGTCTGCTGTCCCCATTCACCCAAGTTCCTGTTGTTTGTCCCCCTGGGCAGAGGGGTTGTATGTTGATCATTATAGTTGGTTCCTTGTTTCCCCCCTTTCTCCCCCCAACTTCTCCCTACCCTCATGGTATCACTACTCCCATTACTGTTCCTGAGGGGTTCATCTTTCCTGGATTCTGTGTGTTGAGAACTCTTGTCTGTACCACTGTACATGCTCTGGTCTAGCTGGATTTGTAAGTAGAACTGAGGTCATGATAGTGTGGGGGAGAAAGCATTAAAGGACCAGAGGAATGTTGTTTTCCGTCGCTGCTGTGCTGCACCCTGGCTGGCTCATTCTTTCCCTGTGACCCTTCTGTGAGGGAATATCCAATTGTCTACAGATGGGTTTTCGGTCTCCACTCTGACCCCCATCATTTGCATCAATATATTTGTTTGTTTTGGGTCTTCTGATGCCTGATACCTTGTGATCACATAGGCTGATGTGCTTCTTCCATGTGGGCTTTGTTGCCTCCCCGCTAGATGGACACTTATTTAACTTCAAGCCTTTAAGACCCCAGACACTACATCTTTAAATAGGCTGGCACCATCAGCTTTCTTCACCACATTTGCTTATACACCCATTTTGACTTCCGTGATTGTGTCCAGAAGGTGAGCAGCACAAAATACCAGGTTATTAGAACAAAGTGTCCTTGTGTTGAGGGAGTACTTGATTAGCGACCCAATGCCCAGCAGAGCCTCCCCCCCCCCAAAAAAAAAACTAGCAGCTTTTTGAGTCACTTTATAAATGGACTGAAATAGTATATCCAAATGATGAATATGCTACTTTCACAATCCAGAGGTGTACTGAGTGATGTACTTCCTTTTCAGTTATAGGAGAGGTCAGATATAATGAATTACCCTTCACGTTAGTAGGGATATCTCAACATGCCCTGGGCCACTGGATCCCTAGCAATTTCACTGAGGTGTAGGCACCTGAATTTTTATTGGGGTAATTTCCTAGTCATCCACTAGACTGCATATGTTTTACCAATTAGTCTAATGTAATTGATATTTCTTCTTAACTAGGTCCAACCCACAAAATAATCAATGTCTTCTGGAAGGGGAAGTTGATCAAGATCTCTGCAGATTAAATTGTGATGTAGTGCCCTGGGTGTTGTTATACTCTTGGGGTAGAATGATGTAGGTGTATTGTTGGTCTTGAAAGAAAATTGCTTTTTGTGATCTTTCAAAATTTAGAAAAAGGCATTAGCCTGATCAATAGCTGCATACCAGGTACCAAGAAATGAATTAATTTGCTCAAGAAATGAAACTACATCTGAAAAAAATAGCTGTAATTAGTCACCACTTAGTTAAGTTTATAATAATCTATTGTTATTCTTCAAGATTCAACTATTTGCACAGATCAAATAGGCAAGTTACATGAGGATGTAACAAAAATCACCACCTTTATAACCATTGTCTTTAAGAGGGTCACTAATCTCGGCATTCCCTCCAGGAATGTAGTATTGTTTTTGATTTACTATTTTCTTAGGTAGAGTCAGTGCTAATGGCTCCCACTTGGCTTTTCCTACCAAAGTAGCCACTGGTCAAGGATTCAATATGTGGGTTCTACCAGTTGCTAAGAATGTTTATTCTATTTATACATTCTATGACTGATGGAATCATTATAGAATGCGCTTGGGGATCCATGGAACCCAATGTGAGGAAGACTTGACTTAAGATTCCTTTAATAATTTGACCTCAATATTCCCCCACTCTGGTGGGCAACAATGACATCTTGGGTCTCCGGGAATTTGTGTCATTTCAGAGCTGGTGTAATACCTACAAAATCGTATTCTTTTCTTTCTTTCCTCAATAAACAGTCATTCTTGGTAAACAATGCAGAGTCCTTTGGATAAGGCTGGGAGGAAGACTAACAATATCAATTTTAGGTACTATATGAGGTCCATCTTCAAGGAGACCCAGCCTCCTATTCATTCAAGCAGTTCTGAGTCTATAAACTGGTACAACTTGAGAATTAATTGAAGATCATGACTCTATTCTTGTGATTCAAGTTAGACTATCATCCACTTGTACAGATCAAGTAAATATTTAATAGAGTTCCTATCTATTTCATTCCTAGGGACACCCTGCCTAAGTAATCAGGGCTGTAAGTCCATACAAATCAGACTACCCTGATTGATATTTGACTTAGCTGTCTATTACTGTAACCATGCTCACACATTTTATGGGTTAGGTGCTTCTTAGCCCCTCACAGGGTCCAATCAATCCCATTGTAGTTAGATTATTCACCTATCAAATTAGATTGTAGTTAGATTATCCCACTGTCAAATCTGACTTACAGAAAATAACAATCACAGAAGTCTTAAGGATATTGTGGTTCCCTTTTGAAATTTGTTCCTCACTGTCCTGGTACTCCATGGTACTTCTGAGCACTCCATGAATAGGTAAGTGGGTCTCTCCTCAAATATCTACTCTAAAATGGCACTCTCCCTAAGCCTTAGGGTATCCTTTTCTACACTAGATCTGATACTTAAGTTTAAGTTATCGTATGTCACTGGGTGATCCATGCTTCAGTGAGCCACCAAATAAACTTTGCTAAGATCTTTAACTGAAACCCTGAATGAAAGAATCTGTACTTAGTGGACCCATATCAATAAACTCAGACTGATTCGAGTTTCTATTCCTTGTGTCATTATCCCACATCCTTTTCCACACATATTCTCCAGGTTTATGTGTGTACATATTAGAAACATCTAGCAATTCTTTTGGAGTGTAATGCATCTCTTCCTGGTCACCATTTGTAATTCCTCTTTCGGGACTCGCTGGGATTTAAGTTTAGAAGCAATAATGGGTGGTGGTGGTGTTTCCTAGAAACATTCAGAAATGTCTTTTAAGGTATCGTCCTCAGCTGATACTCTAGACAATGTTCTAGATGCCATAGCAGCAGGCATAGTTGGGTTAATCTCATCTAATGTGAGTAGAAAGGATAATGGTTTACTGATAATACATTAGCAGACAAAGGTGGAATAATCTTTTCACGTGGGAGGGGCAAGGCTGCTGGCTGGAGATATTCAATAGTATTTAGGTGTCCTATATCCCATTATTCCTGTTTATCTACTTATTTCCTCATCCCAAATTTCAGGACCTCATTTCTTCCCAATCAATGCCCTCACTTTAATATCAGACGCCATTCACAGTTAGGAATTCTGCTGATGTTAAAATTCAGGCACTTTTCTGGGGGGAGAGGGTGAGGGAATTGTTTTTTAATTTATTAAGATATTCATAAGCATGATTTATTTACTACCCTATTTATTGACATTTAGCCATTTTATTGACATACAAGTCCCATAGATGTGACTTAGTAGTTTAGACATGACTTTAAAGTTGTGCAGTCACCATCACAGCCAGTTTTCGAACATCTTTCTGATTCTCATTAGTGACCCCAGTCCAGACTTACAGATTGCAAGGGCGGTGATGTTCATTACATCCTCATGCAACTTGCCTAGCACCCTGAGAAACTCTTCATCCAATTAATGTCTCCAAAGATTTACTTGTCCTGGGTTTCCTATAATGAAAACATACAGAAACAAGACAAAATCCCAACAACAATAAAACTCAGAAAACTTTCACTCGAAATGAAAGCAAGAAATAATTTAAAAAAGAACAACAAATTTAAAATGAGTCAAAAGGGAGAATAAGTGATAAGGCATTCAATTTTAACCTAACTACAGTTGTATTAGTCCACTTTCCAGTGCGCTCTATCTGGCAGCACGTCTAGTCACACCCCTGGTCAATAGTCAGAAGGGATTCGCCAGTGGCTTAATCCAAGCGGGCTCCCTGCAAAGGGATTTGGGGCTGTCATCCAGAGCCTTCTGCAACCAGAATGTTCAGAATCCAAACTCTAACACCATTCCCTCCTCTAGTTTTGGATTTTATTATTTACAATCCGTGAGTCATGCAATAATCCGGCCACTCTTATCATAAACCTCTGGGTTTGGCTTTCAGCAATTTAACTCTGCTACTATAAGAAATAAGGCTTTCTTTACGATAACCAGAGGAAACTAGTCTTTCACACCGTGCTTGAAACTGGACATCAAAGACCTGAGTTCATCTCTTTCCTTTACTACTTTATCTATTGTAAATCCTTTGAAAATGATTAGGGCAAAGAATGTACAGATGTGCTTTATACAATTTATGTATGTATATGTATGGAGTGTGATAAGAGTTGTATGGGGTCCCTAATAAAATGTAATAACTAAATAAAATCGCCCCCAAAAAGAATTAGCCTCAGAAACTCACAGAAGCAGGTCTATCCTATCTTATAGGGTCACTAAGGGTCGGCATCAACTTGATGGCAGTGAGTTTTGTTGAGTCAGAGACCTTAACTTAAATGATATCTTAATACACTTGAAAGTACGTAGTGGTTATATCACACGACTGAATGACCCAACAAGAAATTACTGCAAGTCTGCTATTGCCGTGTGCTGTTCTGAACACTGGAATATAGTAGTGAAGAAAGCATAACTAATTCTCGGCCTCATCTTCAGTGAAGCAGACAATAAGCACAATAATTAAGGAAATACAGGATGCTAGAAAGTGGTAAGAAAAACGTAACAGGGAAGGAGGAGTTGGTAAGTATGTGTGCAATTATGTGTGTGTGGCAGGGGTGGGGTGGGGTGTTGTGACTTTAGATTAAGAGTTCCCTGAGAAGACAAGATTCTAAGTAAAGTATCCCCCACATCCCACTTCCCCAAAGAGAATACTAGTCAGTTTAACTCAATTAAAATGTAAAGGTGACGGTGCTGACAAGTGAAAAGAACGTGAGAGAGACAGAGAGAGAGAAGGGTTTTTCAAAGCCGGTAACCCAAAGGCATTACCTATGGTTGATGGTACAAGAACTAAATTTAAAAGAGAGGAAGTAGATGGTGATATCTCAAATTCACTCTGTCATCGAGTCAATTCCGACTCATAGGGACCTTACAGGACATAGTAGAAAGTGTCATATTTCTCTCATAGCTGGTGGTTTGAACTACTGACCTTGTAAACAGCCCAGCGTGTAATCCACAATACCACCAAGGCTTCTAATTAGTGTGCTCACTACTATCCAGTCACTACCAACTCACAGCGATACTACAGGACAGGGTAGAACTGCCCCTGTGAGTTTTAAACAGTGCCAAGAAATATGGAAGAAGCAATTCTATATCAAAGTAGTTATTCCACAGCGATCAACCTCCCAAATATGAAAAAGAATCACACATACATGAAAACAATTCTTTAAGGGGACATTCTTTACAAGAGGTAAAATAAAATAATGCAATTCAAATCTCCATTAGTAAAGAAGTTAAGTAAATTCATGTACATCTATGTGACAAATAAACAGAGTCACAATATGACCTAACTTGTTTATAAAAGCATATAAGATTCTAGTTTATTTAGAACCCTACACAAATATCTTTGTATATGCTTAGATGTTTAACAAGATATCTGCACAGATGCTCGATGGAATGTAAAAAAATGTTGTGGTGGTTTTTATTATGTTTCCCTTCACATGTTTCTTATGTTTAAATGTCTATGTCAGTATGAATTACTTTCTGGTGAAAACATATATTCTTTGATATATAAAACAAAAATTTGCCATAAAAAATTGGACCAGCCAACCAATTTCCCTATATGTAGCTTCTTGACAAAATTGCACAAACATATCAAACATATCATCCCCTAGAGCAGTGGTTCTCAACCTTCCTCATGCCGCAACCCTTTCATACAGTTCCTCATGTTGTAGTGACCCACCAACCATAAAATTATTTTTGTTGCTACTTCATCACTGTAATTTTGCTACTGTTATGAAATCGGGCGACCCCTGTGAAAGGGTCGCTCGGCCACCAAAGGGGTCACGGCCCACAGGTTGAAAACTGCTGCCCTCGAGCCTTGCTTCTCACCAATATTTGATCAACTGGTGGTGATTTTTTGCACATTCATATTTTTACTTCTGACCATGGATTAGCAGCACTGTCTTTACTAATGGAGTCAGAGTTATCAGTGACATTAAAATAAGTCAGATTTGAGAATCAATTTAGAACACTCATCCTTACAATTTTGTTTCTCTAGAAGCACTCTGGTTACCTAGGCTGGGTTCTCTAGAGAAGCAAAATGAGTGAAGCTTATATATATTTGTGGAGAAAGAGATATCTAAATAGATAAATAGAGAGATACTTGTATGAAGGACGTGACTCCCACAGCTGTAGATGCTGGAGGCTTCTCCTGACTCAATTAGCTGCAGGGGCCGATGAACCTGAAATTAGTAGGTCAGATGACAGGTCTCTGCTGCAGGTGAATGAATTCAAGACTGGTAGGTTAACTGGCAGGTTGCTGACAACTCTGAGGATTGGAAGGCTGTAATACAGACAGCTGGCTTAAGCCCAAAGAGATGAAGGTCAATAATCCAGATGCAGATTTAAGATCCAGCCAAAGGGAAGCAAGAGTTTCCACAGTATGCACTTATCTTGGAAGCAGCTACACTCCACAGGAGAACTCATCATGGGAGAGCGTTAGGTCTTCCTGCCAAACCACTGAGGATCTTGGGCCAGTCAAGTTGACATAAAACCGTAACTATTGCAACTGACAAGTGATTTCTCTTTAAAAAACAAATGAAACATATGGCACAGAGGACTTTTAATGATAAAAGGGAAAAATTATCTAGTAAAAATATCCTTTTAAAATGGGAACTGGAAACTCAGGGAATCCAGGACAGATGAACCCCCACAGGATCAGTAGTGAGAGTGGTGATACCTGGAGGGAAGAGGGAAGGGGTGTGTGTGTGAAAAGGGGGAAGCAAATACAAGGATCTACATATAACCTCCTCCCTGGGGAATGGGCAACAGAAAAGGGGGTGAAGGAAGAAGCTGGGCAGTGTAAGATATGATGAAATAATAATTTATAAATTATCAAGGGTTCATGTGGGAGGGGAGAGCGGGGAGGAAGGCTGGGGGGAAGAAAAATGTGGAGCTGATTCCATAACCCCAAGCAGAAAGTGAGAGTTTTGAGAATGATGAGGGCAACACATGTATAAGTGTGCTTTACACAATTGATGTATGTGTGGATTGTGATAAGAGGTGTATGAGCCCCAATAAAATGATTAAAAATAATAAGCATGGTATAAATACAAGAGCACAAGAGCAACAAAACTCAAAACCTCGCTGCAAGAATGGAATCTGCTATGGTTGTGTCTCAGGGATCAACACACACAGACACAAACTCACTGGAAGTGCTCCCTGGAAGCAGATAGTCGCTGCAGGAATTGCTAAAGGAAGTTCTTCAGGCTGAAGAAAAATGTTGCCAGAGGGAAATGTAGGGCGACAGAGGAATTTTAAGTCTCAGAAATGGTAAAAACAAGGAGACTTCAATATACTTATGAAAATTTCATTAGCTTTTAATTTTCCACAAATGTTTTTAAGCACTCTTATATGTGAATAAATATGTAATATTTTTCTTGTTTTTAATTTTTTAAAGATAATTTACCCTTTGAAGCAAAAATCATAAAATGTATTGAGGGGCTTATAACGTGTATAGAAATGCAAAGTTCCACAAAAATAGCACGGAAGCAGAAGGAGGAGTGGAAATACTTTGTTGTAAATTTCTTACATTCTGTGAGAAGGCATACTATTACTTGACTATGATAACATTAAAATGTGTATTTTAAATGATAGAGCACCCACAAAAAGTAACAGAAAAATATACCTAATATCTCAATCAAGGATAAAATGAAATTCTAAAAAAATATTAAATTAATCTAGAGAAGGCAGGAGAATCCAAGGATGAGCAAAAAGTAGAGGGGAGTGGATTTAAGTGTTTTAGATTAAGAACGAATATCCCCAAATTATAAAACTTAAAGCTCCATAAAATCAAAAGTAGTCCAAATATAAAGAATAAAACAAAAATCAAACTATTCAAACAGCTCCTCATCAAAGAAGACACAGAGATACCAAATAAACATTGGAAGGTGTTCCACATCATATGCTGTTAGTTACCATCAGATCATCCTGACTCATGGTGACATCATGGTACATTGGAATGAAATCCTAGCCATCTGCAACCTCCATAATCAGTAGCAGATTGGACTGTTGGAATGCAAGGGTTTTAATTGGTTGTTTATTGGAAGTAGATTGTAAGCTCTGCTGTTCAGTTTCTTAACAACCCACAAGCTTCCATTGATGCGTGGTGGCTGAATATGATGTTCGTTGGCTGTGAATTCAACCTGCTGTCTTCTCAGCTCCATAGAAGTCAAGAATTCTACTACTAAACCCAGAACAACCAAGAGGAAAGGAGAGGGAGTGGAGCACATCCTGGCCCACCAAGCCCTGAGGATGATATTCCTGCTCAAAGCAGTCAATGCACAGAGAGGACCACAGGGCCAGCCCCAACACAAGACAAGGCGTCCCTTACTGATCTATAGCGCTATGAGGGACAACATTGGAGGTACAGTGTGGGAATTGTGCTCCATCTGACCTGACCACACCAGGGTGAAACACTGAATGCATGCAACAGAGCAGCAAGGGGAACAAAGCAACAAAGTCCCTGGGGAATACCAACAATAGACTTTAGGGCCAGTGCTTGCCCCATCAGACTTGATCAGAAAACACTCCTAACGGCCAACAAACAGACCTGGACTGAGGGGCCGACTCCAATCCCAACTACGTGGACATCTGTTCCTCCCCCCAGAAGAATTTATTTCAGAGGACAGCACTGAAGCTGCAGCTCTGGGAAAGGGACATGTCTGATCAGAGCACACGGGAGCAAACAAAGGGGGAGGAAGAGAGAGTGGAGCACATCCTGGCCCACAAAGCCTTGACAACGATATTCCCACTCAGAGGAGCCAATCCACAGAGAGGACCATAGGGCCACCCCCACCACGAGACAAGGTATCCCTCCCTGATCTATAGCACTATGAGGGACAACACTGGAGGTACAGTGCGGGAATTGAGCCCCATCTGATCCCACCACACCGAGGCAAAAACACTAAGGGCGTGGAATAGAACAGCAAGAGTAACAGAGCAACGATGTCCCCAGGGAATATCAAAAATAGACTTTGGAGCCAGGGCTTGGCACCCCATCACACTCAACTAGAAAACACTACTAAAGGCTAACAAACATTCCTTGAACTAACTACAAACTTTTCTTTTTTGGTTGTTGTTGTGTTGTGTATGTTTTTTTGTTTTGGCTTGGTTTTGTCATTGGCTTTTTGTTGTTGTTTTGTTTTCTTTTGTTGCTTGGTTTTGCTCTGTCTTGTTTTTGTTCATGTTATTATTTCTGCAGGTCTGTCTAAATAAGATAGACTGGATGAACAATCTGGAGGAGAAAATAATGGGACCCATGGTTCCAAAGGACATGGGATAAGGGAGAGGTGGGAGGAAAGGAAGTGGTGTTAACAAACCCAGGGACAAGGGAACAAGTGATCCAAATTGGTGGTGAGGAAGGTATAGGAGGCCTGGTAGGGTGCGACCAAGGGCAATGTAACTGACAGGAATTACTGTAACCCAAATGAAGGCTGAGCATGATAGTGGGACAAGAGGAAAGTAAAAGGAAATAGAGGAAAGAGCTAGGAGGCAAAAGGCATTTATAGAGGTTTAAATAAAGGCATGCACATATGTAAATATATTTATATATGAGGATGGGTACATAGATCTCTGTGCATATATTTATAGGTTTAGTATTAAGGTAGTAGATGGACATCGGGTCTCCACGCAACTATTCCCTCGATGCAAGACTACTTTGTTCAATTAAACTGGCATTCCATGATGCTCGCCTTCCGGACACGATCACGGAAGACAAAGCAGGTGCATAAGCATATGTGGTGAAGAAAGCTGATGGAGCCTGGCTATGAAAAGATATAGCATCTAGGGTCTTAAAGACTTGAACGTAAACAAGCGGCCATCTAGCTCAGAAGCAACAAAGCCCACATGGAAGAAGCACACCAGCCTGTGTGATCATGAGGTGTCGAAAGGATCAGGTATCAGGCATCAAAGACCCAGAACAAAAATCATATCACTGTGAATGAGGGACAGTGCGGAGTGTAAACCCACAGCCCATCTGTAGACAATTGGACATTCACTTACAAAACGATTACAAGGAAAAGATGAGCCAGTCAGGGTGCAGTACAGCACCGATGAAACATACAACTTTTCTCTAGTTCTCTAATGCTTCCCCCACCACCACTATTATGACCCCAATTCTACCTTACAAATCCAGCTAGACCAGAGCATGGACACGGGTACAGATAAGAGCTGGAAACACAGGGAATCCAGGACAGATAAACCCCTCCTGACCAATAATGAGAGCAGCAATACCAGGAGGGTAGGGAGAAAGGGGGAACTGATCAAAATGATCTACATATAACCCCCTCCCAGGGGGACAAGCAACAGAAAAGTGGGTGAAGGGAGACATTGGTTAGTGTAAGACATGAAAAAAATTATAAATTATCAAGGATTCATGAAGGAGGGAGGGTGGGGCAGGGAAGGAAAAACTGAAGAGCTGCTACCAAGGGCTCAAGTAGAAAGCAAATGTTTTGAGAATGATGATGGCAACAAATGCACAAATGTGCTTGACACAATGGATGTGTGGATGGATTGTGATAAGAGCTGTACAAGCCCCCAATAAAATGATAGAAAAAAGAAATCACAACAACCCCTTGCGGATTTATGATAATGGCTGAAATCCGAGACACTGACAACACAGCATGGTAGCAAGACAGGAATCGCTTTCACTGCTAGTTAGAATGCACAATGGCACAACCACTTTCTTTGTTTGAACTTTTGTGGATTGGATGAAAGTTTACAGAGCAGATCATCTGGTTTACATAAAACAATTCACATATGCTTTGTTTCATTTCAAGTCCTTCAATGTAACATGGCATATCTCACTCTTTTTCTTTCCTGTTTCAATCCCCCTTTCTTTCCCCTCACCTTCTGAATCTTACCTTCTGGTAAATGTTGTCCTTTTGATCTCAAATGGTGGATTATGTGAACATGTGCATACCTCCAAGTGTTAATGGATTCTGTCATAGTACTGCCTATTGTTTGGTGAAAAATTGATCAGACTTGAAGGGTGACTAAGAGCCAAACCTAGGAGGTCCCACCAACCAGCAAGCCTGGTCTCTTTTGTGATTTTCAATCTTTCCCCACATTTTTCTCCCACTCTATCTAGTACCTTCTAATAATGTGCTTTCTTTCAGCACAGTTGGTAGTGGTAGCTAGATATTGTCTACTACCACATACTCTCTGATATCAGGGTCACGGGCACTGACATTTGTGTGGCCCGTGAGTTCATTGGACTAATTGTTTCCATGTGTCTTCCATTTTCATAACTCTTTTTTCCTCCAGATAAGGAGAGACCATGGCAACTTACATGGGCTGTCACCTTAGATGACTCCAGTCTCTACTCACCCAAGGAGGGTGCTGATTATTATCTTCGTGGACTACATTGCGGCAATTAACATTGGGTCCCTTGAAACCCTGATCCTGAGCCCCCAACCTCATCAACTCATTTCTGCAAGCTGTGTGATTGTGTCTATGTTTTCTTAACTCTGCTCCCTGTATGCTCCACCACATCCATGGATATATTTACAGCAGAGGTAAATCCCCATGTACAAATACCTCTGTCAAATACACACACACATCAAGGTAATGCTGACTCACAGTGACCCCCTTGGGTGTATCCAAGACTGTAACTGTTTACAGGAGTAGAAAGCCCAGTCTTTCTCCCAACGAGCTGCTGGTGCTTTCTAATTGCTGACCATGCGTATTGCAGCCCAGTGCATAACCACTACACACACACACACACACACACACATATAATATATAAAGAGATACATATATGTAAATATATAAAGGAGGGAGGGTAGGAGTATATCACACTATATCAAATATTATGTTCTTATATATATTTTTTCTTTTTAGTCATCTTCATTTATTTATTCTTTTTTTAACGTTTTATTAGGGACTCATACAACTCTTATCACAATCCATACATATACATACATCTCCCTGCCCCAATCATTCTCAAGGCATTTGCTCTCCACTTAAGCCCTTTGCATCAGGTCCTCTTTTTTTTTTTTCCCCTCCCTCCCCGTTCTTATATATTATATATGTATACATAAAATATACATATAAACATTTAAATATATTTCTGTTATATTTATAAATATGTTTTATATAGTATACATTTATATATACTTGTCTTAGAGTCTAATTATATGATATATTTATATATCTTACATATTATATTATTCTCCCACTCTTCCTCCCATGACCATTTATTCTGCATGTTTAGCCATGCTCTAGTTGTAGATAATTATGGTAGTGACATAATTTCATGTCAACTTGAAGATATATAAACGTGTAGGGGTGGAGTTTAGCCTGTTAATTAGGTCCCAGTCTGATGGTGACTCCTTGTGGGTGTGGCCTTGTTATAAGGAGGGTCCTGGGAACCTCCCCCTCTCTGTGTCCCTTAGCCTAGTGGAGCCCGGTTGTTGTCAGAGCCCTGGAGATGCATCCACCACCACTGGATCCATGAGACTTTGCACCCTCTGGCCTGTGATCTTCCTGCTCTCTGCATCATTGCATGTGGCTTTGTGAGTCCGAAGAGGGACTTATGGATGAGTATCACACACAAGGACTTGAGTTGGACTGGACTGGAATATTTTCTTGATATAAAGCTCTTTCTTATGCCTAAATGAGTGTCACTAAATCTGTTTCTCTGGTTAACCTGGACTAACTCAATAATTGTTATTACAGGATTATGTGTAAAATAGGACTTACGTCTGGTTGCCTTTAACTCTTGCAATCCCTCCAGTGTCTTCTCCTGCTTCCATCATTTTTGCCAACCTCCTTCTTGTTGTCAATTGCCTTCCCCTTCATCTAATTTAACATATGTAAATCTACTCGACTTCCTCTTCATTTGAAGTTCTGTAACTACACTATTTCCTCTTTTTACTTTCTTAATTATCTTTGTTTCAAGTTGTGATTTCTGGTTCCCTGTTTTCAGGCTCATATGTTTGTTTTACTTTGGACATTTCTATTTTGGAGTGATGTTATCACATGTGTTAACTTCAAGAACCACTTTGGATGACAATTTGGCAGTTCTATACCAAATTAAACATAGAATTACCATACGAACTAGTGATCACAACCCCAACACAATCACAAACTCAATTAATTTGAAAGCATGTCTATATAAAAACTTGCACACAAATATTTATTTCAGCTTTATTCTAATTGCCCCAAATTGAAAGTAAGCAAGAAGCCTTTCAGTAGGTGGATGAACAAATGATAATGCATTCCTACAGTGAGACATTGGATACAATGGGACACAGTGATGAAAAGAAATAATCAATTCAGAAAAGGCATGAAAGAAAATTAAATGCATACTGCTAAGCAAAAGAAGCCAGTCTGAAATGCTTTTATACTATATGATCTTAACTATATGCCGAACTGGAAGATGGAAAGCTTTAGAGGCCTATAAAAATTACTGAAATAAAAATATCAGTAATTGCCTGGGGTCTTGTGAAGGGGAAGGAAGAGGAATATACAAGTGGGGAACAGGACACTTTTTGGACAGTGAAACTATTCTGTGTAACACTGTAATAATGGATGTATGAATTTCTGTCAAAATCCATAGATTTAGGCATGAAGAAGGAACCATAAATTAAGCTCTGGGCTTAGGTTAATGATAATGGAGGAATACCGGTTCCCTGTGGTACAATAGAAGTCTCTATTGTTTGTTGGAAATTTGATCAGCAGCCTTCAGGTAGCCTTTTGCCTTAGTTCATTGTAAAACCATTTAGGAGATGCCCCTACCTTGCCCTAGTTCTTTGGTGCTCTTGTTGGATACGCCTAAGACTAACCACAAGATTGGTGCTTTGAACCCACCAGCTAGTCTGCAGGAGAGCTATGAGACTCTCTGCCCCTTAAAGATGTATGAGAAATCCTACACAGAATCTCAGTGAGTTGGAATCAAGATGATGACAATGTGTTTGTTTTGACTTGCTTTAGACCTTTGAAGAAGCAGCAGTGGAGATTGAGTAAGCCCAGATTTTATTGTTGTTGTTGTTTGTACTTTTTTTTTCAGTTTCTGAGGGGTTGTTACTTAAAAATATATATTTCAAAATTGAATTATATCAAAGAGAAAAGATATTGGTATTTTAAAATACATATAAGTAGCTTTAAGCATTTCTATTAAAAAGTAAGAAAGATTTAAAGACAATGATCTGAAATGTTTCATTTAAGAAGCTAGATAAAGGAGAAAAATTAGTCATATATATATACACACACACAAAGAAAAAATAATAATATGAGAGAAGAAATCAGAGTAGTAAAAAAATAGAGAAAAGCATGTTAGCTAATAATTGGTTCTTTTAAAACATGTACCTTTATCTATAGCTTTGCTTCCTAGATCTTGCCTGTTTCCTTTTACCTTCCTCCTTTCCCACCATCATACTCACCCTTCTTCTGCCTCTTAGTATAAACATAGGTGTGCACTTATGTAAATACATTAATTCGTAAAAATAGAAGTGTTGACATAGGTACATGCATTTATATGGCAATACTTTGAGGAAGTGGATGAACTTTGGGCCTCTGCTCAAGGCCTCCCTCCAATGCAAGAACCCTTTTAACAAGCTGACATTCTGTGATGCTCACCCTCCCATCATGATCACTGAAAACAAAACAGGTGCACAAGCAAATGTGGTGAAGAAAGCTGATGGGGCCCAGCTATCAAAAGATATAATGTCTGGGGTCTTAAAGGTTTGAAGATAAACAAGCGGCCATCTAGCTGAAAAACAACAAAGCCCACATGGAAGAAACACACCAGCCTGTGCAATCATGCGGTGTTGACCAGAATTAGGTAACAGTTATCAGAAGGCCACAAACAAGCAAACATATTGTTGAGAATGAGGGGGGTTGGAGAGGAGTCCCCAAACCCGTCTGTAGACAATGGGACATCCTCTCACAGAAGGGTTTCAAGGAAGGGATGTATAGAGCTGGTGAAACAGAGAATATTCCCCTGGTTCATTGAGGCTTCCTCACCCCCAACTATCATGACCCCAATACTGCTCTTCACTGTGGGTTGGGGCAGAGTATGTACACAGGTACAGATAAGAGCTCACAACACACGGAATCCAGGTCAGATAAAGCTCTCACAAACAGAAATGGGAAAAGCAATACCAGAAGGGTAGGGGGAAGGTGAGGAGAGGAGGGGGGAATGTAACCACAGGGGAAGGGAGACAGCAGAGGGTGTAAGAAATGAAAATAATAATAATCAAGGGACCACAAGGAGTCAAGGGAGGAGCTAGGGTAAAAATCAGAGCTGATACCAGGGCTCAAATAGAATACAAATGTATAGAAAATAATGATGGCATCATGTACAAATATGCTTGATACAATTGATGTATGGATTGTTATACGAGCTGTAAGAGGCCCCAATAACAACTACAGAGGACTAATCAAGAAAAAAAGTGAAAAAGATAAGTTACCAAAATGAAGAATAAATGAGAACAATGTTACTATAAATGCCATGGATATCACAAGTAGTATTCACAAAAGAGATTATGGCCACAAATCTAGGGTTAGAGTTTACAACACATATTTTGTGGGACACAATTCAAGTTATAACATTAGCAATTAACATTTTAATGTTGTGGTACTTACATAATCTGGTGTCAATTTGAGAGGATTACGAGTGAATGGGTGGAGTCTGGCCTGTCAATCAAGATATAACCAGTGAGGCATGTCCTTCTTCTGAGAATTCTGGGAACTCCTGTATTTTCCTCCTTGGAGGCAGGAGACTCTCTCTCTGCTCACTCCCTGGGAAAGGTTCTACTGACCAGATACATGTCCCTGAGAGCTGGAAAAGTCACATGGACCTACCGTGATGCAACCAGACCTCTGGAGCTGGAGGAGCTACATAGAGACCCCCGTCAGCACTGAGGTGCTTACAATGCCACTGGATCCACAAGAATTCCAACCCACTGACCTGTGACTCTTCTGCATTCAGCATCATTGTATGTATATCATGAGTCTGAAGAGGACTCATAGATTGGTGTGAGACATATGGGCTAATATTGGACTTATGGACTTGATCTGGATTGGGCTGGGATGTTTTCTCAATATTCAATTGCTTTTGCATATAAACCTCTTTCTTATGCACATATGTATCTCTATGAATTTGTTTCTCTAGCCTATCCAGACTAACACAGGTGTCTTCAGTTCTTTTTTTTTCTTTAATAATTTTATTGGGTGCTCATACAACTCTTATCACAACCCATACATCCATCGATTGTGTCAAGCATATTTGTACATGTGTTGCCTTCATCATTTTCCAAACATTTTCTTTCTACTTGAGCCCTTGGTATCAGCTCCTCATTTTTTTCCTTCCCTCCCCATCCCTCTTGAATCCTTGATAATTTACAAATTATTATTTTTTCATGTATTACACTGAACGATGTTTCCCAGTTCTAAACAATAAACTTTTAATATCCTGAGTGCACTGGGGCAATCTGCATAGTCAACTGAAATCTGATCATCAACATCAGCTATTTCCTACATTCAAATATTGATTTTGAACTTTTGATTGTGAATTCATTAAATAATTACAGAGCAGTATCACGAGTCTGACATTCAACAATTCTTAGGAATTATTTCAACGCATCCATTGCCTTCCCCTCAATGTGCCATCACGTATTTGGCTTTTTCCTGGGTTTCCTGTCTCCATTCATCCTCCTTTTCTGAACTGTTGGACTTTGTCATTGGGCAAACACATTTTGGTCTTAAACAGTGGATCATTTTCCCACAAGGGTAAGTTAAATTCCAGATCTGAAGGGTGAATAAAGGCCATCACCTTGAGGGTTCTACTTGTAAGGAAGCCAGGAAGCCTGGTTTCTTTTATGACTTTGAGTTTTGTTCCACATTTTCCTTTCACTCTACCCAGAACCTTCTAATGGGACCCTTTTCAGAGCACTTGGTAGTGGTTGCTGGGCACCATCCAGTTCTGCTCCCAGGGTTGTAGAGATTGAGGTTTGTCTGGTCCATTCATGTACTGGACTAATTGTCTCTATATGTCTTGACTTTCATCACTCTCCTTTCTCGGGGTTGGGGGAGACAATGGTTGCATCTTAGATGGTTGCAAGAGCTTTTAAGACCCTAGTTGCTACTCAGTCAAGTAGGATATAGAATACTGGAAAGATGGTTTTTATATTATGCCAATCGAGCTTGGTGTCTCCAAAGACTGTGGTCCTGATCTTCCTGGTTCAGTCATTATTGAGAGTTTGTGACTTTTTCCCATGGGATTTCCTGGGTTTCTTGACATTTCCTCAAAAAATCATAAGCTCAAAAAAATCAATGACCTATCATACTGGACAAATCTGCTGCCAAAGGCTCTATTAAAGTGTTTTTAAAAACTACCATGATCCGAATTCTACCTTGCAGGACTGGATAGGGCAGAGGCTGTACACTGGTACATATGAGGGCTGGAGGTACAGGGAATCCAGGGTGGATGATACCTTCAGGACCAAGGGTGTGAGGGGCGATGCTGGGAGAGTAGAGGGTAAGTGGGTTGGAAGGGGGAAAAAAAAAAAAAAGTGAAGATGTCACTTTGAGCCCGAAGGTGTTCCTGATCCAAGCCATGGCATTTTCAGGGGGCTCATAGGCATGTGAAAACCAGATAACAAATTAGAAAGATTAAAACAGAATCGATGGTGTTGGTGAAGAATATTCAAAGTACCAGAAGACTGTCAGGAGGACACGGAAAGCTGTCTTGGAGGAAATGCAGCCAAAATGCTCCTTAGATGTGAGGAGGGTGAAACGTTGTCTCACACATTTTTAGGAGAGACCAGTCCCTGGAGAAAGACATTAGGTTTGGTAAGGCAGAGAATCTGTGAAAAAGAGAAGGACCCAGAGTGATTTAAGAAATTCATGTACAATCGTGAAGATGCCTCAAGGCAGGGCAGTGCTTTATTTGATTGCATGTAAGGCCGCTGCGAGTTGGAGGTAACTCTGCCACACCAAACAATAACAAGCATAAAGCTCAGCACAATGCTGGTTCCTATGAGACAGAAGTCACGCAGAGCTTCACCTTCGCTCTTCTGCCTGATGCCCAACCCCATTGGCTCCCACTACTGCACTTCATTCTCCACAAGGATCAATCATTCATTAGAACAGTCCTCTGGAGCTCACAAACTCGTCACAGTTACGTGACTTACTAGGGAAATGACAGGCTACAACTCAGCATCAGGATCAACATGAAGGTGACAGGAACAAGTTAGGATCAGGTGAGAAAGCCCAGCGGCAAGGTCCCAAAGGGCGCCCAACGTGTAGAACACATCCCTCTCTACTTCAGCGCAGGAGATCTTTTGCTCTCTCAACGGCTCTCCGCTGTCAAGCTTCTCTGTTGTTCGCTTCTTCAGTTCAAATTGATGCATTTCGTAGCCAATGCAGCATCTTGGACAGTTCTTTCAACTGCCGCTCCCCTGGCATCAGCTCTCCGCCACTGGGCGTCTCCGGCATCAAGCTTTTCTGCTGTCAGCCTCAGCTCGCACAGCGTAGCTGCTTGCTGAGCTCTCTTAGCTGCCCTCCACTCGGGAGTCTGCCATCAGGCCTCTCTGCCACTGGCTCCTGCCACTGGCCTTTCTACACCAAAGTGGCCCAGCTCACAGCTAGGACAGCAGCTTGCTCGGCTGTCTTATCTGCTCTCTGCCATTGGCTCGCTCTATTGGGCTACCAACTACCAGTTTTTCACCATCCCCTCTACCTGCTCAGGTCTCTCCGCTGTTCTCCACTGCCGGGTCTCCACGGGTTTTTCTGTTGTCGGCCTCCGTGACCGAGCTTGTGTAGGAGCAGCTCTGGGACGATCTGGCTCTGCCAGTCCAGATTTTAGCCAGATCACTTCTATCAACCAAGAGGACGCCTAAACCTTTGTGTTCCAGCAATTTATTTCTGTTGATCCTTATTAATTACAAGTGGGGCCTTTCTCACCAGACCAAAGTTCAGCCAATCCTCAAGCACTCAGAAGAGGTCAGTCAGCTCTGCTTTTATTAACAACTAAGAAAAATATCAAACCATCAGATGCATATGAGACAATTCACATGCCTATGAGCCCCCTGAAAATGCCCAGGCTTGGGTCGGGAGCACCTTAGTTCTCAAAGTGACATCTTCACTTTTTTTTTTTTAACACTTTAACGGAGTCTTTGGCAGCAGATTTTTCCGATATGATATGTCATTGATTTTTTGACTGCTGCTCCCATGAGTATTGATCCAAGTAAAATGAAATCCTTGCCAACTTCAAGCTTGTCTCTGATTATCTTAATGTCTTTTGGTCCAGTTCTGAGGTTCTCAGTTTTCTTGATCTTGATTTGTAATCCATACTTCAAATCGAGGTACAGATCACTAGCTTTAGTGGAAGGAGTTCTGGTCGTGCGATGGATTATGCATTGAGCTGCTCAACACAGGTTGGCTGTTTGGACCCACACTTGCTCTGTGAGAGAAAGCTGAAGCTGTCTGTTCTGGTAAACACGTCGGCTTGGAAACCCAAAGGGGCAGTTCTGCTCTGTCCTATAGCGTTGCTGCTGGTCAGAATCGGCTCAATGGCAGTGAGTTTGGCTCTCTGAGCTTTAGTGGTTGTTGCATACATTTGAATATTGTTGGTTTTAGGTGCCATCAAGTTGGCTCAAACCCAGAGCGACACTGCACAACAGAAGGAAACACTGCACGGCCCTGCGCCATCCTCACAGTTGTTCCTGTACCTGGACCCATTGATGCAGCCACTGTGCTGATCCATCTCATTGAGGACCTTCCTCCACATCACCAATAGATCTAAAGTATGTAAGATGTAACTTTGCTATATCTGTCTCAAAGGAGCACTCTAGCCTGACTTCTTCCAGTGCAGATCAGTTTGTCCTTTTAGCAGTCCATGATACTTTCAATGATCTTCTCTAGCACCACAATTCAGATGCATCTGTACCTGTATGGTCTTCCTTGTTCAGTGTCCCACTTTCACATGCATATGATGCAACGGCGAATACCATGGCTTGAGTCAGCACAGGTTAGTCCTCAAAGAAACATCCTTGTTCTTCAGCACTCTAAAGAGGCCTTGTGCAGCAGACTTATCAAATGTAATACATCTTTGATCCCGTGACTGCTGCTGCCATGAGCATGGTGGTGGATCTAAGTAAGACAAAATTCTTGGCAATCTTTTCTCCATTTGTCATATTACGTTTTGGTCCAGTTGCGAGTATTGCTTTTCCTCGTATTCTGCTGTAATCCATACTAATGGCTACAATTCTTGATTGTTATCAGCACGTGATCTTTATCAGACAACTTGAATGTCCGTTGTATTAGTTGATCTTCCTTGTAGGCATATAGGTGTTATCCTATCACAGACAGCATTGTAGTTCAAGAAAAATTCTGAAATGTTCTTTGTGGTGACGAATGAGACACCATTCCTTTTGGATTTCATTCCTGGCAGAGTGAATCATATCATGGTCATTTTTGAAATGACCACGACCAATCCATTGCAGCTCACCAATGCGTAAGATACCGAATTTTATGTGTTCCATTTTTGATGACTTCAATGATAAACGTTTTCATTAACGTTGCAGCTGTTAATGCTCATTTTGAGTTGCTCCACAAGCAAAGGAAGGTCTTGAATACTTTGTTCCTTTCATACCATCAAGGTCAACTCTACTTGGGGCAGAAGCTCTTCCCCAGTTACATTTTGAGTGCCTGTCAAGATAGGCTGACAGCAAAGGGACTCGTCTCTCGGCACACTGTCAATGTTTCACTGTTATCCATAAGGTTGTCAGTGGCTAATTTTTCATTCTTCCTTCTGTTCTTTTTTTAAAAAATCATTTTATTGGGGGCTCATACAATGCTTATCACAATCCATACATAGATCCATTGTGTCAAGCAACCTGCACATGTTGCCATCATCATTCTCAAAACATCTGCTTTCCACTTGAGCCCCTGGCTTCAGCTCCTCATTTTTTCTCCTCCCTCCCTGCTCCCTCCTCCCTAATGAACAGTTGATAATTTACAAGTCTTTATTATTTTGTCATATCTTACACTGTCCAACGTCTCCCTTCATCCACTTTTCTGTTGACCGACCTCCAGAGAGGAGGTTATGTGCAGATCCTTGTAATCGGTTCCCCCTTTCTACCCCAACTTCCCCCCACCCTCCCGGTATCCCCACTCTCACCACTGGTCCTGAAGGGATCATCTTTCTGGATTCCCTGTGTGTCCAGTTCCCATCTGTACCAGTGTCTAGTGTACATCCTCTGGTCCAGCTGGATTTGTAAGGTAGAATTGGGATCATGATAGTTGGGGGAGGAAGCATTTAAGAACTAGAGGAAAGTTGTGTTTCATCGTTGCTACACTGCCCCCTGACTGACTCGTCTCCTTCCTGAGACCCTTCTGTAAGTGGATGTCCAGTTGCCCTCAATGGCCTTTGGGTCCCCACTTTGCACTCCTCTGCCTTCTGTTCTTAGTCTGGAAGTTCCATTGAAATTTGTTTGTCATGGGAGACCTTGCCAGTATTTGAAATACTAGTCAAAATAGCTTTCAGCATCACAGCAGTGCACAAGCCACCAGAGTACAACACATTGACAGATAAATGGGACTTCCTTCCTTCTCCTCCTCCTCCTCATTAAGAAAACATCCCAGCCCAATTCAGGTCAAGTCCATATTAGCCCATAAGTCCATTACCAGTCTATAAATTCTTCTTCAGACTCACACAGCAAATGCAATGACACCAAATGCAGGAAGCAAAATCACAGGCCAGTGGTTGGAAAGTCTTGTGGATCCAGTGGTGATGGAAGACTCTCAGCTTGGCATGGGTCTCCATGTAGCTCATCCAGCCCAGAGCTCTAGGGTAGCTCCATGTGTCTTGTTAACAGGAATTTCTCTCAGGGAGACGAGCCGAGAATCTGTGTGGATCTGGCCTCCAGTGGGCTATTTATCTATCTCTGTGGCACCTCCAAATTAGGTCATCAAGCTACGACCCAATTAACAAGTGAAGTAGTTAGTTAATTGTGCCAACCTGGCCAATAAACACATGTGAGGTTAATTGAAGGGCAGAGGGATAAATTGCTTGGTGAGCCTCACCTTTCTAGTTCTCGGGTCTTTTGCTTTGTGATGGTTGGACCAGGATGCAGCTGCCTTAGTCAGTTTCCTGCTTTAGCTGACAAGGCTCACTTCTTACAAGACATCCCTAAGAAGAAGCCACGTGGACCTACCCTGATGCAGCCCTGGGTGCTGGAGCAGCCATGTGGAAATCCCTGCCATGCCAGAGCTGAGATGCTTACATATTCACTGACTCAGCTTTCCTCCTGCAGTGTGTTTTGTGAGATGGAGGAGGACTTTGTGGATTGGTGTTGGACATATGGCTTAATGGGCTTCAGCAGCACTGGGTTGGGATGTTTTCTTGATGCACATTTAACCTTTATATAAAACTCTCTCTCTTATACATGAGTTTCTGTGGATTTGTTTCTTTAAAGTACCCAGACTAACACAACAAGCTAAAATCCACCCCTTTGCAAGTTGAAACCAGATTATGTAACTACCACACCTTATTTATTTATTTTTAAGCAGTTTTATTGGCACACAATCCACATATCACACAACTTAATAGCACAATCATATCAAGAAGTGTTGTACGATCATTACTACATCCATTTTAGAACATTTTCTTCTGTCTTGTACTCATTGTTACTAGCTCCCTATTTCCCCCCAACATCTCCTGCCATACCCCCAAGCAACCATGAATCCAGTTACTGTTTCTCTAGATCAAGCGATCGATTGATCTATCTATCTATCTAATATATCTTTCATATACATAAAACATACCAAAAATAACCCCCCAAATAAAAAACTAACAATAATAAAATTAAATAGATAAAAACCTCAATTGAAAAGAAAGAAAATATTAAAAAGTATAACAATGCTAAAATGGATCAAAAGAGAGATGAAATAAGATACTACATTTTAACCTAACTATATCCACCATAATCGCCTTTACATGGCTCTCTGTCTGCTAACAAGGCTGTTCACATCCCTCCACTGTGGTCAGAGGGGATTCACAGAGGCTTAATCTATATGTAGCGTCTGCAAATGGATTGTGGGCTTCCATTGTCGCCCATCGCCTTCTGCAAACCAGATGTACACAATTTAAGCTTGAATACCATTCCTTCTTTCAGATCTGGATTATATTATTTACAACCCTTGGATCACACAGGCTGATGTGCTTCTTCCATGTGGGCTTAGTTGATGCCTCAATTAAATGGCTACTTGATTGAAGACTAGTTGTTTGTTATTCTTTCTGATAGCTGGACACCATCTCATTTCTTCACCATACTTAAATATAGCACCCATTTCTTCAGTGGGGCTCTTTATTCTTAACTTTCATGAATTTCAACAATTCCTTATGTTGTATGAGTTAATCATTTTTTTAAAAGTAACATACCAAAGTAAGATGTTAATAATCAGGCAGGGAAAGAGAGGTATTGGGAGCAACTTCTGTACTTTTGCTTAATTTTTCTCCATTCCCTAAAACTAAAAATATTGTCTATTTTTAAAAGTATCAGGACACCATACCTTAAATCAAACATCTTTATAATTACATTAAATGAAATGGTGTAAACATTCCAATTAGAATGTAAAGAATTTTTTGCTGTATTAGTAAAGGAAAGAAAACCAACTGTATGCTCTTTACAGAAAGAAAACACACACAGAGCTTTGGTAAAAGTAAAACTGACATCCGAAATGTACACATAATGACCCCATGTGATTTTCCTGGCCTTGGATATGTTGTCAGGAGAGACCCGTCCCTGGAGAAGGAGACCATGTTCGGTAAAGTAGAGGGGCAGCAAAAATGAGGAAGGCCCAGAAGGAGATGGATTGATGCCGTGGCTGCAATAACGGAGTCAAGCATGGAAACAATTGTGAGGATGGTGCAGGACTGGGCAGTGTTTCATTCTGTTGTCCACAAAATCATTGTGGGTCAGAACTGACTGGATGGCAGGTAACAACAATAACACTCTTTACAAAAGCAGATCCCTAGGTCTGTGTAGTGGGGAACCTCTGGGAGGGTCTGAACTGCCAGTCTTTTGGGTAGCAACCGAATGCTTAACCATTACGCCACCAGGGCTCTTTTTTAAACTTAAAAAAAATCATTTTATTGGGGGCTTGTATAACTCTTATCACAATCCACACATCCATTCATTGTGTCAAGCACATTTGTACATTAGTTGTCATCATCATTCTCAAAATATTTTCTTTCTACTTGAGCCCTTGGTATCAGCTCCTCATCCCACCTTCCCTGCGCCCCCTCCCTCCCTCACGAACCCTTCATAATTTATACATTATTATTATTTTTTCATGTCTTACACTGTCTGATGTCTCCCTTCACCCACTTTTCTGTTGCCCATCCCTGAGGGAGGAGGTTATATGTAGATCATTGTAATTGGTTCCCCCTTTCTCCACCACCTTACCCTTACCATCCTAGTATCGTTACTCTCATTATTGGTCCTTAGGGGTTTATCTGTCCTGGATTCCCTGTGTTTCCCGTTCTTATCTGTAACAGTGTACATCCTTTTGTCTAGCTGGATTTGTAAGGTAGAACTGGGGTTATGATAGTGGGCGGTGGGGGTGGGGAGGGAGCATTAGAGAACTAGAGGAAAGTTGTATATTTCATCAGTAAAATACTGTACCCTGACTAGGTTGTTTCCTCCCTGTGACCCTTCTGTAAGGGGGTGTCCAGTTGCCTACAGATGGGCTTTGGGTCTCCACTCTGTACTCCCCCTCATTGACATTGATATGATTTTTTGTTCTGCATCTTTGATGCCTGGTACCTAATCCCATTGGCACTTCATGATCACACAGGCTGATGTGCTTCTTCCATGTGGACTTGCTTTGTTGCTTCTGAGCTAGGTAGCTGCTTGTTTACCTTCAAATCTTTAAGACCCTAGATGCTGTATCTTTTGATAGCCGGCCTCCATCAGCTTTCTTCACCACATTTTCTTATGCAACCAGTTTGTCTTCAGTGATCGTGTCCAGAAGGTGAGCATCATAGAATGCCAGTCTAATAGAACAAAGTATTCTTGCATTGAGGGAGTACTTGAGTGGAGGCCCAATGTCCATCTGCTACCTTAATACTAAACCTATAAATATATGCTCATAGATCTATTTCCACATCCTCATATATAAATATATTTACATTTGTACATGCCTTTATTTAGACCTCTATAAATGCCCTTTGCCTCATAGTTCTTACTTCCATTTCCTTTTACTTTCCTCTTGTCCCACTATTAACATTCAGCCTTCATTTGGGTTTCAGTAATTCCTCTCAGTTACATTACCCTTGATAGAGCCCTACACCCTCCTCGCCATTGATTTTGGATCACTTATTGTTCCCTTGTCCCTGGATTTGTTAACACCACTTCCTTTTCAAACTTAAAAAAAAATTAATCATTTTATTTGGGGCTCATACAACTCATCACAATCCATACATCCATCCATTGTGTCAAACACGCTTGTACATTTGTGGCCATCATCCTCAAAACATTTGTTTTCTACTTGAGCCCTTGGTATCAGCTCCTCATTTTTCCCCACCCTCCTCACTCCCCCCTCCCTCGTGAACCCTTGATAATTTGTATATTATTATAATTTTGTCATATCTTGCACTGTCCAATGTCTCCCTTCACCCATTTTCTGTTGTCCATCACCCAGGGAGGAGGTTATATGTAGATCCTCTCAGCACTAGTACTGAAGGGATCATATGTCCTGGATTTCCTGTGTTTCCAGTTCCTATCTGTACCAGTGTACATCCTCTGGTTTAGCCAGATTTGTAAGGTAGAATAGGGATCATTATAGTGGGTGTGGGGTGGGGAGGAAGCATTTAGGAACTAGAGGAAAGTTGTATGTTTCATCATTGCTACACTGTACCCTGACTAGCTCATCTGCTCCCCACGACTTCTGTAAAGAGATGTCCAGTTGCCTACAGATGGGGATTGGGTTCTCAATCTGCATACCCCCTCATTCACAATGATTTGATTTTTTTGTTCTTTGATGCCTGATACCTAATCTCTTCGACACCTGGTGATCACACAGGCTGGTGTGCTTCTTCCATGTGGGCTTTGTTGCTTCTGAGCTAGATGGCCGCTTGCTTGCCTTTAACACCTCAGATATTATATCTTTTGCTAGCAGGACACCATCAGTTTTCTTCACCACTTTTGCTTATGTACCCATTTGTCTTCAGTGATCATATTGGGGAGGTGAGCACACATTGTTATGATTTTCTGTTCTTTGATGACTGATACCTGATCCCTTCGATACCTCATGATCACATAGGCTGGTGTGCTTCTTCCATGTGGGCTTTGTTGCTTCTGAGCTAGATGGCCATTTGTTTACCTTCAAGTCTTTAAAACCATAGATGCTATATCTTTTGATAGCTGGTCACCATCAGTTTTCTTTACCACATTTGTTTATGCACACATTTGTCTTCAGCGATGAAATGGTACCAATGTTATACAAAACATATGGGCAATTTGTCACTCTTTTTTCAGCCTATTGGTGATTGATTAATGCCCATCTGTTAGTCAGCAAAGCTTGTAGTTGTGTCATATCCTTGTTTCCCAAAGGTAAGTTATGTGACATTTTACTGAAAAATCAGTAATCCAAAGAAAGAATTGATCCAAATAGAAGAAAATACACAGAGAAATGAAAAGCAAGAGGCCTGGAATCAAGTTCTGATCTCATGTAAATGGAAAGACCATGGGGATGCTGGCATTGCCACAATGTGAGAAACACCAGTGATGCAGCCAAAGGAACAACGCGAAGGCAAATGAACCAACATAAATGAGGAAGGAGGCCGATGACAAGGATGAAGAGGACGGGAGAAGGGACACTGATAAAAAGCTTACACGAAAGGGACTCTTAGAGATAGTTCATGACATTGAAAGTGCAAAGGATGAAATGCTGAAGCTAATCTAGACGTAGAAAGCCCCCAACCAAGCCTATTGTTAGCGAATTGATTTCAACCCTCAGCTCCTCTAGAGAGGGCTTTCGAGATGCCACTTCTCCACAGGAGCAGAAAGTCTCATCTTTTAATCCACGATGTTTCCGATGGTTTTAATGACAGTACACAAAGGGAGCTCCCAAAAGTTCCTGGAGAGACTTTATTCTACTTTAATTTCATTTTTCACCAACTTTTTTGAAGACTTCTGGTTTCTCTAAAGGACATGAGGCAAGGTGTCACCATTCTTGCTTCTAAGGAACAGTCTGGCTGTACTTCTTCAAGGACAGCTTTGGTCTTCTGGCACCATATTTCAGAGCATCACTTCTTCTCTGGTCTTCTTTGTGTCACTGCCCAGCTTTCACATGCATATGAAAATACCATGACTGAAAATACCATGGCTTAGCTCAGGGGTAACTTCATCTTCAATGGACATCTTTGTTTTTTAACACTTGCAAGAGGTCCTTTACAATGGATTTGCCTCATCATCGGATTTCTTGACTGCTGATTTGGGGAGCATTGATTGTGGATCCAAGCAAGACAAAAGCTTTGGCAATGTCCATCTTTTCTCCATGTATCATGGATGCTACCTATTGGTCCAGTTGTGAGTATTTTGGTGTTCTTCACAAAGTTGTAACCCATACTGAAGGCTACCATCCTTGATCTTCATCAGCAAGCGCTTCAAGTTCCCCTCGCTTTCAGCAAGCAAGGTTGTGTCATTTGCACATCAAAGATAATAAGCCTTCCTCTGATCCTGATGCCAAGTTCTTCTTTATATAATCCAGCTTCTCTGATGATTTGCTCAGTATGCAGGTCACTAAGTATGGTGAGAGGATACAACCCCGATGTGTACCTTTTCTGATTTTAAAACCTGCAGTATTCTCTTGTTCTGTCACACAACAACCTCATGATCCATGTACAGGTACCACATGAGTACAACGAGGCACTCTGGAATACCTGTTCTTCTCAAGCCTTCCATAGTTTGTTATGATCCACACAATCGAATGCCTTGCATACTTGTTGAAATAAAACTAAACACTTGTCTGGTATTCTCTGCTTTCAGCCAAGATCCATCTGATGTCAGCAATGATCCTATGTTCCACATCCTCTTCTGAATCCAACCTGAATCTCTGGCATCTCCCTCTCAATGTACTGATACAACTGCTATTGAATGATCTTCGGCAAAATGTTACTTGCATGTGATACCAATGATATTGTTCTATAATTGGAGCATTCTGCTGGGCTACTTCTCTTTGGAATGGGTTCAAATATGAAACTCTTCTAGTCAGTTGGCCATTTAGCTGTCTTCCAAATTTCTTGGCAGAGATGAGTGGGTGCTTCCAGTGCTTCATCAGCTTGTTAATGGTATTTCATCAAGTCCTGGAGCCTTAGTTTTGGCTAATGCGTTCAGTGGAGCTTGGACTTCTTTCAGTACCATTGGTTCTTGCTCATATGCTACCTCTTGAAGTGATTGAATGTCAACTTGTTCTTTTTGATACAGGATTTTGTGTATTCTGTTTTCTTTTTATTTTACAGTTTTATTGGCACTTAATTCACATATGCAATTCACTAGTTCAATCATATCAAGAAATTATACAATCAGTACCACATCAATTTTAGAACCTTTTCTTCTTCATTGTACTCATTGTTATTGGTGTAATTTTTTAAATTGTGGCAAAAATATACACCATTAAACATTCTCCAATGGAGTCCTGGTGGTGTAGTGATTACCCGTTGGGCTGAGATCCGCATGGTCAGCAGTTCAAAATCACTAGCAGCTCTTCAGGAAAAACCTGGGCTTTCTACTCCAGTGTACAATTAGTCTCAGACACCCACAGCTGCTAGGGATGAAGAGTCAGCATTGACTCGATGGCAGTGAGAAACATTTTCCAATTCAGCAACGTCTACATGTATAATTCAATGCCATTGATGATCTTCTTTGTGTGTGTAACTCTTTAGATACCCTCTTCAAAATTATTCCAGAACCATGAACATAAATTCAATGCTCTCTAAGTAAAAACTCCTTTTCCACCTTCTTGTGTGCTTGTGGTGCTTCCTGCATCATTCAATATTTTTTTCAACTTGTTGCAACTTGAGGCTTGAATTTTTTTTGAGTCCTTTCCATTGAAGATATTCTGAGCATGTTCTTCCTTTTTAGTTTTCTTTTTTAAGTAATTTTATTGGGGGCTCTTACAGTTTGTATAACAATTCATACATCCATAGTGCCAAGTACATTCATACATATGTTGCCATCATCCTTTTCTAAACATTTTCTTTCTACCTAAGTCCTTGATATCAGATTCTTTCTGCTGAGTTTGCTAATTCTAGGTCTTTGCACATTTCCTTATAATATTTGGCTTTGTCTTCTCAAGCTGCCCTTTGAAAATTTCTGTTCAGCTCTTTTACTACAGCATTTCTTCCCTGTGCCTTAGCTACTTTGTAACAAAGAGTAAGTTCAGAGTCTCTTCTGACATCCACTTTAATCTTTTTTAAATTTTCCTTCTTTTTAATGAACCTTTGCTTTCTTCATGAATGATGTTTTTTTACATTACCCCAAAGCTCCTCAGGTCTTCTGTCAGTTATGTTTAATGCAACATATCTGTTCTTATGATGTTCTCAAAACTCAGGTGGGGTAGAGTCACGGCCACATTTTTTTCTCATATGGACTGGTTTAACTTACATAAGAGGAATTAATGGTCTGTTCCACAGTTGACCACTCGCCTGGTTTTAGCTGCTAATATCGAGCTCTTCCATTGCCCTTCCCTCAGATGTAGTCAATTTGATTTCTGCATATTTCATCTGGAGAAGTCCATTTGTATAGTTGCCGTTTGTGTTGTTAAAAAGAAGTATTATAGGTGAGCAGATTGGTTTTCTTGCAAAATTCTATCATGTCATCTCCAGCTCTGTTTCTATCACCAAGACCATGTTTCCTTACTAATGTTCTTTCCACTTTTGTTCCCAACTTTTGTGTTCCAATCACTAATAGTTATCAATGCATCATGATTGTATGTTTGATTAATTTTAGACTGAAGACTGATAGACTTCTTCAATATCTTCATCACTAACTTCAGTGGTTGATGCATCAATATGAATAGTTGTTTTGATTGGATTTGTCAATATTTGAACTTGAGGTGTGAATTTTTCTTTAGTTCTTTCAGCTTGAAAAATTCTGAAAAGATTCTTCCATTTGGGTTTTCTAACATTTCATTTCATTATAATAAGTTTATTTCTCTTCTCAAATCAATCTTTGAAATCTTCTGTTTAGTTATTTTACTTCAAATTTCTTTCTTTTTACTTTTTTTTCCCAGAGTCTCTCCTGACCATCCTTTTGGTCTCTTCTTGTTTTTGAGTGACATTCGCTTTCCTCGTGTCTGACGTCATCGTCCAGCTCTTCTGGTTCTCAATCATTAATGTTCAGTGGGTCTAATCTATTCTTGAGATGCTTTCTAAATTCAGGCGGGGCATATACTCAATGCTGTGCTTTGGCTCCCGTGGACATGTTTTAATTTTCTTTACCTTAACCCTGAACTTACATACAAAGCATTATTATGCCTGTTACACAGGTGGCTCCTGCCTTGTTTTGACTGATAATATAGAGCTTCTCCTTTCTCTCTGGTGTGTTCTATCCTGTGAGGGCTGGAACACTGATGATAGTAACAGGCTTGAAAAGGGACCTCTTAGCATAGCTGGAGACAATAGGCCCAGAAAAGGCCCTGCTGTAGAGTCAGTGGCAGATACAGGGCTGAGAGGAGGCCTCTCCAAGGTGAAAGAGCTACCCTGCTATAAAGAAGGGAGATTTTGCATACATGAGTCTTAATCTTGAACTTGGGCTGTAGCTTGTTGATCTCAATGTTGACTTGTACTTCTTTAATGAGCCACTTAACTGTAAGCAGGGTTGTGAGTCCTGTGCCTTGTTGCAATGGATTATTACATCCTTAAGAAGTAGAGTGCTGTAGAAAGAAGTGCTGGACTCAGAATTGGTAGAAAGGTTGGAAAATGGAAACATGTTTGGGCAGATCTTGGTTGTCATTATCCCCTCAGAAATTAGACAGGTTTTGACTCTCGCTACTACCACTGCTTTACCCGGAGCTCTTTGCTTATATATTTTAATAAGATAAATAACAAGCGCTTCTTCTTGTTCTTTTTATTGTTTTGCTATTTATCCATTTATACTTTGCAAGTTTCATGCCTGGATTGTGAAAGGGAAATTTTGGCAAGATGACCTCTGGAATCTTTTCCAATTTTAAGATTCAAATATTTGAGATGTACATGCATATTAAAAATTATATTTTTACTCTGGGTCTCACATCTAGATGGATTCCCAGGCATATAGGAGTAATGTCAGTCATATAGAAAATGTCTTAAGAAAAACGAGAGAGAGAAAGAGATTGCCTTTATTCTTAGAAGATATAGACTGAAACCTTAGAGGGTGAAGCATTGTTGATATCTATAATTTATTACAAAAACAAGTTACACATTCAAATGACAAAGAAATGGTGAATATGGTACAATGTTAACTATCAAACTTAAAAAGTGAAGTGCTTATAGGCATTTGTGGTACTTTTCTTTCAATTTTTTTTATAGAATGTTTAAAAGAAAAAGGAATAAAAATTAGCAAAAATACATGTTTCACTGAGTACAACGCCACACATTCCTTTAAGTATTCTCTCATAGGGATACATAGTTCTACATTGGCACCACATATTTGCATCTTATAAAAACCATATCTACTTTGCAAATATTCTCGATATTTGAAACTACCTCACATTATTTACCTTTCAGTGCTAATGTATGAATAGCATTATCTTACATATAAATCAAAACACGTCAGTACCTAGGTTAAATCTGAAACAGTTCGATGCAGGTATAAGGCTCAATGAAGCTAAACTTTTCAATAGCTTTTCAACAACTTCTTTTTTTCTTCTTTTTCTACAATAGCTGGTTTTAAACTTAAAACAGCATCATGAAATCCACGATTTATGTTTAACACTTTCTTGAAATCTCTCCAAAGCCTATCAAAATATCCTAGCCTACATAATATTAGCCCCCTATTATAATGCAGAGCTTCAAAATTGAGTCGGGCTTCTAGGGCAAATGTTTAATCACCATGGCTTGGTAAAACTCAACCAGGAAGCACGTCATTTTCCCCCTGTTGTTATATGCAGTAGACAGTCCCTGAGGGCAGCATTTGCTTCCAGGACCTGGCAAATGTGCGCGGTGTACAGCACCCCAGCCTCTGCACGTTCGCCTGTCCTGCGCTGATCATGGGCGAGTGGCAGGGTTGCCTGGCTTCCTAGGCCCTGTGGTCCAAAGTCCTGCTCTCATTGTTGAACGTGGGTTGGTTTCAGAGCGATTACAGGTGGGTCCCTGGAAAACAACTGGAAGGTACAGATGGCAAAAGTGAGGAAAGAGGAAATGCAACTCAGGTCGCCATCACCAACCAGAGCCTTTCCCGGCTCTGGGGCCTATGTTAAGGGTCACCTCATCACAGGAGAGGGGTGTGACACCAAGCAGGAGGTATCCAATGAATGCAGCCAGTATCCCAGTTGTCGTGAGGTGATTTATCATAACCGCATGTGCGACAGAGCAGGACTGCCCCATCGAGTTCTCTTGACTGTAACCTTCATGGAAGAAGATGGCCGGGTGTTTTCTCCTGAGGTGCCATTGGGTAGCTTTGGAATTCTAACCTCTGGTTCAGCTAGCCATCACAAATGGTTTGGGCAGCCCAGGCTCTTGGCACACATGTCCTCAGAGTCAACGTCCAGGGCTTTTGCTATTGTAGTTCAGCTTCCACACCGTACTCACCACACCGTTTTCTATCCTTGTTTTAACATGGCCTTCAAACACGGTGCAGTATAAAATAGGTGCCCTGGTGGTGTGCTGATTCTGGGTTGGGCTGCTAACCACAAGGTCCGCAATTCGAACCCCCGGCCACTCTTCAGGAGAAAGACAAGGGTTTCCAGTCCTGTAAAGAGTCATCTTCTACCCACAGGGACACTTCTCCCCTGTCCTACAGTCTCACTATGAGTTGGCATCAACTCCTCGGAAGTGAGCTTAGCTTGAGACATTAAATCATTTCCTTTCATACTGAGTTGTGTTGCTAACTCACTGCACTGATGCTTTTGAGAATTTGTTAGAAGGCAGTGGCACCCAGTAGGGTAAAGGCAGAAACTCCAACTGAACCCTACTTGTGGTTACAGCAGGCGACACTGGGAAACCACTAGTGCAGCGGTTCTCAACTTGTGGGCCGCGACCCCTTTGGGGGTCAAACGACCCTTTCACACAGTCACCCAGTTCATAACAGTAGCAAAATTACAGTTATGAGGTGGCAACGAAAATAACTTTATGGTTGGGGGAGGTCACCATCACATGAGGAACTGTATGAAAGGGCCGCAGCATTAGGAAGGTGGAGAACCACTGCATTAGTGAGAAGTTTGATTCCCAACTTGTGGTTATCTGCTATATTCTACTTTTTCTCTCATTCATTTCCATGTGGAATTTGGCAGGAGGAATGTCTCTTCCCACAATGCTATTCAAATGCTTATTCATTTCTAAGATCCCTTTTCCATGCAAGGAAAAGTATATCTATGTTGTCATTCAAGGTCTCACCCATGGAAAGCTTGGGCATCATTGTAGAAAAGAGAGACCTTGGGAAGGATGTTAATGACAAAATGGCAATATGAAACATGCTTTTAAACAATCCTTACCCTAAGTCTTCTTTGCAACCTTCTAGAATGTGGCAGCTATCACTTAGGGTAGATATTTTAATTAAAATGATATTTCAAATATCCAGCAGCCCCAAGGCTCAAAGCAATTGGAAGGAATACAGATCCTGCCAAGGAGCCAATCCCATTTTCCAAGGAGCTCCACCTCCCTGCCTCCCTCGGGCTGGAGGTCTCTGGCTCTGATCCAGAGAGACACTGAACCACTTTGCTCTTCACTCTTTGGATACTTTTGTAAATAGGATGTACGTAATACTAATGAACAGTCCCTAACTGACCTGTGAATTTCAATTTGAACAGTTTCCCCCTCATTTTGATAATGGTGATGATGCAAATTCAGCCAGGCATGGGGTCTAAGATCTTATATTTAAAGGAAAAAAAATTGCCTTCACACTGACTCTGACTCATGCTGACCCCATGTGCGTCAGAGTAGAACTATACTCCTATTTTGGAAATAGACTGCCAGGACTTCTTCCACAGCACCACCGAGTACATTGGAACTGCCAAGTGCCAAATGTAAACCAATGGTAGCACCCAGAGACCTCCCTGTGTGTCAAGCATAACTGCGCTCCACAGAGTTTTCAATGGCTGGTTTGGGGGAAGAAGGACACTGGCCTTTCTTCCCAGGTGCCTCGGGGTGGACTCAACCCTCCCACCTTTGATTAGCAGTCAAACGTGGTATGTGCTGCATCCCCTAGGGATTTCACAGTTAAGGATGGACCAGTGACATTGTAGATCTACACTGGACCTTGAATCCCTGGGTGGCAAGGTTGTACAAGACCAATGAGAAGTGCTTTTTAGGGACTTAGTATTTTTTTTAGGGATTGGAAAGGGTGCAGGGATCACTTCTAGGTAAAGAGACACAGAAGCTTACCCAGTATAGTACAGTATAGTACTTGGCCTGTGGTCCTGCTTTACGTGGACATTGCTGTTTGGATACATTGAGATTCCAAGCAAGACTTTTAAAATTTTATTGAATACCTTTATTGGAGGCGCTTACAACTCTTATCACAATCCATACGTTCATCCATTGTGTCAAGCACATTTGTACATGTACTGCCATCATCATTTTCAAAGCATTTTCTTTCTCCTTGAGCCCTTGATATCAACACCTCATTTTTCTCTCCCTCTCCCACAATCCCTCCCTCAAGAACCCTTGATAAATTATAAATTATCATTTTCATATCTAACATTGTCCACCTACTTGTCTGTTGTTCGTCCCCCTGGCAGGGGCTTATACAAGGATCCTTGTAATCGAGTCCCCCTTTTTCCCCTCCTGGTATCTCTATTCTCATTATTGGCCCTGAGGGGTTTGTCTGTCCTGGATTCCTATGTTGTGGGCTCTTATCTGTAGCAGTGTACATGTTCTGGTCTAGTCAGACTTTTAAGGTAGAATTGAGGTTGAGATAGTGGAGGGTGCGGAGACATTAAAGAGCTAGAGGAAAGTTGTATGTTTCATCAGTGCTATACTGCACCCAGACTGGCTTATTTCTTCCTTGTGACCCTTCTGTAAAGGGATGTCCAATTGTCTACAGATGGGCTTGGGGTCTCCACTCCTCACCTCACCCCCATTTCATTGGTATGATTTTTTGTATGATTTTTGTTCTGGCTCTTAGATGCCTGATACCTGATCCAATCAAACACCTAATGATCACACAGGCTGGTGTGCTTCTTCCATGTGGACTTTGTTGCTTCTCAGCTAGAGGGCTGCTTGTTTATCTTCAAGCCTTTAAGACCCCAGATGCTATATCTTTTTCTTTTTTAAAAAAAACATTTTATTAGGGGCTCATACAACTCTTATCACAATCCATACATATACATACATCAATTGTATAAAGCACATCCATACATTCCCTGCCCCAATCATTCTCAAAGCATTTGCTCTCCACTTAAGCCCTTTGCATCATGTCTTCTTTTTTTTCCCCTCCCTCCCCGCTCCCCCCTCCCTCATGTGCCCTTGGTAATTTATACATTGTTATTTTGCTATATCTTTTTATAGCTGGACACCATCAGCTTTCTTCACCACATTTGCTTATGCACCCATTTGTCTTCAGCAAACATGTCAGGGTGGTGAGCATCACAGAATGCCAGATTATTAGAACAAAGTGTTCCAAGCAATACTTTTTTGAACAGAAGTGTTTTATTACAAAACATGACTGGAGGCAACTGAACTAATGCTTCTAGTTTATCTTTTAGACCTGTAAGACTTGCTTTCCCTGTGTCAGGAGAATACCTGATCTTTACTGAAACTTAGGCTCTGGAAGGATTGCTTGAGCAGCAGTCATTACCTTATAAAGGTAATGTTGGGTGTTAGTATTTGTCCCTAAATTCTAACTAAATTAATGGCAGCGTAGTTAGTTAGCATTTTTGGAAATGAGTCCGACCTTATAGAATGGGCTTGAATGCAAAGTTTATCTATTCACCTTCTGCTCAAGTGATTCAGCAACTCAGGAAGTGATCATTATACTGTTCTCTGACGTCATTAAGTCAGGCAACACACCAAACCAAACCCATTGCTGTCAAGTCTATTCCAACTCATGGCAACTCCATGTATTACTGACTAGAAGTGATCTCCCCACGGTTTTCTTGGCAATAATCTAACAACAACAATAGCAACAGCCAACCTGTATAGAAACAAATGATGTCATTGCTGGGTGACTTTAAACCACAAGTTTCAAAAAGCCGTATGCCCTATTTCCACTGTCACAGTCGCGGGGTTAGAATGGCTTATAATTGCATTGGCATAGATAGCTTCAGGTTTGAAATGTGACTGGGGGTGGTGAAGGCTGAGGGTTATTTGGCTGAGCAAAATAGAAGTGGATAATATCGGTCTAGCCTCCTGAACGGAGGTGAAGAGGCGAGCGAATGTAGGTGTATTTGGTGAATAGGGAGTAGAGGGTTGATGTAGGGAAGTGCTACAGAGGTGCTTGGAGTTAGGTTTGTAGAGGCTCTGAGTGTAAGGCAGTTTGGCCTTTATGCTGTAGCCAGTAGGGAGCTATTCTGAGAGTATGAGTCAGGGGTATGTTAGGCTGGAAGTGGTATTTTAGGCTTTATCTAGCTCAGCTTTTCAGCACAATGGGAGAAGCAGGCCAATGCCACCTGGAACAGCAGGACTATAAGGAGTCTGTCAAGTTAGGGTACTTAACAAAGGCAGTTCTGTAAGGGCAGCATGTAAACAGCAGCATGACCCAGTTAAGAAGGTAGAAACCCAGGGCTTTGTTTTATGACCCTCAAACCATTCTTATTCATTGTAGTTAGTGCCCAAGGTTCAGTGGATTTTGTGGCGGGCATTCTCCACTCCATAGGAAGAGGTTCTTCTATGATTGCCCTTGATAATTTTTTATTTACTTATTTTTCTAATCTTTCCCCCCCAAAATCTGCTTACCTGGGTCATAGGGGGGAAACTACTGTATACATGCATTCCTGGGGTGAGGTCCAGGTACTATGGCAAGGCCAAACCCAATCCAGGGCTACATCCCGCAACCAATTAAACAGGAGGGGGAAATAAAGAGAAAAAAATAAGACATGGGCAGGGGGAGAGCAGGCCACTAACCCAGCCAAAAAGAAAGTATTGTTTATATCTCCAAAGGAGAGGGAGAGAGAGACCAGGCTTCAACCCTGTGTGCCAAGATGTGAATGCAACATACCAGCATGTACCAGGGAACCAATAGAAAGGTCTTTGGGGCTGGCCCCAACCCCAAATATGTGCTTCACCCCCTACCCCAAACCCCCGAAGAATGCACTTCAGAGGATAGCACTGAAACTACAGCTTGGGGAGAGGGGCATGTCTGATTAGAGCACACAGGAGAAACAAATAGGGATGGAGAGTGAAGGGAACACATCCTGGCTCACCAAGCCCTGAGGACAATACTTCTGCTCAGAGCAGACTATGCACAGAGAGGACCATAAGGCCAGCCCCACCATGAAACACAACGTCCCTCACTGAACCATAGCACTACGGGGGACAACACTGGAAACACGGTGCAGGAATTGTGCCCAATCTGACCCCATCACACTGGGGCGAAACACCAAGGGTATGCAACAGAGCAGCAAGGGGAGCATAGTGATGAAATCCCCAGGGAATACAAAAAGTAGACGTTAGAGACAGAGCGTGGCACCCCATCAGACTCAACTGGAAAATGCTCCTAAAAGTCAAAAAGCAGACCTGGAACTATTTATAGGCTTTTCCTTTTTTTGTCATTGGCTTTCTTTTTGTTGTTGTTACTTTGGTTTTGATTTTTGTTGTTGTTGCTATTGTTTTGTTAGTTTTGTATTCCTTGATTGTTTTCTTTGGCTTTGCCTGTCAACCACCCCCCCCCCCCCCCCCCGCTTATTGCGGTCTCTGCATATCTATCTAGATAAGATAGGCGAGATAAACAATATAGAGACAAAAACAACAGAACTAATGGTTCCAGGGGAATACGGGAGAAGGAGAGATGGGAGAAACAAGTGCGGAGCAACCTAGGGACAAGGTAACAACAAGTGAACTAAAATCAATGGAGAGAAGGGCATGGGCTGCCTAGTGGGGCTTAATCAAGGGTAATGTAACAGTAAGGAATTACTAAACCTGAATGAAGGCTGAACATGATGGTGGGACAAGAGGAAAGTAAAGGAACTAGAGGAAAGAACCAGGAGGCAAAGGACATTTATAGAGGCCTAAGTACAGGCATGTACATATGTAAATATATTTATATATAATGAGAGGGAAATAGATCTATATACTTATATGTGTATGTTAAGAATTAAGGTAGCAGATGGATATTGGGCCTCAATTCAAGTACTCCCTCAACACAAGAACACTTTGTTCTAATAACCCGGCATTCTGTGATACTCACCTCCCCAACATGTTCGCCGAAGACAAAATGGGTGCATAAGCAAATATGGTGAAGAAAGCGGATGGTGTCCAGTTATCAAAAGATAACAGCATCTGGGATCTTAAAGTCTTGAAGATAAACAAGTGGCCCTCTAGCTGAGAAGCAACAAAGCCCACGTGGAAGAAGCACACCAGCCTGTGTGATCATGAGGTGTAATGGAATCAGGTATCAAGCATCTAAGACCCAGAGCAAAGTCATACCAATGTGGATTAGGGCGGGGAGTGAGGGGCGGGGGGGGGGGGGAAAGGAGTGGACACCCAAAGCCCATCTGTAGACAATTGGACATCCCTTCACAGAAGGGTCACAAAGAAGAGATGAGCCAGCCAGGGTGCAGTTTAGAACCAATGAAACGTATAACTTTCCTCTACTTCTTTAATGCTTCCTACCCAACCCCAACTATCATGACCTCAATTCTACTTTACAAATCAGATTAGACAGGAATATGTACACTGCTGCAGATAAGAGCCCACAACACAGGGAATCCAGGATAGATAAACCCCTCGGGGCCAACAATGAGAATAGAGATACCAGGAGGATAAGGGGAAGGTGGAGTGAGAAAGGGGGAATCAGTCACAAGTAACAACATATAACCCCATTTCCAGAGGGCCGAACAGCAGAAAAGTAGGGGAAGGGTGGCAAAGGGAGATGTAAGATATGAAAATAATAATCTATAACTTATCAAGGATTTATGAGGGAGGGAGGGGGAAAATGAGGAGCTGATACCAACAGCTCAAGTAGAAAGAAAATACTTTGGAAATGATGATGGCAATCTATTTACAAATGTGATTGACACAATGAATGAAAGTATGGATTGTGATAAGAGATGTAAGAGTGCCCAAATAAAAGTATTAAATAAACAACAACAAAAATCTGCTTACCTATGTTTCTGTCTGTGTGAATATGTGTGTGTATTGACATCTATATCCTATTTTAAAATACATTTTATTTAGTTTCTTTCCCTTCTCTACATTTCTTTCTCTCCCTATCATCACTGTCTACTTCTTTAGGTGTGAAAAACATTTTTCTTGATTTTTTCTTTTATAAAAGTAGTCTTATACAGTGCTTGCCTTTGTGAGATTGACTGACTTCACTCAGCATAATATCTTCCATATTTGTACATGTCATGAGGTGATTGACAGTTTCATCATTATTCTTTGGGGATGCATAATATTCCATTGTATCTACCATGGGGTATTCCTTTACCAAGGGGGCATTTTCGTTGTTCTCATCTTCTTGCTATGGTGAATAATGATGCAATAAGCATAGGTACACACATATTTTTTTCTGTTTTTCTCTTTATTTCTCTAAGTGTATACTGAATAGAGCGATTGCTGTGTCATATGGTGTGTTGGGCCAGATTGGCTAGAGAAACAAATCCATTGACATTCATGTATGTATAAGAAATAATTTTATATCAAAGAGTAATTGGATATCAAGAAAACATCCCAACCCAGTCCATATCAAGTACCTAAGTCCAATATTAGTCCATAATTCCAATACATGTCCATAAATTCCTCTTCAGACTCATGCAGCACATGCAATGATGCCGACTGCAAGAAGATCACTGGCTGGTAGGTGCAAATTCTTGTGACTCCAATGCTGATGGAAGCATCTCAGTGCTGATGCGGGTCTCTGCGGATCCTTCAGCTCTCAAGATGACATGAAATTATGTCACTACCACATATGGTATTTTTATTCCTATTTCTTTAAGGACCTACCATATCACTTCCCACCATGGCTGTACAGTTCTGCAGTTCTACCAGAAGTTTATAAAGGTTATAATCTCTCCAAATCCTCTCCAGGATTTGTTATTTTCTTGTTTTGTTATTATTAACTTTGTTATCAATGGTGGTATAAAGATGTATCTTTGTTTTGATTTTCATTACTTGGTTACTGTTTGTGAACATGTCTTCGTATGTTTATTGACTTTTTCTTCCCATTTTTAAATTGTATTATTCATTTTTTCTTGTTGAGATGTTGGAATTTTTTTATAGATCTTAGAAATTAATCTTTTATTCAATGTATCATTGTCAAAAACTTTTCCCAGTCTGTGGGTTCTTATTTTATTTTTTTGATGAAGTCTTTGATGCATATGAATGTCATACTTTTAGGAGGTCCCTGTCCTCTATTTTGTTTTCTATTGTGGGGTGTTTTCAGTTATGTTTGGTAGGGTGTTGAGGTAAGGTATTAAGGCCATAGAGTTTGCCCCTATTTTTACATCGATGATCTTTATAGTTTTAGGGTTTACGTTTAGGCCTTTATTCTTCTTGAGGTTGTTTTTGTATTTGGTGTGAGGTATGGGTCCTGTTTCATTTTTTGCAAATTTTTCCAGCACCATTTGTTGAAGAGACTCTATCTTCCCCATTTATTAAATCCATAGATGCATGATTTTATTTTTGTGTTCTCTATTCTGTTCCATTTGTGTGGTAGTTACATAATCTCATGTCAGCTTAAAGATATTAAGAGTAAAAGGGTGGAGTATAGCCTGCCAATCAGGTCACAGCCTGATGTGGGCATGGCCTTCTCATGAGGATTCTGGGAACTTCCTCTCTTCCTCCTGGAGGTGGGACACACTCTGCTTCACCTTCCTGTGGAGGAGACGCTCAGAAAACTGGAGGAGCCAAATGGGACCTGCACTAGCATTGAGATTCTCTCACCACCACTGGATCCTGAAGACTTTCCACCCACTGACCTGTGATCTTCCTGCACTCAGCATCATTGCATGTGTTGCATGAGTCTGAAGAGGAATTTATGGACTACTAGCTGACATGTGGGCTAATATCGGAATAATGGACTTGATCTGCACTGGTCTGGAATATTTTCTCAGTATCCAATTGCTCTTTGATATAAAGTTCTTTCTTATACATATATGAGTGTCTCTGGATTTGTTTCTCTAGTCAACCTAATCTAACACAATTCATCTGAATGCCTATGGATGTACCCAAACCAGCCTGTTTTGGCTACTGGGCTATGTAATCAGTTTTTAGAAGTGAGAGGCTTCCTACTTTGTTTTTTTTCCTAGTAGTGCTTATTCATCATGACTTGATTTCTTTTTCATATAAAGTTGGTGACTAGTCTTCCATTTTTTTAAAGAATGATGCTGAGACCTGGATGAGAATTGCATTGTATTTCTAGATGAATTCTTTAGTGATTGGGGTAGTATTAAAATTTCCACTGTTTTAAGTTTTCCTACCCATGAACATGGAACATTCTTCCATTTATGTGGGTTTCTTGTAGTATTTTTTGTCAATTTCATCATACGATTTTTTTTTGTTTGTTTCTGTGGTTAGGTTTACTCCTAAGTATTTCATCTTTTTGGATGATTATAAAAATTTTTGTTATTTAATTTTTATTTTCAGAATTTCCTGCCATATTGCTCAAGAATCCTATTGATATTTATGTGTTGCTCTTGTAGCTTGCCATGTTGTCAAATTTTTCACTTTATTCCAGCAATTTTTGCTTTGTGAAACCTTTAGAGTTTTCTACATACAGAACCATGACATTTACAAATAGTTTTACTTCTTTGTCAATTTGGATGCCTTTCGTTTCTTTTTGTAGTCTAATAGCTCTGGTCAAAACTTCTAGGACTATATTTTAAAAAGAGTCGTGATAAAGGGCACCCTTGTTATGTTCCCATTTCCAAGGAGCAATCCTAAGTTTTTCATAGAGGATATTTGTCATCTGTAATGTTCTATTCTTGTAATGTCTTTGCCTGGTTTGGGTATCAGGGATATGCGTACTTCATAAAATGAGTTCATGCTTCCCATCTTTTTCTATATTCTGGAACAGTTTGTATAGAATTAGTGTCAGCTCTTCTCTGAATGCTTGGTAGAATTCCAATGTGAAGTCATTTGATCTTGGATTTTTAAAAAATTTTATAATGAATTGATCTATTTGTTCTTATGTTACAGGTTTGTTAAGGCTTTCTACATTAATCTACATTAGTAGATGTGTTTCTAGAAATTTAGAGTATTTCTTGAGATCCACCCATTTCTTCTAGATTTTCAAATTTGAATACAGTCCTTCAAAAGATTGTACAATTATCTTTTCATTTCAGTTAGTTCTATTGTGATATCACCCATTTTATATTCATGGTATTTGTATTTTCTACTTTTTCTTTGTTAAATTTGCCAGTGCTTCATCAGTTTGGTCAATCCTTTCAAAGAACTCTTTGCCTTGTTGATTTTTTCTATTGTTTTTATGATTCATTTGTTTCTGCCCTAATCTTTACTTCTTCTTTTCTCTGGTGGGTAAGGTTTATTTTGTTGCTCTTGTTCTAATTGTTGAATTAAAGTGTAGTTTTTGGTTCTTCTTTTATGATGTGTATGCTTTTTGCTATAAATATTGCTTTGCTTTTGCCCCCAAAGTTATGGTATGTTATATTTTCTTTCTTTTTTTGGTATATTTTCAATCTTATTTGTTTTAAGGACTTTTAAAAATTGTCTTTCTTATTTCTTTCATTAATCGGTAGTTTTTAATGCATGGTGTTGATCAATTTCTTTGTATTTCACGGGAGGGTTGTTTTGTTTTACATATTGATTTCTAATTTTATAGCATTGTGATTTGATAAAAATAGTTTGCTGTAGTGTGCAATGTTTTAAAAATCTATTAATTCTTGTTTTGCGACTTAGTCTCTTCTGGTGTATGTTCCATGTGTGCCAGAAAAATAATGTACATTATGTTGTTAAGTTGAGAGTTATGTATATGTCTAAAAGATCAAGTTGATTAGTTATACTGTTCAGTTCTATCTTTGTTGATTTTCTTTCCAACCGATCAATCTTTCCATCAGAGTGGTGTATTGAAATCTCCTACTATTATTGTGGTATTGTTTATTTGTCTTCAACTCTGTAATAGTTGTATTTTGAGAATTTTTAATTGGGTGCATAGATGTTTATTATGGTTATATTTTCTTGTTCAATTGTCTTTTTAATCATTGTCTTCTTTGTCTCTTACGATGCCTTTTACTTTGAGGTCTCGTTTTCAGAAACTAATATCGCCACTACTGCTTTTCTTTTTTAAATTGTTAGCTTGATGATATATTTTTTCTGTCCTTTGATTTTTAGTTGTTTTTTGTCTTTGTGTTTAAATAGGTTTCTTGTAAGCAGTATATTAATGGGTCCTGTTTTCTTATAATGATGCTTGTCTTTGTCTCTTGACTGCAGAGTTTAATCCATTTAATTTAGTGCTGTTATTGATAGATTTTATTGCTGTGATTCTGTTGGTTTTTTTGGTTATTTTATGTTTTAAGGTGCTTCTGATTTCTTTATTCATCATAATTTTCTGCCTTGGTTTCCTTTGTGGACTTTCTTCTAATTTTTCTTTACTTTCTTTGTTCTTGTGTTGATGTTTACTAGGTTTTAGTATTAGCCTATATGTCTGATACCAATCTATAAAGTCCTCTTCAGACTCACAAAATACATGTAATGATGCCAATGCAGGAGGTTCACAGGTCAGTGGGTTAGAAGTCTTGTGGATCCAGGAGTGTAGCAAGCATCTCAGCACTGGCAGGGGTCCCTATGTGGCTTCTCCAGCTCCAGAGGTCTGTTGGCATCAGGGTAGGTCCATGTTACTTCTCTAGATCCCAGGGCAGAGCACCATGTGTCTAGTCAGTAAAAGTCAATCAGGGAGTGAACAGAGAGAAAAAGTGTGTCTCCCGCCTCCAAGGAGGAAAATCCAGGACTTCCTAAAATTCTCAAGAGAAGGCCATGCCCACACAGAGACCTCATTGGCTATGGCCCAATTGACAGACTAGACCCCACCCCTTCACTCTTAATCCTCTCAAGTCCCAAATTGACACCAGATTATGCAACTACCACAATAAATCTTTCTAATGCTTTTATGTTTCATTTATTTCTGTTGTTATCGCTACTATTTATTTCATTCTGGTGGTGGTAGACCTATTTTGTTTCTCTTTTTCTAATTGCTGGAGATATTGTATTATGATGTTTAATTTGCTTTTTTTTCCTTTTAGGAGTGTGAGTTTATTGCTATAAATTGATACTTGAGTGCTGCTTTTGCTGTGTCCCAAAGGTTTTTGTATATGGCATTTTTTGTTCTCACTTGATTAACAAAGTTTCTTATATCATTTTTATTCTAGTATACAAAAATTTTAAAGTAGAGTGCTATTCAATTTCCATTTTTATGGTATCTTTACTCCTTCCCCATGATCTTCCTATCATTGATTTTTAATTTTATCACATTGTAATGTGAGAAGATCCTTTGTAGTATTTCAATGCTTTTAAATGCATTGCCTTCATTGTAACCTAATATAAAGCTTATTCTGGAAAATGTTCCATGTGTCCTGGAAATGAGTCTATATTTTATTGTTGTTTGTTGCTGTACTCTGTATATGAGTATGGTTGAGCATGTTATGTAGTTTTCTATGTCTTGATTTATTTTTCGTTGTTTTGTCTTCCATGAAAGTGATACATTAAAGTCTCCTATTATCATTGCAGTGTTGTCTATTTCTTCAATTCTGTTAGTTTAATTTGGAGGGTTGTTATATGTTAGCATCAACTCTATGGTAGTTTGATTTCTTTTTCAATTACTATGGTTCTGTCCTCTAATTCAATTGACACTTCAATCATTACATAAAGCTTTTTTTTGTTTTCATGCTGGTTTTTGCCTTAGTGTCTATTTTACCATAAATTAATATTGCCACTCCTGCTCCTTTTGTTTAAATTTGCTTGCTATATATATATATATAGAGAGAGATATAGATATATATCCTTTTGTCTTTAGTCCTTTTTTGTATTTGTGTCTAAGTTGTGTCTCTTGTAAAAATCATATTGATGGGCCCTAATTTCTAAAAATTCCTTTCTGCTACTCTATCACTTGACTGGTGCATTTAGTCCATTCTTATTCAGTGTAACTATTGCTAGGTGTAAATTTACTGTCTTTCTCCTATGTGCTCTACAGTTTGTTTGTGTTTGATTGTTTTTTGTGCTTCGTGGTGCTGCTGGTTTCTTCTGCAATTTTTTTGTACTGAGTTCATTGTGTGTGTGTGTGTGTGTTTGTCATTTTCTTTATTGCTGTTGTTTTGAGTTTACTAAATATGCTTTTTTCTTTTTTTAAATTTTATGAGCGTCCTTTTTTTTAGATTACCCAGTAATGTATTTCTTTCTTCCCAAGTTTAAAATAGTATGTTCTATTTTGAAATCTACTTGACTTCCTCACCATTGGGAAGTTCTGTAGCTACACTATTTCCTCTTTTTAGTTCGTAATTATCATTTTTACACTTTGCTATCTCTGGTTTTCTACTTTTAGTCTTGTGGGTTTATTTTATATGGAATACTTCTATATATGAGTTGACTTTTGAGTGTTGTTTCATATATGTTAATCTCAGGTTGTTGCCTGGAATTACTAGTTCTCTGTTCAAAGAATTCTCTTTTGTATTTCTTGTAAAGCTAGTCTGATTTTTACAGATTCCTTTAATTTATGTTCTTCTGGAAATTTCCTGATTTCTCTATTGTATTTGAGGGACAGTTTCTATGGGTATATAATTCTTAGTTTGCAATTTTGTTTCTTTCAGAGTTTCATATGCTATCCAATTACTTTCTTGCCTGCATTATTTCTGATGAGAAATCAGGGTTTAGTGTTTTGGGTTCTCTTTGTAAGTATCTTTTCATTTTTTTCAGGATTCTTTCCTTGCCTTACTATGTAAAGTTTAATTATACTATACTGTGTTAGTCTGGGTAGACTAGAGAAACAAATCCATAGAAACTCATATTGTATAAGAGACAGTTTTATGTCAAGGGTAATTGTACATTAAGAAAGCACCCCAACCCAGTACAGTCCAAGTCCGTAAGTCTGAAATTAGCCCATATGTCCAATACCAATCTATAAGTCCTCTTCAGACTCACAAAACACATGCAGTGACCCCGAATACAGGATGGTCACAGGTCAGTGAGTGGAAAGTCTTGTGGATCCAGTAGCGTTGTAAGCATCTCAGCACAGTCAAGGGTCTGTATGTGGCTTCTCCAGCTTCAGAGGTCTGGTTGCATCAGGGTCTCCCAGGGAGTGAGCAGAGAGTATCTCACATCTCCAAGGAGGAAAAATCAGATTTCCCAGAATTATTCTCAGGAGAGAACACCCACACAGAGGACCTTTCTTTTCTTTTTTCTTTTTTTTAAACAATTTATCAGGGGCTCATACAACTCTTATCACAGTCCATACATATACATACATCAATTGTATAAAGCACATCTGTACATTCTTTGCCCTAATCTTTTTTTTCTCCTCTTTTCTCTTTTTACATTTTATTAGGGACTCATACAACTCTTATCACAATCCATACGTATACATACATCAATTGTATAAAGCACATCCATACATTCCCTGCCCCAATCATTCTCAAAGCATTTGCTCTCCACTTAAGCCCTTTGCATCAGGTCCTCTTTTTTTACCCCTCCCACACCTCTCCCGCCTCCCTCATGTGCCCTTGGTAATTTATACATTGTTATTTTGTCATATCTTGCCCTATCCGGAGTCTCCCCTCTTCCCCCCTTCTCTGCTGTCCCTCTCCCAGGGAAGAGGTCACATGTGGATCCTTGTAATCAGTTCCCCCTTTCCAACCCACTCACCCTACACTCTCCCAGCATCACCCCTCACACCCTTGGTCCTGAAGGTATCATCCACCCTGGATTCCCTGTACCTCCAGCCCTCATATGTACCAGTGTACAGCCTCTGCCCTATCCAGCCCTGCAAGGTAGAATTCGGATCATGGTAGTTGGGGGGAGGAAGCATCCAGGATCTGGGGGAAAGCTGTGCTCTTCATCGGTACTACCTCGCACCCTAATTAACCCATCTCCTCTCCTAAACGCCTCTGTGAGGGGATCTCCATTGGCCGACACTTGGGCCTTGGGTCTCCACTCTGCACTTCCCCCTTCATTTAATATGGTATATATATACATACATATATACATACATATACACATATATACACATACATACACACACATATATCTTTTTTTTTTTTTGCATGATGCCTTATACCTGGTCCCTTGGCACCTCGTGATCGCACTGGCCGGTGTGCTTCTTCCATGTGGGCTTTTTTGCTTCTGAGCTAGATGGCCGCTTGTTCACCTTCAAGCCTTTAAGATCCCAGTCACTATCTCTTTTGATAGCCGGGCACCATCAGCTTTCTTCACCACATTTACTTGTTCACCCACTTTGGCTCCAGCCGTTGTGTCGGGAGAGTGAGCATCATAGAGTTCCAATTTAATAAAATAAAGTATTCATGCATTGAGGGAGTGTTTGAGTAGAGGTCCAAGGTCCTTCCGTCACCTTAATACTTAACCTATAAATATAGACACATAGATCTATTTCCCCATCCTCCTATATATATTTGCATGTACATGTCTTTGTCTAGACCTCCATAAATGCCCTTTGACTCCTAGCTCTTTCCTCCATCTCCCTTGACTTTCCTCCTGCCCTACTACCATGCTTCGTCGCCACCTGGGCTAGAGTATACCTCTTCTCTAAGCAACCTTACCCTTGAACATTCCCCACCAGGCCTGCCACTCCCCCCTCTCTACCATTTTGGGTCCTATGTTTTTCCCTTGTCCCACAGAGGACCTTTCACTCTTAATCCTCTCAAGTCCCAAGCTGACACCAGATTATGTAACTATCACATGTGTCTTGGTTATTATGGTATGTCTTGGTGATTTTCTTTGGGGTCTAACTGGTTTGCTCTACTTATTGAATGCATATCTTCTAATCTTTTATGCAATTAGGGAAGTTTTCATCCTACAACTCATCAACAATTTTCTCTGAGCTTTTATTGTGTTTCTACTGTTCTGACACACCAATTACACATGTTATTACTCTTAATGGTATCCCACATAAATCTTAGGTTTTCATTATATTTTTTGTTGCTCTAGAGCAGTGATTCTAAACCTTCCTAATGTTGTGACCCTTTAATACAGTTTCTCATGCTGTGGACCCCCAATTGTAAGATTGTTTTTGTTGCTCTTTATAACTATAATTTTGCTACTGTTATGAATTTGGTGACCCCTGTGAAAGGGTTGTTCAACCCTGAAAGGGGTCGAAACCCACAGGTTGAGAACTGCTGCTCTAGAGGGTTAGTATTCAGAGATTTGTCACCAAGATCAGTAATTTGTCATTTAATTGATCAAATTCTACTCCTTTGCCCCTTCAATGGATTATTTATTTCTGAAATTTTAGAATTAGTCTGATGGGGTTCCATACCCTGGCTCCTAAGTCTATTTTTGGTATTCCCTGGGGAATTTATTGCTCTGTTCCCCTTGCTGTTCAGTTTCACACCCTTAGTGTTTCACCTTGGTGTGGTGGGGTCAGACTGGGCACCGTTCCCATACTGTCATGCTGACCTTCCCGACACAATAGCCAAAGACAAAGTGGGTGCATAAGCCAATGTGGTGAAGAAAGCTGATGGTACCAGGTTATCAAAATCTGCTGGTTTTGTAAGGTTTCTAATTTTTTATTTGTTTTATCAGTTTGTTCTTGTAGTGTTTCCCGGAATTAAACCCCCCCACCCCCACCTCCAAAAATTCTTCTAGCATGTTTACCTTCATTTCATTTGCAGCTCTCTCCATGTTTTCCTCAATACTTCCAAAGTGCCCAAATATCATTCTTTTAAAATTCCTTATTAAGTAGTTTCAGTGCTATTTCTTCCTCAGAAAGCCTTCTTGCTATGCAATTTGGTCACTTTTATTAGACACTGTGTCTTGTTTACTTGTGTGGCCTGAAATTATCTTTTGTCTCCAAGACATTGTGGTGTGATTGATCTCAGTGATGATTGTCTGTTGTATTCTAAGGCACTCACCATGTATTGCCTAGTGTGGTCTGATAGATTCTGTGGATGTGTGTGTCATTCTTGTTTCCTGTTTGTGTGGCACAGTTGTGGGTGGATCGGTCAATGTTATCTACTGTTTACCTTAATCTGATGGTGCAGGAGTGGATGATTGCCCTCCCACAATTGTTAGGGTTCAAGAGGTGCAAGTATGGCTGCTCCTGGTGGATAATATTGCTGTCTCCATTTGGATGAGACAAAGAAAAAAAAGCAAATATAAAAATTAAAAGAAAATAATAAAAAGAAAACTGTGGAGTAAGTAGGCAAACAACATCAAGAATAAGTATTTCATGGAATGCCAGTTTAATAGAACAAAGTGTTCTTGCATTGATGGAGTACTTGAATAAAGGCACAATGTCCATCTGCTACCTTAATATCAAACCTATAAATATGTGCACATAGATATATTTCCCCATCTTCATATGTAAATATATTTACATATGTACAGACCTGTGCAGACCTCTATAAATTCCCTTTGCCTCCTAGTTCTTTCCTCTATTTCCTTTTACTTTCCTCTTGTCCCACTATCATGTTCAGTCTTCATTTGGGTTTCAGTAATTCCTCTCGGTTACATTACCCTTGATCACTCCCTACCAGGCCTCCTACACTCTCCTCACCATTGATTTTGGATCATTTGTTGTTCCCTTGTCCCTGGAGTTGGTAATACCCACTTCCTTTTGCCAGTCTCCCACCTACCATGTCCTCTCAGAACTGTAGGGCCCCTTGTTTTCTCCTCCAGATTGTTAATCCCACCTATCTTATCTAGACAGACTTGCAGAGATAATAATATTCACAAAAACCAAGACAGAGCAAAACAAAGCAACAAAATAAAACAAACCAATAGCAAAGAAAAGCCTGTAAATAGTTCAAGGTCTGTTTGTTGACCTTTAGGAGTCTATTCTGGTCAAGTCTGATGGTGGGCCACACCCTGGCCCCAAAGTCTATTTTTGGTATTCCCTGGAGACTTTGTTGCTCTGTTCCCCTTGCTATTCTGTTGCACATCCTTAGTGTTTTGCTTCAGTGTGGTAGGGTCAGATCAGGGTGCAATTCCTGTACTGCCATGCTCACCTTCCTGACATGATTGGCCAAGACAAAATGGGTGCATAAGCACACCTGGTGTAGAAAACTGATGGGGCTCGGCTATCAAAAGATATAGCGTCTGGGGTCTTAAGGCTTGAAAATAAACAAGAGTCCCTGTAGCTGAGAAGCAACAAAGCCCATGTGGGAGAAGCACACCAGCCTGTGTGATCATGAAGTGTCGACAAGATCAGGTATCAGACATCAAAGAACAAAAAATCATATCATTGTGAATCGTGTAGAGTGGAGACCCAAAGCCCATCTGTAGGCAACTGGACATTCCCATTCAGAAAGGTTGCAGTGAGGAGATGAGTCAGTCAGGGTGCAGTATAGCACCAATGAAACATACAACTTTCCTCTAGTTCTTTAATGCTTCCTCCCCACCCCTCCACTATCATGATCCCAATTCTACTTTACAAATCCTGCTAGACCAGAGGATGTACACTGGTACAGATAGGAACTGGAAACACAGGGAATCCAGGACAGATGAACCCCTCAGGACCAGTGTTGAGAGTGGCGATAGCGGGAGGGGAACGTGGAGGAGACAGGGAGACTCAATCACAATGATCTCTATATAACCCCTCCTTTGGGGGCAGACAACATACAAGTGAGTAAATTATCAAGTTATAAAGGCTCATGAGGGAGAAGAGGGAGGGGGAAAATGAGGGGCTTATATTAAGGGCTCAAGTAGAAAGCAAATGTTTTTAGAATGATGATGGCAACAAATGTACAAATGTGCTTGACACATGGATGTATGGATGGATTGTGATAAGAGTTGTATGAGCCCCCAATAAAATGGTTTTTTAAAGAAAAAAGTATTTAACGAATACAAGGAAAAAAGAAAAGGTAAATAAAGTCAAGAGAAGAGTAAGAGAAAAGGAAGTAAAACAATAAACAATATTACAGGGAGGGAGGAAAAAAAGAAAAGATGATAGCTTTAAAAGCTAAGTGAAAAATAAAGAAGAGATGGAGACAAGAAATGGAAGGAAAGGAAAGCAATGAAAAAATAAAAACAAGGAAAGGGGAAGAAAATAAAACAAAGAAAGGAGAAAATAGGGAGGCTTATCAGGACTCAGAAAGGAAAAAAATGTGGAGGGGACAGGGCACTGATGTGGGTCAGTGCCCTCTGCCAGTCAAAGAGCTCTTAGGGGAAAGGAGGGGGAGTATAGAGAATGTGGGGTGTCCAGTTCTAGAAGGAGTTCCTGCCACCCTAGGTGGTGTCTGGTTTAGGGCACCTGATCTGGAAGTGGTTTGTGCCAGCTCAGAGGGTACCTGAGGCCAGGGTACATGTTCCCAGAATGAACTAATTCAGGCCCCGAGGGCAGCTGTGGGCAGAGTGACTGCTTGTGGAAGGGTTTCTTGCCTGTGCAAGGTGTGTGGGGACAGTTCGTTCATTCAGCATGATGTGTTCTGATGATCTGGTGGGGTGGAGTGTAAGCACCCTCTGACATGGGTGAAGCACCTGGAGCTAGATCAATAAAAGAACAGCTCTGATCTCAAGCAGAGTAGGGGCTGGGAGAGGGGAGTGTGTGTCACTAGCTACTGGGTGGATGAGGGTGATGGCTGGTATCCTTCTGGCTACCAAGAGGGAGGAGGAAACAGAAGGAGAGGCAGATTTTCTGGTTGACTCCAGCAACCAGTGGGAGAGTTTGTGTTATCTGATGGGACCCTGTCCTGGTTGAATGCTGCTTGCCAAAGTTCAAAATGGCCATGCCATCCACTCACCCAACTGGCCTCCTCTCATGCTGCTTTTGTTCAGCTTCTTCTAATCAGTATTCAATCCATTTCTCTACTCATTTCTCAAAAGCTCAGCACTGTAGGATTCTCACCCGAATCTACTCCATTTGCTCTCTCATGTCTTGGTTACACACAGCCTGGGTAACCATGTCTGCTTAGTCCACCATTTTGCTCAAGCACCATTGTTTCCCTTCTTGATTGTTTTTTTTAATAGGAGTTGATTGTCGATCTAAGAAATATGAAATCCTTGTCAAATTCAATCTTTTCTCCACTTACTATGATGTAGATTATTGGTCCAGTTTGTAAGGATTTTTTTTTTTAAGTTGAGGTAGGATACACACTGAAAGTTGTAGTCTTTAATCTTCAACAGTAAGTGTTTTGGGTCCTCTTCCCTTCCAGTAAGCAAAAGGTGTTGTCTGCATATTGCAGGTTGTTATTGAGACTTCTTTCAATCCTGATATCATTCCTCTTTATATAGTCAAGCTTCCCAGATTTTTCACTCAGCCTATAGATTGAATAAGTACAGGGAAAAATACCTACTTGACCCTCACCTTTCCTGATTTTAAACCAGATAGGATCCCCTTTTCCTGTTTGAATGACTGCCTCTGGATCTGCATGAGCACAATGAATTTTCCTTCAGTTGTCAGTCTGTGCAATGTTATCCATAATTTATTATGATCCACAGAGTCAAATGCCTTTTCATTGTCAAAAAAAACCTCACAAGTAAACATCTTTCTGGTCTACTCAACTTTTAGCCAAGATCCATCTGACATCAGCAATGATATCTCTCATTCCACATCCCCTTCGGAATCTGGCTTGAACTTCTGACAGTTCTCTGTAGGCATAATGTAGAACCTATTTTTGAATTATCTTCTTCAAGTCTTTACTTGGTTGCGATCATTTTCACATTTTGAAATGGGCACACGTCCAGAACTCTTCTAGTCAATCGGCTAGGTAGCTGACCTCCTAATTTCTCGACACACAGGAGCGAGCATTTCCAGTATTGCACTGTTTGTGAAATATCTCAATTGGTGTTTCTTCAATTCCTGGAACCTTACATTTTTCCAATGCCTTCAGTTTAGCTTGGGTTTCTATCATCGTTTTTTGTTCATATGCTACCACCTGAAATATATGACAAAATTCAAAACCAAATTCACTGCCATTGATTTGATTCCCCAAAGCAAAAATTATTAATGGTTATCAAGGGTGGAAGAGGGGGGGGAAGGACATTTTTGTTGAGGGTGCATTGAGTCTATGTTGGTGGTGGTGGGGAATACTTTGGAATATGATAGTGAAAATAGGGGCACAACTTGAAGAATGTCATCAATGTCACTGATTTATGTTTCTACAAAATTGAGGTCGTTAGTTTATTGTATCAACCTGGCTGATAAACACATGTGGAGTTGATTGAAGGGTGGAGAGATAATGGCTTGGTGAACCTCACCTTTCTAGTTTTCGGGTCACTTGCTTTCTGATGGGTGGACCAGGGTGCAGGTGCCTTAGCCAGTTCCCTGCTTCAGCTGGCAAGGCTCACTTCCTGCAAGAAATCCCTGACAAGACGCCACATGGACCTACTCTGATGCAGCCCTGGGTGCTGTAGCTGCCAGCCCTGAGATGCTTACACGCTCACTGACTCAGCTTTCCTCCTGCAGTCGGCATCGTTGCATGTGTTTTTTGAGATGAAGGAGGATTTTGTGGTTTGGTGTCAGACATATGGGCTAATGTTGGACTTGTGGGCTTGGGCAGCACTAGGTTGGGATGTTTTTTTGATGAGCACTTAACCTTTATATAAAACTCTGTCTTATACATGAGTTTCTGTGGATTTGTTTTTCCAAAGTACCCAAACTATTTGAATGATCTTTTTGTTGTGTATATCTTCACCCAATAAATTTTCAATAACCTTTATATAAAACTCTGTCTTATACATGAGTTTCTGTGGATTTGTTTTTCCAAAGTACCCAAACTATTTGAATGATCTTTTTGTTGTGTATATCTTCACCCAATAAATTTTCAAATTAATTAAAAACCAATATCAACAGGTCAAAATTAATATTAGAACACAAAGATAAATTAGATACATACATTTAAAGAAAATTGCAAAAGCTCTCTGTAATTTTCAAGTTTTGGGCTGAAAGGACAGAGAACAGCATGAGCACTGGTGAGTGAAGGAAGACGCCATGGAGTGTCATCTTAGCTGGGTCTTGACGGAGACGTAAAGTGTGGACAAACAGTGAGACTAAGGAACTGTTAAGGGGCCAAGGATAATTGAAAAAGATAAAGTGAACATATGTCCGGAGCAAGAGCCCCCAAGCAAGGAGGGTAAGTTTAGCATCAGCTTAGTTGCCACTTAATTGGAGGTGATAGGCTGAAAGTAATAATGGATCTTCCTTATGTATATGAGGTGCCTGAATATAGCACTTTCTATGCGTTCTCTCATTTTATCTGTAGAGCCACCATGATGGGGACTATTGCTACTAAAAGTTTGAATAACGAGGAAACTGAGACTTAGAGAAATTTACTCATTTGCCCACCACGATCACATAGCTGGGAAGTCATAGAACCAGTATGACACCAAGCTGGTCTTAACTGATAGACATATAGCTAACTTGCTAAGTTGGAACTAGACTCTAGCCCAGTGGTTCTCAACCTTCCTAGCCACGACCGTTTCATACAGTTCCTCATGTTGTGGTAACCCCCCAGCCATAAAATTATTTTCATTGCTACTTTGTGACTGTTATGAATCAGGAGACCCTGTGAAAGGGTCGTCTGACCCCCAAAGGGGTTGCGACCCACAGGCTGAGAACCTCTGCTCTAGAGAGACTTAAATAGCCAATTAACATGTTTGGGTTCCACTGTGTTCATGGGGAACTGCAGAACGAGTTTGAACAGGTTGATGACATACTCAGAGATTTTAAGATTAGTGTATTTAGCAGAAATACACAAAAGTCTGGAGGCAAGAACTTAAGTATGAATAAAAGTTCTAAACGAGAATGATGGCTCTGCGGAATCAGGTGCATCCCTAAAAAGTAATGATGGAACTGCTGAGCACTGTGCGACACTGATAGATTAGAAAGATATTACGCTAAGTGACAAACACTGTATGAGACAATTATTATTAAAAAGAAATGTAAAAATTGGTTTTCACACTAAAAGAAGCAGACCATGATGATTATGGAGTTGCCATGGAAGTGGGGTCAGGGAAGAAAGGAAGCAGGAACACAATACATAAATTTTATTTTAAAAATTAAAATAAAGAAAGAATGGAAGCCAAGGGTGTCAGAGGACAGAGGTTGTCCTTCATAAAAAGGAATCTACTAATCTTCTCTTTCTACTACATAATGCTATACTACTATCCCCTCACATCGCTAGGGGCTGATCCCAGGACTCAACAAGTATGCCCAAATCTGTGGATGCTTAAGTCCCATAGAAAAAATGGCACCCTATTTGCATGTCTACCTCTTGTACACTTCAAATCAGCCCTTCAGACCCAGATTACACCACCTCACTCAACAATCCAAGCTCACTGCCACTGAGATGATTCGGACTCATGGTGACCCTATAGGACAGAGCAGAACTGCCCTCTCTGGTTTCAGAGACTTTAAATCTTTATGAGAACAAACAGCCTCATCTTTGTCTTGTGAGTAGTTGGTGAGTTCAAACCGTTGACCTTGTGGTTCATAGAAATTTAATGCACAGCCCGCTAAATCAGTAGCACCTTATACAAAGTCAATGCTATGTAAATCGTTCCCTTTGGCCACTTTAGGGTTTGTTTGTTTTTTAGCCATTTCTCCATACTTCCACCCCCATTCAATCTTCAATTGGTTGACTCTGAGGACATAGGACTTGTGAATACAGAAGGATGGCTGTATTGAAATTGTTATGGATTGAATTATGTTCCCCTAAAAGTTATGTTGAAATCCTACTACCCACTACCTGTTAATGTGACCTTGTTTGGAAATAGGGTTCTGGAAGATGCTGTCAGTTAAGCTAAATAGAGCATGTTGGAGTAGGTTAGATCCTAATCCAATATGAGTTGTGTCCTCTAAAAGAAAAGAGACACATAAGATATAATAATTATTTATAAACTATCAAGGGACCAGGGGTGGGATCAGGGAGGGAGGGGGATGGGGGGAAAAAAAGGGAAACCGAGCTGATTCTAGGAACCCAAGTGGAAGGTGAATTATGAGAGGGACGAGTGCAACGAATGTATAAGGGTGCTTTGCTCAATTGGTGTATGTACAGATTGTGATAAGAGCCTTATGAGCCCCAATAAAAAGATTTTAAAAAAAGAAAAAGAAAAGAGACACAGATGAACATAGAGCAGGAAAACACCATATGACAATAAAGATTCATGCAGCTGCAAACCAAGGAACTCCTGGGGCTATGAGTCTCTTCCCCCCTTTGAGTGAGCATGGCCCTAAGGCAGACTTAGCGCCTGCTGAACTGTGAGCCAATTCATTTCTCTTCTTGTAAATTGCCCAGTTTATAAGCTTTTGGAAACCTTAGAAAACCAATACAGAAATATATTGAGCAATTTGTTGCTCATATGTTAAATATTCAAACCAAAAATATCTTTAGAGCCAAGGACACAATAGTGCCTATAAATCTACTTGATTCTTTACAACCCTACAAATGTCAGGGAACTATACTCCAGTGGGTTTTCAATGGTCGGTGTTTCAGAAGTAGATTAGGGTTTTCTTCTGAGGAATCTCTGAACAGATTGAAGGATTGAACTTCCAACTTTTCAATTGGCAGTTAAGTGTGTTACATGTCTGCACACCCCAGGGTTTTCATCCAGCAAAATTCTAAATCAATGGAGAAGCTCAAATATCACCCAGTACACTGCTGAACCACATAGATCTCTAGACTGTTTTTAGGCTCCTCGCAGTGTCCCTAAGCCAGGATTTGCTGAACCAGCTATAGGACTCACTTATTTATCAATGCATATGGATTTAATGCTTGAGAATTTTCCAATGGCAAAACTGGTTTACAGTCTTAGATTTATTCATCTTTAGCATTTATTGACATGTAAATTTGAGTAATACTAGTTGTACTAACTAGTCTTCCTTATACAATTATGGACATCTGATCACTGACAGCTTTGCACTTCAAGTGGATCTTGAAATGTTCTTTTTGACAATGTATCTGATGCCATTCTCTCTCAATTTGTCTTTCCAGGCTGGTAGATTATATGAAAAGCCAAGTAAGTGAATTTAAAGAGAAATCTCTTAAGCCCAAACTACAAGAACAATCTATTTTTTAAAAAGTCAAAGAAGACCTAAGAATTCTATCAGACACTATCAAGAACAACTTACATTTGATGAACATTCTAGATCAGAAAAAAATGAAAAAATAAAGAAAAAATAGTTTAAGAAATACTTTCCTGCTAGCATCATAGCAGAACAGAAAACAGTCCTTTAATAAACTGAAAGAATGCCAACAGAGTTGACCCCAAAAGAAATTTATATATCATAGTTAAAGTTCTAGCATGAAAGAAAAGAATCCTGAGAGCAATGTGGGAAGAAAGAAATAAAGGTGAACCAAAAAGAATAAGCTTTTATTTTTCAATAGAAACCATGCAGACAAAAGAATAATTGAATAATATACATAAAACCTTGAAAGAAACAATTGCCAGTCAGGGATTCAGCAAAATTATTCCTCAGACATGAGGTAGAAACAAAGACATTTTCAGACAAGGAAAACTAGCAGAATTTGTAAAAACAAGACCAATCTTACCAAAAAAAATGCTTAAGGGAGATTTATAAACTAGAGATCAGGTCATTTAAAGACTCCTAACAACAAAGAATTAAGGATAAGATTATTTCATTGGGAAATCTTACCAAGCATTTAGAGAAGCGTTGACAGCAATTCTACACATATTATTGCAGAATATTGAAAAAGACACCAAACAACCAAACTCATTTTATAAAGTAAGTATAAGTTTTGATGCCCAAAACAGACAAAGACATCATCAGAATAGAAAACAATTGATCAGTATTCCTTGTGAACATACATGTAAAAATTTCAACAAGGGGAAGGGGGAGAAAGGGGGAACCCATCACTTATAGCCACCCCCCCAAAGGGGACGAATAGCAGACATGTGGGTAAAGGGAGATACAAAACAATAATAACAATATATAATTGATCCAGGATTCATGAGGGTTGGAGAATGTGGGAGGGAGGGGCAAAAAAGGAGCTTATACCAAGGGCTCAAGTGGCAAATGTTCTGGAAAGGATGATGGCAACATATGTACAAGTATGCTTGCTACAATCGATGTATGGAATTTATAAGAGCTGTAAGACCCCCCCCTTTAAAATGATTTAAACAAACAAAACATTTTTAAACATTAAAATAATACAACATGGCCAAGTGAGATTTATGCCAGTTATGCAAAGATAGTTCACTATTAGTAAAACAATCAATGTAATCCTCTCTATAAATGAAATAAGTCCTGGTGGCATAGTGGGTTACATATTGGGCTGCTAGCTGCAAGGCCAGCAGTTTGAAACCACCAGCCACTCCAAGGGAGAAAGGTGAGCTTTTCTCCTCCTGTAAAGAGTTACAGTCATGGAAACCCACAGGGGCAGTTCTATCCTTTCCTATAGAGTTGTTATGAATTGGAATAGACTCTGTGGAAATGAACTTTTCATAAATAAAACAAAAGAAAAGAGACATGATGATATCAATGAATACAGAAAGGGCACTGGACAAACCCAACGTTCATTTATGACCAAGCTCTCGAGAAAATCAGAATGGAAAGGACATTCTCAACATAATAAAGGACGTATATGCAGAGTTGATGGCCAGCATTTTGTTTGATGGAGAGAAACTGAATGTGTCTGCCCTTTGAGTGGAAGCAGTGTTGCCTTTGGCCATCACTCGCGGTCAATGCAGTCCCGAGTTATTCGACACCAAAAGAGAAATCAGAGTGCCAAAACTGGCAACGAAGCAAAAACTCTGTGTGTGTGTGTGTGTGTGTGTGTGTGTGTAAATGATAATATTTTATATATAGAAGACTCAAAGGCTCAAAATACTGAGACTGACACATTTAGGAATGTAGCAGGCTATAACATCAACATACAAAAATCAACAAGTTTCTTTTATATTAAGGACGAGATCTCGGAAAAAGAAATCTTAAAAAGCAGTATCATTTATGAAAACCATGGAAAGATGGAATATTTAATAATAAACCAAACCAGAGAAACCAGAGACTTGTACAAGGAAAACTATAAAACACTCGTACAAGAAACCAAAAGACATATAAATTGAAGAATTTTTCATGATCATAGATGGAAGGCTTAATATAGTGAAAATGTAAGTATCACCAAAAGCAATCTATAAATACAAGGCAATTCCAATCCAAATCCTATCACTAGTCTTCATAGAAATAGAAAAATTAATCCCTAATTTCGTATGGAGAGAAAAGAAACCGAGGATTAGCAAAAAGAAATAATGATGAAGCACAATAGCATCAATCAAAACAAGACCACGGCCAATTGTGAAATAGCCCAACAATTGCTCAAATGCAAATTCAAGTTGAAGCTGAAGCAAAGTAGAGCAATTCCACAAGAGCCCAAGTATGACCTTGCGTGTATTTCACCTGAATTCAGAGATCATCTTGATAACAGATTTGAGACTTTGAACACTAAGGACCGAAGACCAGATGAATTATGGGATTACATCATAAATGAAGAAAGCAAAAGGCCATTAAAAGAAAGAAAAAACTAAAATGATGGAAAAAGAGGCTCAGAAACTTTTTCTTGAATCTAGAGTAGTGACTAAATAAATGGAAGAAGCAATGAAGTAAATGTGCAGAAGACTCAAGAAGATAAAGTAAAATATTAGAATAAAGGGGCAAAGGTGTGTAGTTAGAAAATCAAGAGAAGAGCGTGCTCAGCATTGCTCAGGCTGAAAGAACAGAAGAAACTATTAAAGCCCCAAGTTCAATACTGAAAGAGCCTATGTGCAAAATATTGAATGATGCAGGAAACACTACAAGGAAATATAAGGAATGCATACACTCACTTACATTCGACCATTTCAGGAGTTTGCATGTGATCAAGAACTGATGGTATTATACGACCAGGACAGGACATCCCTCACTGAACCATAGCTCTACAGGGGACAACACTGGAGACAGTGTGGAAACTGCGTCCACTGTGACCCCACCACACTAAGGCAAAACACTGAAGGCGTGCAACAGAACAGCAAGGGGAGCAGAGCAAGGAAGTCCCAGAGGGAGTACCAAAAATAGACTGGGGCCAGGGCATGGCACTCCATCAGACTCGACCAGAAAACACTCCTAAAGGTCAACGAACAAACCTTGAACTATTTACAGGCTTTTCTCTCTCTTTTTGTCATGGTTTTTGTTGTTGTTGTAGTTTTGTTTTCTTTTGTCGCTTTGTTTTGCTCTGTCTTGGGTTTTTGTGCATATTATTATCTCTACAGGTCTATCTAGATAAGATAGACTGAATAAACAATTTGGAGGAGACAACAATGGACCGATATTTCCAGGGGGACGTGGGAGAGGGGGAGGTGAAAGAAAGGAAGTGGTGTTAACCAACCCAGGGACAAGGGAACAACAAGTGATCGAAAATCAGTGACAAGGAGGGTGTAAGAGGCCTGGCAGGGATTGATCAAGGGCATGTAACCAAGAGGAATTACTGAAACCCAAATGAAGGCTGAGCATAATAGTGGGACAAGAGGAAAGTAAGGGCAAGATATGACAAAATAACGAGGTATAAATTACCAAGGGCATATGAGGGAGGGGGGAATGGGGAGGGAGGAGGGGGAAAAAAAGAGGACCTGATGCAAGGGGCTTAAGTGGAGAGCAAATGCCTTGAGAATGATTGGGGCAGGGAATGTATGGATGTGCTTTATACAATTGATGTATGTATATGTATGGATTGTGGTAAGAGTTGTATGAGTCCCTAATAAAATGTAAAAGAAGAAAAGAGAAAAAAATGATTAGGGCAAAGACTGTACAGATGTGCTTTATACAATTGATGTATGTATATATATGAACTGTGAAAAGAATTGTATGAGCCCCAATAAATTGTTAAAATTAAAAAAAAAAAAGAAGTAGGAGGCAAAGGGCATTTATAGAAGTCTAAATACAGGCATGTACATATGTAAATAGATTTATATATGATGATGGGAAAGAAGATCTATGTGTATGTATTTATAGGTTTAGTGTTAAGGTAGCAGATGGACATTGGGCCTCTACTTAAGTACTTCCTCAACGCAAGACCACTTTCTTCTACTCAACTGACATTCCATGATGCTCACTTTCCCTACATAATTGCTGAAGACAAATGAGTGCATAATCAAATGTGGGGAAGAAAACTGATGGTGCCCAGCTATCAAAAGATATAACGTCTGGGGTCTTAAAGACTTGAAGGTAAACAAGTAGTCATCTAGCTCAGAAGCAAAAAAGCTCACATGGAGGAAACTAACCAGCCTGTGTGATCATGAGGTGTTGAAGGGATCAGGCATCAGGCATCAAAGAACAAAAAATCATATCATTGTAAATGAGTGGAGAGTGCAAATTGGGCACCCAAGACCCATCTGTAGGTAACTGGACTTCCCCTTACAGAAAGGTTACAGGGAGACGAGCCAATCAGGGTGCAGTGTAGAAAAGATGAAACATACAACTTTCCTTTAGTTCTTAAATGCTCCCCCCCCCCCACAGCCCCTATCATGATCCCAATTCTACCTTACAAATCTGGCTAGCCCAGAGGATGTACACTGGTACAGATAGAAACTGGAATACAGGGAATCCAGGACAGATGATCGCTTCAGGACCAGTGCTGAGAGTGGCGATACCAGGAGGGTGGAGGGAGGGTGGGTTGGAAAGGGGGAACCGATTACAAGGATCTACATATAACCTCCTCCATGGACGATGGACAACAGAAAAGTGGGTGAAGGGAGATGTTGGACAGTGCAAGATATGACAAAATAATACTAATTTATAAATTATCAAGGATTCATGAGGGAGGGGTGAAGTGAGGGAGGGGAAAAATGAGTTGCTGACACCAGCGGCTCAAGTGGAAAGCGAATGTTTTGAGAATGATGAGGGCAACAAATGTACCAATGTGCTTGACACAATGGATGGATGTATGGATTGTGATAAGAGTTGTACGAGCCCCCAATAAAATGATTTTAAAAAACTGATGGTATTGAAGGAAGAAGTCCAAGCTACAGTGCAGGCAATGGGCAAAAACAAGCCTCCAGGAAATGAAAAAACAAATTGAGCTGTTTCAATAAGCAGTTGCAACAAGGAAGTGCTCACTAGTGTATGCTAAAAACAAAAATGGTCAGATCTGTCTGACTGACTGGATGATGCCCCTATTTGTGTCCATTTCAAAGGAAGGTGACCCCCTAGGAGGCAGAAACTGCCAAACAATACTATATCAATACTATCACACATGAGCAACATTTTGCTGACGATAATGGAAAATCAGGTGCAGCCATACATCCACAAAGAATTGCCAGAAATTCAAGCACATAGAGCAGAGGACATTATTGTTCACATTAGATGGGTCTTGGGTGAAAGCAAATAATACCAGAAAGGTGTTTACCTGCCTTTTATTGATTATGCAATACTAGGGATCGAAACAAATTATGGGTAACATTGCAAGAATGGGAATTGGAGAAAACTTCATTATGTTCAAGCAGAATTTGTACATAGATCAAGAAGCAGTCAGTGTGGATGGAACAAAGAGATACTGTAAGGTGTAAATCAGAAAAGATGTGCTTCAGTGTTGTATCCTGTCACTGTATTTATTCAGCCTGGAGGCTTAGCAAGTAATCCTAGAAGCTGACATCTATAAAGAAGAACCTGATTGGATATCTACCCCCACAGAAGGGTTATAAGGAAGGGTTGATTCAACCAGGGTGTAGTATAGCACCGAGGAAACACACATCATTCCTCTAGTTCCTGAATACCCCCCTCACCCCCCCAACTACCATCACCCAGGTCTACATTACAAATCTGGCTGGACCAGAGAACACACGCTGGTACAGGTGAGAGCTCTCGGCACATGGAATTCAGGACAGATAAACCCCTCAGAAACAGCAGTGGGAGTAGTGATATCACGAGGGTAGAGGGATGTTTGGGGTGGGGGAAGGGGGAGAAAGGGGGAAGCCATCATAAAGTGGGATATATAGCCCCCCTGAAGGGAGACCACAGACAGTGTAAGATATGAAATAATAATAATAATATATAATTGATCAAGGATTCACAAGGGTGGGAGGGTGAAGGAGGGAGGGGGAAAAAAAGAGGAGTTTATACCAAGGGCTCAAGTAAAAATGTTTTGAAAATGTGATACAATCGATACATGGAATGTTATAAGAGCTCTAAGAGGCCCCAATAAAATAATTTTATTTCAAAAAGAAGAAGAACTTGGTATTAGGATGAGAGGTAGTCTCATCAACAACCTGCGATGTGCAGATGACTCAACCTTGACTGCTTAAAAAAAAGAACACAGAAATAATTTACTGAATGAGATCATCAAAGACCCCATTATGAATTACCCTGCGACACAAAGCAAACTCCACACAACGGGACCAGTAAGCAGCATCATGATAAAGACAGAAGAGATCAAAATTGTCAGGGATTTAATTTACTTGGATCCATAATCAATTCCCATGGAAGCAATAGTCAAGAAATTGAATGATGTATTGCATAGGACAAAGCTGCTGCAAACATACCTCTTTAAAATATTAAAAAGCAAAGATGTCACTGAGAATTAAGGTGCACCTGACCTAAGCCAGGATATTTTCAGTCACCTCATATTCATGCAAAAACTAGACAATGACCAAAGAAGAACTAATAGATTTGCATTATGGTATAGGTGAAAAATATTTATTATACCATGGACTGCCAACAGAAGGAACAAATGCGTTTTGATAGAAATACATCTAGATGAAACATAAAAGTCTCCTCTAGTTCCTAAATGCTTCCCTCCACTATCATGATCCCAATTCTACCTTACAAGTCTGGCTAGACCAGAGGATGGACACTGGTACAGATAGGAACTGGAAACGCAGGGAATCTAGGGCAGATGATCCCTTCAGGACCAGTGGTGAACGTGGCGATTAACAGGAGGGTGGAGTTGAAAAGGGGAACCAATTACAGGGACCTGCATACAACCTCCTCCCTGGGGAATGGACAATAGAAGAGTGGGTGAAGGGAGACATCGGACAGTGTAAGCTATGACAAAATAATAATTTATAAATTATCAAGGGCTCATGAGGGAGATGGGGTGGGCAGGGAGGGGTGAAAATGAGGAGCTGATGCCAAGGGCTTAAGGGGAGAGCAAATGTTTTTAGAATGATGAGGGCCACAAATGTACAAATGTGCTTGACACAATGTATGGATGTATGGATTGTGATAAGAGTTGCACGAGCCCCCAATAAAATGATTTTTTAAAATCATAACTTTCTAACAGAACAAAAAATTACAAATAAAAAATACATCTAGATGTTCCTTAGAATCAAGGTTGGTGAGACTTTGTCTTCTGTACCTGGACAAGTTATCAGTCCTTGGGAAAGAAGAAGAGGGAGACTTTCAGGGCAATGGTTGCAACAATGGACTCAGGTGGAGCAATGATTGTGGGGCTGGTACAGTACTGGTCCATGTACACAGAGGTGTTGTGAGTCAGAGCCAGCTCCAAGGCACTAACAAAAGTCAGTATGGTCAGTCCCAGAGTGGAGCCAAGAAGTCCAACCTGAATTCCCCCACCCCCAAGTAACAACTCCTGTGATGCTAGAGCCAAATGCCCCTTCTCCTAGGCACCTGAGCTAGAAAAAAGAGAGTTGGTAAAGTGGTCCATGAACTGAGGTGGCTGTGGCTCTCTGCAGAGCACTGCCCGGAGGAGTCTGGTGGAGAAGGGTGGGGATTTTTATGTGTATATGGAGGTGACTGAAATGGCCAAAGGGGTGGTGTTTCCTGGGGAGCTTTCATTCATTTACACACAGGGTGGGGTCCTGTAACAGATCTCTGGTGCTCCTGCCTCCCTCTCTCCCATGTTACCTCCCTGATAAGGAAGGAAAGTTGAAGACTAGGCACCATGGAGCAAGAGGAGAAAAGTGTTCATAGAATATAGACACATGGACAAACACATATGTGCTCACATGTACACTCCACTGATATCCAAGTGAGACAGGGAGCATGCTTTCAACGGTAATAGGGTATTATTGAATTAGAGGGAATGAATAACTGATCACCCCCCCACCCATCTCATCAATTTACAACCAATAGACTTAGAAGTCAGAGAAAAAGTACCATTCAAATGTGAGCCCACAATTCAGATACTAGCAGGCTACCTCTAATAAGGTACAGCCTCCTGGGTGTAACTGTGAGACCCAAACAAAAGGATAAATGAATCCGTGTTTGGTCGACAGTAATGTGCCTTCAAATTGCAGTGTTATTAACCCGTTTAATGCTATATGAATATAAGGGATCGTGAAGGGTGATTATTGGAGAGGAAACACTATTTGGAACGTAGTCTGTGACCTGAAAATAAAACAATGATAAAGTTGTTTTGTTTTCTTTTTAATATTTTATCTTTGGGTTGTTGAGAATACGCAGGGCAGAAACATGCAGCGCTTAGGGTTTCTGCACGTACAATTCAGGGACGCGGATTTCCTTCTTCGAGTTGGCCTCCCTTTCTCGCCCTCCCTCCCTGTGTCGTCCCTCCCTCATTAACATGAACTCACTGTCCCCGGAGCTTCCTATCAGCATCTTCAAAGCTGCTGTTGTCGGTTTGATCTCACACAGATAAATCTTCTTTTAAAAGAACACACACCGCTCCAGGCAGACATTCTTTACTTGTTAAGTGAAACTATTTGGTTTTATGAGGACTTCAGGGGATATTTTTGGTCTAAACTTTAAAGATCATTAAGAAACAAAACAAATCTCAAGGCAACCGTTTTGGGGGCTGATCCAGCTTCCATGACTCCAGAAAGTCTAGAGTCCATACAAAATTGAAATTTTGTTCTGCTTTTGCCCTTTTTGATCGGATTTCTTCCATGGGCTCTGGTCAAAAAGTTCAGTCATAGTAGCTGGGCATGTGACTATCGGGCTTTCTTATCTGCAGTACAGAAGAGCGACAAAAATCCAAGGCTCAAGAAAACAGTCTGAAGGACCAATGGGCCGTGTGAAGCCAGTCTCCACGAGCCTGCCCAGGAGGTGCCCAGCCACTTCGAAGCTCCTGGACAGGGCAGGAGGAAAAAATGTGGAGCAGAATTCCAAATCATACAAATGACTAAATGTAGTGGTAGGATAGCATCTAGTCGACCCCTAGAGACACTGGTCCTTACACATCCTTCAATCCTGGGATTGAGCACATCCTCAGACATCCCAGCAGTGTGGACATTAGCATCTGTGAAGGACATACCCCTCCCAGAGATCAGTGGATGAGCTAAACAGGGTAGAATTTGCCAAAACCAAACCCAACTTCAGGAGGCTGGAAGGGGCAGGAAGGAAGGACGAGTGGACAGGAGAAACGCAGAGAGGAAGAGTGTTGTTACATGGATTGCAACCAGTGTCACAAAACAAAATGTGTTACAACTTGTTGAATGGAAAACTAATGTGCTCTGTAATTTGTTCCCAAATCACACTTTTATGGTAAAAAAAAGTGGGCACCATCCAGTTTTTCTGGTCTGGTCTCAGACCTGGTCTGGTCTCAGGGCAATTGTTTACAAAGGCAATTAGGCATACATCTCATTTCTCTTCCTCTCCCTGACTCTCCTTCTTGGGTTGCTCCAGGTTAAAAGACTAATTGCTATGCTTTGGATGGCTGCTGGAGAGCTTAGAAGACCTCAGGCACTATGCAAAGAATCAGGAAGCAGAGCAGATGCACCGAGAATATCGGTAGGCCGACTAACTGGAATATTCCACTTTTCTGTTTTTAGCAAGCATGAGACTTTGAAATGCCTCTTCTTCCCTTTGAAACTGATCGCCTCGATAGATCTAGACGTTTATTTCAAAGAGAAACTTGTCAAAACAGATCGAAGGCTTGTTTTCTGGGATTTCTTTCCTTCAGGATCAGTTTACAAACCACACGGAATTCTCTCAGTAATTTACCCACTCCGTGTGTTTCAGATCTTCTAGATTCTTTCCTAGATTAATCATTCAATCTGACTCCAAAGGTATTTTCGGTGCTTCAAAAAAAAAAAATCAAACTTCATTCCCTAAGTCATGGTTCTTCACTGTCTCTGTGTTGGGAACCTGCTGAGATACATGGTCAGGACAGCTTGCCTGGGAGTCTCTGCAGTCCAAGGTGAAAAACATTCCCTCCCTTCCAAAGTTAAAGAAATTAAAATCCTCTAACACCGACCTAAGGAAGATGCTTTTCTGACCCAGAGCAGCAGCCGGTTGGAGTAAATGTTTTAACTTTCCAAAGGAATGGCTTTGAAGGAAACCATGCCACTGTAGCGTGCGTGCAAGGAGTGTTGAGACGCTGCTAGCCTTACTGCCACGCGGGGCGTGTGCTGTTATTACGACAGCTATGGTGGTGTTCTCTCTCTCTCTCTCTCTCTCTCTCTCTCTCTGTTCCCATTAATAATGGGATGCTCAGGAACCGTCTTGATCTTCATAGGGGTGCCCTTTGCTCTCCTCAAGAGTCAACCCTCTACTCAATTTAACCAATTTCATCCAAAGGAGACGCTCTCTTAGCTGCCACCCTGCTGGACCCTGACTCAGGACCGCCCCAAGCAAACGTAACCTGAACCGCTGCTGCCGAATCCTTTAGCATCTCCATTATTGGCTGAGAACCAGCCTGTTGGAACCCTTAGGTGTTCACTGGCTGATGTTCAGAAGCCGATCACCAAATAATTCTTCCTAGTTGTGCGTAATCTAGCTACACACACCTCTGCTTACAGGTAAGTGAACCCCGTCTCAAGAATGGAAGGTGAGAATTCTACCACTGACCCACCACTGGCGACTCATAGACAAGAGCAAAGGCACCCAAGGGCTTGAAGGTGCCCTAAAGGGCCTCCTGGTTGCAAAAGACCACCCGGTTGGTGCTTGTGCTGCTCCTGGAGGAGTCCTGGCAGAGGCAAGCTTAGCGTGGTGTTTTCTCTTGAGACAGAGTGTCCCTGTGACCCGCTCACTTGTCAAACACGTGAGGCTATAGGAACCAGCTCATTTCGTTCTGGAAAGCACCTCAGAAAGGTACTATTGTCCTCATTTGAGAGATGAGCAAACAGACACAGAAAAAGCAAAATGACTTATAATTAAAGTCAATCCACTCATAAGTGATAGACACCGGACTTGAACTCCGATGGGATTAGAAAACGCAGGCTCTTCTACTGCCTGCTTCTTCTTCCCACGCTGCCTTCTGGGAAGGGCTACTCCCTCCCCATGGCACTCCTGGGCATCAAAGTCATTTCATTTCTCTCATGGAGGACATGGCCCCAGATGGCCCATCAGACACCAAGGGTTGAAACTCGTTTGCTTTAATTACTTTCTTCATGACCTTGTCAAGCTCTGTAAGCTGTCTGAGCCTCCGGGTCCTTATCAATAAAATAATGGTCTAGAACTAGAAGAAACTTCCTCGTTGCCCAAAGTCTTCATCTCTGAATTCTGTACAGCCACCCCCGCCCCTCAACCCGGAAGGCCTTCTCCATCCTACTAGCTGCTCATCTCTGGGGTGCAGGCTTCTCCGGCGACCCTGACTGGAAGCGTACCAGACGCTAACGCTGCTTCCTGTTTCTTGTCCATTGTATACTTAATTGGCTGATTGGCTCCTGATATTTATTTTTCATTTCATTGAGTATTATGAACTGTTCTGAAGCCTCAAGTATTTTATTAAGTGCACTTAGCTCTTACCAAGTATCCCAGTTTATGAATAGTGCACAGTTCATGTGTTAAATGCCATGAAAGACAATTATGTATTTCCATTTTCATAACAGTGTCACAACCAGTATTCTTCTCCTTGGATGCCTGTGTACATGAGCAGAGGGGTGTCCAGAGTGGACTCCAGAAGTGGAATTGCTGAGTCCTACGGATAGGGTGTCAGGTATTGCAAGATGATCTCACAAGTGGTTGTACCAATATATGCTCTATGCGTGGGAGTCCTAGCTCCCACACCCTCAGCCCAAACTATCAAACTTAGTCACCCCCACCTCTCCTCCCTTGACCCCCCCAAGTGGGTATTTTAACTGCCTTAGTCTTATGGCACTAATCATTTTCTTCTTTATACCTGCGTATTTATATTTGCATATCTGCTACCTCCCCTACTGGCCTGTAAGCTTTGTAAGGGCAGTCCTTGCCGACTCCATTGTCAATGAGTCAACCCCAACTCAAAGTGACCCCATGTGGGCTAGAGGAGCCCTGTGCTCTGTAGGGTTTTCGAATGCCTGATTTTTTGGAAGCTGATCACCAGACCTTTCTTCCGTTGTGCCTCTGGGTGGATCCGAGTCATCAACCATTTGATTAGTCGTCGAGCGAGTTAAGTGTTAAAACCATCCAAGGACTCTTCTGTAAGGTCAGAATCTTTGTGTAATTCATTTTTACATTCCTCCCACAAAATGTATTGTGCTCGGGAAGTGCTTGCTAAAGAGCTGTGAACACACAATGGAACACACTATGCATCGCTAAAAAATAATGGTGAGACCACGAGGTATTTCGTGGCATGGAGGGACCTGGAGACCACGATGCTGTGTGAGATGAGTGAATCAGAAAAGGCCAAATGTCGTTTGAGATCACTTAATCAAGACTTAAGGTTTTTTTCATAGCAAAGGAAACTGGTGGGGTGGGGGTGGAAGTGAGGGGAGGGATGGAAGATGAAGCAGTAGCTAGAGAGGAGACAGGTGTTAATGTATGGGAAGGGGACGATCGTATTCCACAGAGGGAGAAATCTAAGGTAGGGATAGGGGAAGCTATTGGGGGAGGGAGGTGTGATAAATAGCTTTAGTTCTTGAATACAAAATTGATTATCTGAAATGTAAACTCAAAAGAATGTTTGTGTCCCTCAAACTCACTGCCATCGAGTTGATTGTGACTCCTAGCGAGCCTGTAGGACAGGGTAGAGCTGCCCCTTTGGGTTTCCAAGACTGTATAACTCTTTGTACAAGTAGAAAGCTTCTGTTTTCTCCAATAGAGTGCCTGATAGTTTCCAACTGCTGACCTTGAGGTTAGCAGCCCAATATGCAATCTCTACATCACCAGGGGCTCCTGAAATGTAACCCCCTACCTAATTCACAATAAAAAAGATTTTAAAAAATTTTCTCATAGAGTGGAATTTTTAAAAATCTGTGACCAAATGAGTAGATACACAGAATTAATTTGTTCCTAACACCTTCCCCCAAGCTGGTGAGTTCCAGGAGGGCAAGACTGAAGTTCTCTCTCTCTTAATTTGGGGTGAGGATGTGGGTGGGGAATCCCCTGGAGACGCAAAGATGGCAGCACTGTGGTCACAACTGGACTGCGGACCAAAGGCTTCGAGATCTACAGTGGACTGTGACCGACCTCGTGGAGACTCTGACTGTAGATTATCTTATCGCAGTATTCACTAAATATTGATCGATTGTTGTGAGTGGCTGATTTCCCAGTCTCTGAGGCCATGTTTACTAAGTAGCATGAAAGCTGTTTGTGAATGGAACTCCCAGACCCAGCCCCACCCCATTACTAAGGGTTGGCTGGGAGCCATGTGTCCTTTGGACTAGGTGCTGCATGACCTATGGTAAGTGCCTCCCCGTTTTTGCTGTCCCGAAGTTCCACGCTGACTCATTTTCTAAATAAGCCATTTGTGGTTTCTGGTCTGACATCACATGTGGAAGAATGAGTAATTTTTCAAGAACCTGAATTATATTTGATCAGAAGAAGATACATGTGGATGTTACTCATGACTCTGGGATCAATCAGGGGGCAAGTCCCCTAACTTTGTACCACTCTCTTTCCTTGGGGCCAACAGATAGAGAGAACGTGAGGGAAGGGGGTAGACTTGGGCGTGAATGCTTGTGTCCATCTCCTGCGTTATCACCTCTCACATAAGAGTCAACACAATTGCATTGTGTTGCTTCTGCTAAAGGAATACAGCAAAGTCGCTAAGGTGATGAGCTCTGCTGTTGCCCCGTTTGGATTCAAATTTTGGCGCAGCCACTTACTAGCTGGGTGACCCTGAGTAAGTCATTCTACCTTGGTGTGCCTGGCTCCTCATTGACAAGACGGTACCAGTGCCTGTCACATACCGTGGTGGTTGGGGAGAATCCACGCGTTGATGTAGGTCACATGCTTCAGACAGTGTCTGGAACACGTAGGCACAATGTAGGTGTTGGTAGCTATTCCTCTGACTCCGACACCATGCTCAGGGTCATAGGAAAGGGGGAATAAATGCGTTCAGACTAAATGAGTGTAGACTAAGAGTCCAAGCGGTTGGCAGTAGAAGGAGCCTTAAGATCAAGTACTTTGAGTCTGGGTGTCACTCTCTTTTGTTTAGTTCATTTGTTCCTAGGTCGTGTGGGCTGCAGCACGAGGAGACTGCAATGCCCACGTGTTTCTCCAAGGGAGTCTACTTCCTGCTTTTCAATTGACCCTTGAACCCTGAAAACATGGCTGAGTTCCTTAAGAAGGAGACCCTGATGCCCAATTCATTCTCTGACCTCTCAGCATTGTGGGGAGTTGGCAAGTCAGTGATATTTGGACCAGTCTTATTTTATTGAATTCATGAGAAAGCAGGAGATGAAGTGTTGGTGTACTGACTGCTTTTTATCAGCGTCAGATATGTACAGATGTGTTTTCTGTGAGCACATCATTTGTCGTCTTTGATTAGATAACTCTTGAATGCTCCAGAGTCCCACAGAAGCCCGGGTAAAGCCCCTGGGGCCCACCCTCAATTGCAATGCTTGGGGACAGGTGTGCTGGGGACCCCATTCAGCCTCTCTGACACCACAGCTGAGCTTCAACTGAAGAGCGAGCTTGGAGGACCAGACAAGTAGGTCCAGCTTGGGTGCTCATGGAGCACGGGCGCCACGCTGATTCGAAAGGCTACAGATGGCATCAAGTCAGTAGCCATGCTGCGGTGCTGAAGGATGTCCCACTGTGGAAACAGTCACAGGGGGGCATCTGGAGGCCCTGCATGCCAACAGCTTCCAAGGACCAATCGCCGAGATCCTTCAACCACTCGCCCAGCCAGCCATTCACCCGCGGTCTTAATGCCAACATACTGACACGTACTGACACCTCCACGCACCCCTGACACATACAGCTTCTCTCGTGGAAACGTGCCACGTGGCAAACACACGCCCAGGTCACTGACACAGCCTGTCTCCAGAGTGGCCTGAGGGAGCACTCGTCGTGGAAATGCAGAGCCAGTCGATGCTGCTGCTTTTATGACACCAACGGTCTGCACATGTATCATTTATTTGGAGTTGCACACAGAACCCGGCCGCCTGAGCTCACAGCGTCATGCATACTCCTGGACAGGCAGCCCCACGCACCCCCCAGCCCCCGGGAGTGGGGGAGGGACAGCTTGCTGGGAAATGCCTCCAGACGGTGCATCTGGTGCATCGTGCCCTCTTGACCATCTGCAGACTCGAGTTGCTTGCTAGGGCTGCTGTCTCGGTGGGAAGCCTGCGTGTCAGGCGGGTGTGCTTTCGCAGTTGCACAGGTGTGATGAGGGCACTGTGGGTGGCGCAGACGATTGGGGTGGGGGACCATGGGCATGAGGGCACTGCTTTGAAGCTAGGCTAAGTGACCAGGTGTCCTCACGATGGGGCTCCTGGTGTCACAAGGAAGAGTAAGACATGATGGCGCCGTCACAATAAGGCCACTAAATCAACTCACAGCTAACGAGGAGCTCAGAAGGAAGCTTCCAGAACTAGGGAAAGCAGCTCTCTCCTCTGATGCAGGTGCTGCTTGGCTACCAGGCCCCGGCCCTGAGCCAGCCACAGTCACGCGCCCATTCTGAGCTGCAGGACATCACTGAGCACGACGGAGCGGAGCAGGGGCCACACAGGGTCAAGGGACATCAATCGAGGGCTGGCTGCTGGCGAAGGCCCCCATGCCTCTGTGTTGAACGGGGGGCCCCGTGCGTCTGGGGCTAATCCGAGAAGAGGCTGGCGAAGGACTTCCTCAAGCTCCGGATGGTCTCCGCTTTGGCTTCATCCTCGTTGGTTGAAGACCGGAAGAAGGAGGACTCGGAGAAGCTGAAGGCATTTGTCAGGGACTGCGACTTGCTTGAAGATAAAAACCAGAGAGAACGTGAGAGGCTGGTGCTCTGCTCGCAGCCCGGCAGGGAGGGATGGTGGCAGGAGGACCAGGACTGCAGCCCCCCACGCCTACCCCAAGGAGGCCAGGAGAGAGCCCACCACTGGAGAGAACAGTGCTCCCCAGACTCTGGGAAGGTCCTGTCCTCACCACGGACAGACAAGGGAGACAGGGAAAGAAAGGGAGAAGAGGATGGGGTAAAAAGAAGGAGGGCTTGCTCAGGGGCTCTGCCATAGCTCATGCCAAGGGCCCGAGGGCTGAAGTGTAGCGACTCCCAAGGGGAAAGCGCTCATCTGGGAACCTCAGATGAGCTCTTGACTCTTGCCATCCGCAATCACGCGGTGCTCACAAGTCCCCGCTGGGTCTGCGCTCTGCCCCTTGCTCTTGTTGGGACTCAACCTCCCATCTATGGAATGCACACGTTTGGTGAGAGGGCAGCTAGGCCCTCTCGGCTCCGTTGGCTTGCTCTTCTCTCAGATTCCAGGAGAACCCTTTGCCTTGGCTCAAACCAATGCCCCGGCCTGCCTGTGTGTGAGATGAGAAGAATCACCCCAGGAGCTGTCCTTAGAGGTGCTCCAATATAGAGTCTGCCAGTTCCAGGGAGTCCAGGGGCCAAAGAAATGCCTACCGGGCCCCTGTGGGACCCAAACCGTACGCATTGTGGGGGCTGATTTTCCCTTTGGAGTCTAGGGCTAGGTGGAGAGCCACTGGGAAGGCAAGAGAACCCCGGGGAGGTGCTGGGAGGCAGAGCCCAGCAAGCCACAAGAGGACCGGCTCTCTGGGTCGCTCAGGTCACCCGTCTTGTTTTTCCCTCAGCTGCTGCTCGGCTTCTCTTGTTGGTTTCTGGCTCCAGAACGTGTCTTCGGCTGTCCTGGAACTCCTGATCCTTTCTTCAATGCTGGCTGCAACCCAGGAAACTCCCTCTTCCAGGACCCTGGACCGTGTCCCTCCCGCCTCATGGGCTTGTGAACAGATGCCCCGCCTTTCCTAAGGGCTGGGGACGGGCCTGCACATGCTGGCCTCGGATGAGGGCCTCAACGCGCGCAGAGAGAGGGCACTGGGTGCATGTTTCCAGCTTGCTGGTCCAAGCTGGCTGAGTTTAATTCTTCAGCTCAGAGGCTGTGACCAGTCAAAGACCTGCCCTCTGACAGGGGCAGGCAGGGTGGTGACCTCCCTTCCCACAGGAGGGACAACCCAGAGACAGCAGTCACTAGGAGCCCTGAGCCCTCACCCTGGATAGGCCTAACTGGCAGGGTAGCTTTGAGAGAAAACATTAGTCACAGTCTCTCTGAGCTGCGTGTCCCATTCGTGCCATGACTAGAGTGCCAAGTGGCTGTTTGAGCTTCTCCCTCCTTGAAGACTCAATCATCGCCCATGCCTGACACAGGACTGGGCAGGAAGGGCGTGAGGGGGTCTCTCCACCTCAGAGGCTGCCTCGGCTGACTGGGGAACCAGAGGGTGGCCACTCTGGTTCAGGAGGAGAGCACGTGGGATGGACCACCACCCACAGCCAGGTGCTGTCTCCCAGGTCCTCTGAAGCAGGGAATGGGTGGATGGGAAGGAGGGGCTTCAAGAGCACAGCTGAGATGAGGGGCCCAGGGGACAGGGCTGCTCTGAGTCCGGGACTCTTCGGAGGCCCCCATGGGAAGCTGGCCTCCTTTGGACAGAAAAGTTGAAATGGATTTAACTACTTCTCCCTTTTCCTTCTGGGCAGTCTTGCTGATGGCACCCCCTCCACTGTGAGTCACTGGCAGGAAAGAGGGGGAGCGGGAGGGAGAGAGCAGAGGAAGGCTGGGAAGAGTCGTGGGAGGCAGAGGAGAGGCAGGCCGAGCGAAGTGCTGTCCTTAGGGAAGCTGGTGCAGGAACTAGTCGGCCTGATGCCTCTCTCTGGGAAGAAGGGGGCAGGGTCTGAGCTTCCGGCAAGACCTTCCATCTTTCACTTCCCTCCTTCCGACGCCCCAGCCACCCCCACCATGCCCATTTCAAAAGCCCCACTCTGGCATCTGTAGGGTGCCAGCGGAAGGTGCTTGCTAGCAGCTGAGCCCAGGCCTGAGCGAGGAGCGGGAAGGGGCTGTGTCGTGGTCATCTCTTACTTGAGCTGTGGGTGAGGCTGGGGCTTCTGTGCTGGAGCGGCCGGGGCTGGCTGCGCCTCTGCCAGGGAGTGGCTGCTGGAGGGTGCATCTCCGTGGGTGGTGGGGCCGCCCGGCCGAGGTGGAGCCGAGAAGGAGGAGGAGGAAGAGGAGGAGGATGATGAGGAGGAGGAGGAAGAGGAAGAAGATGGCAGTGATGGTCCCCGGGGGAGCCGGCGTGGAGGCAGCACCTTGCCTGGGGGATGCATTCCTTGGGGTTGCCCAGGGCCCCCTAGGTTCAGTACAAGAAAAACTTCATAATTTAACCATTATCAAAAGGTTTCCTTATTAAAACCTATGTTTCAAAGGGTGTGGTTAGTTAATTATCCGCAGGATAAGCTCTGTTACAGGAAGCAAGCCACAGGGGCTCGGACGGGCTCTGTGGGCATCCAGGTGTGTTCACCCACTCAGACTCCTCTGCCGCATGCCCCGCAGACACGCACCACCCCAGTCCCAGCCGCAGTCAGAGGGCCGAGAAGACACCCCAGGGTGAACAGGCCTCCCTCCGTCAGAGGCCCCTCAGCCTAGAGGGAGTCCTTCTTCCCCAGAGGTTCCGGACACCCTGTTCCAGGGCCCACTAAGAAGCCCTGAGCCCGCAAAGAAGATGTAAGCTGCCGTCAAACTGCCCCGACTCACGGCTACCCTCTGTACGCTGGGATCAGACCATTGTGATCAAGAGAGTTTCTCACTGGCTGCTTTTCAGGAGATAGATTCCCAGGTCTCTCTCTTTTGTCTGCCTTAATCCGGAAGCTTCACCGGAACCTATTTAACATCATAGCACCACGCAAGCCTCCACTGACAGACAGACGGGTGGCAGTGGCAGCCGCCGAGGTGCACTGGCTGGGAACCAAGCTGGATTTCTCACCTGGGAGGCAGGATCTCTACCACTGATCTGCCAGTGCTCCTAAGATTCAGTACCAAAAACCGCAGCGTTGTGAAGTCGGTGGGTGCAGACTCAAAGGGATGCTATGGGACAGGGTAGAACTGCCCCACAGTGTTACAGATGCAATCTGCCTGGTCCTCCTCCCCCGGAACCAAGTGCTGGTGGGTTTTGAACCCAAGACGAGGGTGGTGGGAGGAGCATGGGGTTGGTACTTAGAAGACCCGAGAAGGGGTCCCTCAAGGGGCTTAAAGAGAAAGTCACAAAACGCTTCTGGGATTTGGTTTTCCCAACGGTGACCTTGTTAAAAAGTAAGTCCTCCGCTTCGATATTGTTCAAGACGGGCGCTAGGTTTCTAGGACAATCATGGATGAGAACGTGCTTCCAAAGCATCCCGTGCGTTACCATCCTAAGCTACCCATCCGCACGAGCTTCCCTGCCACACACCACACCACACCACACCACACCACGACCAAGCCTCTTTCCCAGGAACCCTTGTGCCGCTGGGTAACATCCTCAGGTGGTTCAGCAGGGAGCACCTTTCAGGTGTGTGTGGTGACAGTCCCCAGAAAGCCTAACCCCATTGGCCCCTGGGGACTCAGTGGGCACCCTGTGGAAAGGCAGAGCTCCAGAAAGACCCAGCCCACCTTCCCCCAGCAGGAGGCACGACACCATCTGGAGGCCACCTGCCCTCCGGGGGTTGGCAGCAGTTGAGTGTGGCAGCAGGTGGCTTAGATTTCACGGGAGTCCAAAGCCACCTCTATTAGCACGCTCTGGCTAGTGGGCCCGGTGTGCCACTGGCCAGGGAGACCTGCCTTCTCGGGGAAGGAGTGGGCTTCTGGAAGCTCAGCAGCAGCTAGAAGTGTGTCCAGCACAGTTTTCTGGGAACACCAGGGCACGTGGACCCTCGGTGACAGAGAATTGTACACCTGTACCTCCTGCGCTGTCCCTGATTGTCAAGCTCCCTTCCAGATCTGTGACTAAATCATACCAAAGTTAGGGACACGTAAACAAATGAGCGAGTACACAAATACATGGCATTTTCATGGTGAAGAGGTTAAGGTTCAAATGCTTAGTGAAGAGGGCTCTTGGTAGATGAACAGATTATTTCACATCTACTCATCTCCCTCCCCGCACCCCCACGTCCTCCCGAAGTTTGCCTCCGTCATATGAGGGCAGTGTTTCTTGTCAAGCACGCAGCTTGAGAGCACAGTCTCTTGTACCGAAATCCTGATTGCCTTCCCACTTGAACAGAGATACTTGAGTGACCAGAAACTTTACAACTTAACACTGAAGACAGATATAACTTTTCCTTTATTGCACATGAAGCTGTACAAGAGAGTCACAAAAGAGGAACTCCAATCACACTTCCAGCATCGGCTGGGGTTCTCCCAGCTGGATAAGGTACAAAAAAAGGGGACGACATCAGAAAAGAAATGGATACAAAACACCTGAACAGCAGCCCCAGACTGTGACACGGGAGTGCTCCAGGCCACAGAGTTGTCCCTTGGCATGCTGCCTGGGGGCATGGGACAGTCAGGACCTGCTGTCTGCTTATGTGTGGCCCTGGGAGCTATGGCTAGTGCCTCCCCCCACCCCCGCCTGAGAGGCCCTGGCGGGTGCCACACAGCAGCCTAACTGAACTCAAATGGCGACTTCTTATTTGTGGCTCACAGAGGTCACATGAAAAGCACCTGATGTTCACACTGATCACATGCAGAGAAGCAACACCACCATCAGCTCGCCACTGTCACTTGGACGAAAATAAAGTAAACAGAACAGAAGTCTTCCTCCAATTTAAGACCTGTTTCTCTAATCCTCTCTATCACTGCGTCAGACTGGGAGACCATTAAGACCCTGATTCTTTTGGAAGTGCATATATGCATCTATGTATATATTTACAACAGCTTAACTACCGTTATCCTCTATGGGAGGGACCACAGGTGAGAGCATTCACACCCTGTGCATCCCCTGCCTGCAAATTTTCCAACAGTCACCAGAGAGACCAGGGCACATGTCCCTGGAACTGTCATCCCTGTGACCTCCTGCTGACACTCATTACTGTTCAGACCTGACCCCCAGACCAAGTGACATGCCAAGACAGAGGTGAGAGGGAATGTAGAAGTAGAACCGGAAGCATTTCTTCTAAAAGGCAAACTGCTGGCATGAACTCCCGGAGGGCAGCTGGTGCCAGGAGATGGCGAGAGGAGGCCCTGAATGAGCGCCCCCCGCCCCCCGCTTGCTGGAGTGAGGAGGGCTTAGCGGGGAGGGCGCTCGCGGGCCATGGCCAAGGCCTCAGCCCCCAAACAAGACCCCACACAAGTGAAGGTCTGAGGAAATGCTCCCCAGGAAGGGCCCCGCTATTCCTCCTCCGGACTCCAGAGAGCTTTAGGAATGGCTGAGAGTAGAAGCCCCACGGAGTCCACCCCCAGGTTTGGTCAGCAGTGGACCCACTGGGGCAAAATGGGCATTCTAGATTTGGTCTGGAGTCAGGATGCCTTGGGAGAGGCCCAGAGCAGAAGATCAGGCCCTTCCCGGACTCTGAGTGGCTCCCTGCCTTCTAGGCCCGGCGTGGCTAAGGAGTGACTTCCACACTGGTGAGGCTTTGGGGTGAATACAAAGCAGTCTCGGTCCCACAGAAGCACACGGGTGGCCAAGTCAGAAACAGCAACGGAGGAAAAACACCTTGCGGGGGACAGAGGTCAGAACACAAAAAATACTCACATCTTTACTTGATATTGCACATCAGCGGCCCCACTTTTATATATATATATATAAATATCGTAGCTAAAGAGTCAGTAATAAGAACAAAGGGGTACACCAGAAGGTAGCGTTCGGAACATGTTCCTGGAAACGGCTTTGCTCGTTACGTTTCAAGTCATCACAACACACACAAGCGCTCCACGGACACAGCAGCCTCATCACGTGAACTCACACGGCACCACTGCGTAGCAGGAGGAGGCACAGGCGGACGGACGCAGGCCTTCAAATTCAACAGATGGAGCGATGGAAGCAAGACCTCACGGGTGTCTTAGACGTCTATCTATTTACCCTAGGCATGCAGAAGGACGCAGAAAGCACAGCTTGTGGGCGACCCCAAGCACACACGTGGAGGTATACAGGGCCAGGGGGCTGGGGGCGAGGGTGTTGATCTGAACCTGGGGAGAGAGACCCCGAGGGGAGTCTGGTTTTCTCATGGTGGTCCCACTTCTCCCCTCCCCACAGCCCCCTGACTCCTCTTTCACCCCACGTTATGTCAGACTTCCAAAGAGACGGTCAAGGCACCCCGCCCGAGCAGGGATTCACTCTGTCCTCGGGAGAGGCCCAGTTCTTTTGTACACGATTGACACACAGCCCTGGAAATCACAAGTTACACAGAGAAACGTCAGTGAGCGTTACAAGCACGGACAGGAACAGGTAAACGACCAGACAGAGGAGCTGATACCGCGTCAGGGAAACACAGTCCATCAGCATCGAAGGGGTGCAGAGGCAGGACCGGCAGGAGGCTCCCCTCCCCGCCCCGCCTTGCTTTTCGTCTTTTCTTTCTTTGTTTGTTTTTGGCTTAAATTTTCTGCTTTGAAAAATTAAACACCTATCGCTTTTACGAAGCTTGGACTTGTTTTGGCCCTACGGCCATGCCATTACAGTCGAGAATATACTGTAAACAACCTTGGGGGGGTGGCCGCTGAGGCGGGGTCTTGCTGGAGTCCGGGTCCTTAAGCGCTCCGCTCTGGAAGACAAAAAGGCAAGATGATCACAAGTCCGGCAGGTGAAGTCCCAGGAGAAACCCAGCGACTCTGTGGTCCAGCCTCAGCTCAGGGACTCAGCCAGGGTGGGCCCTCCTGCCTCCCTCCCACCAGAAAGGCCTCTGCAGGGGAAAGGAGTTTGGGGCTTGGGACCACCCTGCTGGCAGCGTCTGCCACCGTAGGGGCTTCAGTTTTCTTTCAGCTGGAGTCTTCTCCTTTGGCACTGGCCCAGCCTGGAGGTGGCCCTGCACAGACCGCGCAGGTTTCCCGAGGGGAAGGAAGAGCTACACGAGCTCCCAGGCTGAGTTGGGGGCATCAATGCTCCAGGGGGAGGCAAGGCAGTGGGGCTGGAGTTCACTGGGATTGGGTCAGTCCTGGGGCTGACTCGGGGGTCCCAGCCACTCGATGGGTTGTACCGCTGGGGTTCCCACAGGGAAGACCTGGAGGGAGGGACCAGTAGTGTGTTTCCCAGAACCCTCCTTAGCCAAAGGGCAGGTAAAAGATGCCAATGTTTGTGAAAGCACTCAAGGCCAGGCTGCTCTTCAAAGGGCCCGTACATGACTTTACCCAGCTTGAGCCCACTCCCCCATCTCCTCCCTCTCTCCTCCCAGTGCTGACTGATTATGCTCTGATAGCATCAAAGGCTCTGGCAACAACATCATTGGTGTGTCCAACATATTCGAGGCAAGGAGACTTGAGCTGAGCTTGCATTCAGCCAAAGGAAATGCTCTTGTACAAGCTGCCAAGTATGCCAACAGTGATGTCACGGGCAGGGGGGTGAGGCTGGGGGTGGAGGGAAGGGGGGCTTCCGAGGAGGGTGACCAAGTGGCATCCTCCCACTTCCTCTTCCGTGCTACTTGCCCCTTGCGACATGCCCCAGCATCCTTCCCCCCTCATCCTGCTCCCCTTTCCTGCTCCTTCTGCTGCTGTTCCCCGACCTTCAAGTCTGTCTAGACCTGTTTTCAGCTTCGCTCCAGAGATGTGGAAGTGTCAGTCTTTCCTGGGCCTTTGAATACAGTCAGAGCATGGCCTCAGCCACGCTATTATTGGTAAGGACCAGGGGCCCTTTGAAATGTCCTTGGAGCCACCAAATCACAGCCTGCCTTTGCTATCTATAACTCCAGCGCTGCTTCCCTCCTCCCTCCAAGCACCCTCTGACATAACCAAACCCATTTCACCCTTTTCCTGGCAAGTAAGAGACACCACCTTCTCTTGACTAATGTCAGTACCTGAATCACTTCTTCCTTAGACTATAAAACAGGCTCTAGACTCTAGTTTCTTCTCTCTCTGATCTGTCTTCTCCTAAGCGCCTCTGCTAACGGTCACTCCGCTGCTCTCGATCATTGATAGCTGGCATTCGCTGTGTGCTTCCCAGGTGTGGCGGGCTTACACACGGCATCTCCTTCACCCCACACTAACTCTATGATGTAGGTATTATTATGATCCACACCCCTCATATTTAGATAAGGGAATTGAGTAAGTCGAGGAACGTCCAAGGTCCTCCAGCGGAGCTAAAGCAGCTGAGCTGGAGCCAGGCTGTCGAACAGCATCCACGCTCCTCAGGCTGGCAATGGAAAACATCTTCAGCATGGTCCTAATCACCCTGCCAGCCTTATCTTTCAGGCAGGAGCCTGCATTGTTTATTCTCCTGTCTAGGCCACACCATTGTTTAGGCTGGGTGCCCTCTGGAAGGTCTTTCCTCCTTTCGCGGTCCATCCAACCCAATACATGCCAGAGGCCAAAGTCAAGCTCCACCTGCCTTGGGAAATCTTCCCTCCGATCACCCCCTTGACTATGCCTGCCCCTCCCTCTGAATTCCCATAAAGGTATCACACAAACTTGGGCCACCGAAGGGGCACCTGAAGACTTGTAGACCCTTGAAGGCAAAGAATATATCTCATCTTCTCACAGATGGCCAACAACGCACACTCCTTGCTTTTCCCCCACTCCCTCCTGCCAAGAAAAACTGGGATACTGATACAGGAAATGATTTATTTAAAAGATAAAATTTATGAATAAGTCCATGAAATGGGAAACGGACTGGATAAACACTGAGGTTTTCAAAGTTCAACCCTTGGGGGTGAAGTGGTTATGAGTTGGACTGCAGTCTATAAGGTTAGTAGTTCGTAACCACTGGCCACTCCATGGGAGGAAGGTGGGGCTTTCTACTACCGTAAACAGTTACAGTCTCGGAAACTCACAGGGGGAAGCTCTGTCCTGTCCTATAGAGTCACTACAAATCAGTACTGACTCGATGGCAGTGAATTTGTTTGTCTGTGGTTCCTTTGACCCTAAGCATCTATGATTCCAGGAAAATTCCGAGTTCAGCTCTAACTTTAAGACCCTGGCAGTGGGATGATCTCACTGGAGTGCTGGTAAGACTGCCACCAAGAAGACTGGCGACGGCTCTCTTTGGCCACCCAAATCATATAAAAGCCAGACCCCCAAAGATGACCTGGGTCCAAGGTTCCCTTCCACAGGCATCAGGAGAAAGGTTCCCCGAGGGGACAGCCTTGACTGGAGCCTGGTTACATGCCTGGACCATACTCGTCTGGTGTTCAAGGAGCTTCTCTTGTCCCCGGCTCCACAGAGGACTTCCCAGGAACTGTGGCAGTAGCAGAGGAGAGTCCCCAGGGACTTTCCCTTGCCAGGCAGAGACACTCCGGCTCCACCCACCAGCCTTCCGTCTGCTAGGGGGCCGAGGGCCGAGTCCCTGTGGGGCTTGACTGCCATGAGATCTGTCTCCAGTCACCACGAGCCGCCTGGGATGGCGAATTCCAAAGAAGTCTGGCCACTCTGGCGTCTCTATCAAAATCTGGCCTGTGGCCAACCTGCAGCAGGAGCTCATGGGCAGCCTCAACCGCAGAGCTTCCCTCTGAATGCTAGACTGACACAAACAGGTGACTCTACCACATCCAACGTGGATGTCCTGCTGCACACCCAAAAAGAACGGGTGTAAGTGGCATGATAGCTGCAGAGGGGAAAAACAATATCCTGGGCTTCTAAGACACCAGCCCTCTCCACCCTCCCCTTCCCTGTGGTCTGGTGGGAGTCCAGAAGGGCACAGTGCACAGTATCACAGACAGCTTCCTGAGTTAAACCCAGACCCAGGCTCAATCCTGACTCATGGTGACCTATCAGAGAGTAGAACTGCCCCTTGTGGATTTCTGAGACAGTAACTCTTTACAGCCTCATATTTTTTCCTTCAGAACAGCTGGTGGGTTTGAACCACTACCCCCGAAGTTCACAGTTCAATAAGTAACCCTCTATGCCATCAGGGTTCCTTGCTCTCTAAACTAGGGACCCAAAAATCCAGATTTCCTGATTAGCAACCTTGTGGCCTTGGAGAAGTTACTGGCATTCTCTCCATTGATACGTAAAGTAGAGATAGAAACACCAGGCCAAACCACCTCACTTAAAGGTTGTGAGGCTCAACATTATGGATACGCTTTATAAACTGTAAAATATGAAGCAAATGTAAGTGAGCATCACCATTATTTAAATAATATATTACCAGGCCAGAGGAATGAAGCGCTAATGGCAAAATCTCATGTACCAGGAAAGAAGAGATTGTTGCGTGGTTTCCTGTGACCTGGCATTTGTAGTTCAGCGTGTGGGGGGGTGGTGGTTAAACTAAAATCAGACAACTCAGATGGCTCAGAGCTGGGTTGTACCATGACCTCTAGATATCGCAGTCTTGGTCCAACCAAGGTCCCAGCAGATGCGGAAAAGTCCATTCGGAAACAGTAAATATTAGCTTTGGAGGTGATTGGAAAGGAAATCACTGGCTTGGAAGAGAAACCAAGCCCAGGGGTGTGGGTTTGTGGGTTTTTGTCAAAGGCACCTCTAATTCCCATCCTGCCGTTTTTTCAGCAGATAAGCGAGCAGAGGGGAGTGCCCATCTGAGGGCCCAGCAGCGTGGAAAAGTGAGGAAGTTAAGCCCGTGAGTGACTCAGTTCTTCAGGGTTGTTGGCCTGCGCCCAGCTGCCCCCACTCCCCTTGAGGAGGAAGGGCCTGTGCTTGCTTGCTCAGCATTTCTGAGACAGGAAATTGGGAAAGGGTCCCAGGGTCTGGCCCCAGGAAAGAGGCCAGGGCAAGCTCCTTGCTGGGCCGGGCCATGCCACGGAACTATTCTGATCAGCTCCCCCAGGCCCCATGGCCCCGGTCTGGACCCCAGGGGGAATGAGGCAGTAGGAAGGAATGTGCTCTGCAGGCTGTAGGGCCAGTCAGTGCAAAGGGGACAGCATGCCTCCTGGCACCTTGGGGTCTTTCTGGGCTCACCTCTGTAGTCAGCCAGGGCCAATTCCTTCCTCTGAGAGGTCCTGAAAGGTGCCTGAGGAGGAGCGGCTCCTCCTTGCTCTGCTCTAAGGACAGAGCTCATTCATCTCCTGCCCTGGGGCCCTCGCACAACCTAAGGACATAGGACATGTCCCATGGGGGCAGTGCATGGGTCCTACGGGGGCACAGAGGGCCAGGTCACCCAAGGTCAGAGTGTCAGCTTCAAGTGATTAAAGATGTCCTTTAAAAGTTAGGACAGCCCCAAAATAGTCAGTTTCCCTTAATAGTCTGTCGAAGGATCTGGTCACCAGTGACTCCATCGGAACCTGCCTCACATCTCCACCCATTCTCAGCCCGTGATCACTGGGGAACAAATTCCCCAATGTCAGCCACTGTGGGAAGCAGGAAGGCCTTTCATTTGTCCTAAATTTACCTCGTCACCGCTCTAGTGAGGCCCTCTTATTCCCATGTTTGGGATTTGAGGAACCATTGTCTTCCCCAGTCTACAGGCATGACGCCACTGAAACTCCTTTTTAACCCTTGCTCCCTCTCACCAAGGAAACCTCATTTTTAGGAGCCTCCGTGGCCGGAAAGGCCTGGCTGGGAAGGCTTTCAGGACTTCCTTGGGCCAGGAAAAATAAAAAAGCAAGAACAAAACCGAACAACTCAAGTCCGCTGCTACCAAGTTGATTCCAAGTCAGGGTGACCCTACGTAGGGTTTCTGAGATGGTAAATCATCTCGGGAGCAGACAACCTCACCTTTCTCCCATGGATCATCTGGCAGGTTTGAATTGCCAACCTTGCAGTTAACCAGGTCCATGCCTAACCCACGGTGCCACCTAAGCTCTTCCTTAGGCAGTGATGAGCCTTCTTTTCCAGATTCTGTGGTTAGCGAGCATACTTGCCCAGAACTTCTCAGAGCTGGGAGGGGATTTTAAAATGCGGGCTCCCGCTCCCGGTTCCACCTTCCCGGGGACTAGGCAGGGTGCTTCCCCGCTCTGCTGGAATGGCAGCCGAACAGTGGGAGGTGCCCACTCCTGGCCAGAGCAACCATTGCCCAATCTTTGGTCTGACAGTGCGTTCCTTACGCTGAGTCCAAGCCTGTTATTCAGAAGCTTTGCCTGTTGGTAAGGTCCATGCCAGTGGATCAGAGAGCTAGCTAGGTAAGCAACCTGTCCCTTGAGACCATGACGAATCAAAGGTGAGTCCTTCCCCTGGTTACTTTTAAGAAGAGATTTGCCAAAAGCCTTGTGCTCCCAGGAATGGCACTAGCTTTTCTCCTCTGAGCACATTGCAGTGAGAGCTTGTGCCTGCCATCCTCTGCCCCTCAGCCTGGAAACTGTGGTCCAGAGAGAGGAAGAAGCGCGGCTCCCCCTGGACGCCGGATGTGTGCTAATATACCCAAAGGCTCCACCTGAGTCGAACCCACAAACAAGCCAAACAGCTACCCACTCTGGGGGCCCTAGAGCCACCCCTCAACCCCCAGCCTAGCCCACTCATGCATGGGATTTCTACAGTAGCAATTAATCCTGTCTTTGCTTCTGGAAGACTCCACAGGAAAAAATAACAGGAGGAAATGGACCACGATTAGCCATAAGAAGGAGAGCATGACCTGGAAGCTTTGTCCACCTGCCTCCCCCCTGGTTCCTGGGACTCTCTGCAGCAGCACATCCCTCTCTAGGGCTCCCGGATGAAAGGCCTAGCTCAGATCCCTGAAGGCACACAGGGTCAGGGCAGCATGGGTGGTGGGATGGCAGAGCAGGGAGTACAGGGAAGAGGCTCTGTGGGTATTTAATCTGCAGGCTCTGGCTGTCAGTGGCCACCAGGTGTCACTGCCACCTTGAGAACAGTCTCCCCAAAGGCCTTCAGAGTCACTGGTGCAGAGGGTCACAGCATCAGTGGCCAGCTCTAATGGGGGGGGGGGGGAATGACAAAGTTGGAAGTCCAGCCAGGCAGTGGTTAAGCTGCAATCAGCCAAATTGGGCTTCGCCACCTGCCTCTGGGTTTGGACCTCTTACACCTCTGTCAAGGCTTCTGACACCTTGGAACCACTCCCAAACCGGTGCTTTGTTTGCTAATGAGAATTCATCCAGCTCAGGGCTGGTGATAGCAAAGTATGGTTGTGTCCACTTCCCTGCTTCACACCCCCGTCCCTCCCCACTTGATTGGTCTCTTGGTTCTTCTAGAACCAAAGGATACACGCTCTCATGGTGCAGTTGTCAGCTCGCATCTATAGAGAAAGTCGACAATTGGCTAATCATGTCTTCCCTGGTCTTGGGCAAGCAGCAGCTCCTAGGGTTTGTGACGCGAGCCAGGAGCTGCTTCTGCGTGAGTCACCAGAGATACAGAAGAAAGAGGCCACATGAGGGGATGAGGGTGAGGACTACTCCGGAGTGATGACCTCAAAGACATGCACTGCTGTGTACAGCGCTGGCTGGGGCCCAGGTCATACCCACGGGTTGGCATGAAGTTAACTCATAGGATCCCTGACACCAACTCCCACAGGCTGGTAGAGCTTTCAGTTAAAGATGTTCATTCAGATTGGAAAGCCGCGTGGCAAGTCTATATTTCAGTGGCACATCAAGGGGACAATGGGGGTGATAGTGATCCACCAGGGGGGGGGCAGGGCTTTTGATCACCATCATTTATATACAATTGGTAGCACTAGGTAGCGATGGAAAAAGTGCAGAGACTTCTGGTTAGCTTTATGATGGTTGTTAGAACATTCTCTGCAGATGACAGAATTTTCATCCAGGCAGACCACTCCCATGTACCCACCATGGTGCAGCCAGGATGCATTCCAGGTACTCTGCGGGCTCTGGAGACTCAGCAGTGAACAAGCTTCAAGGACTCAAGGAAATCCACGGGCAACAGTATTAAGAAGAAAGAGATGGTCGCCAGTGACTCGCAGTGACAACTTACAACGGGATGGTTGAGGAAATACTTGTCACACGGTTGGGAAGGAACCAGGCCCACAGGATAAGAGGGAGACGCGTGTCAGAGAGAGACCGCAGCTAACACCAACACCTTGGCCAGTGGGGCTGGGCTGTGTGGGCGAGAACTACAGCGAGTGAGGTAAGAACAAAGAGGCAGGTATGGGGCCTATACAAATTGCTTGGGGAAAATGGGGGCCTGGGGTGGGCGAAGAAGGTTTAAGGGTAAAATAGCCAAGAATTCTGCGTTGGCCTTGCTATATTGAAGATGCAGCTGAAAAGTGCTGCAAGGTAAGAGTGGACGTGACCCGCCACTGGGCTGGGTGGCAAGGCAGTGACTCTGACAAGAGCACCATCAGCAGAAAGATGGGTCGTGGCTGGAAGGGGCTAGGGGACATGTGAAAGGGAGACGATGTCGAGCGGCCCATGCAGAGGAAGGATGTTTGCAAAAGGACGGTAGTAGAAATCGTACAGTCCGCTTGACGAGACTGAAATATTGTCGTATCATCTGGACGCCCGCCGTGGCATGCTTCCCCCACATCTGACTGTTGCTCTGAATGAGAGGCTGAGCAAAGGATGCTGGGAGTTCTGTCTTTATAAAAACAAGGAATGTGTTGCCCAGAGAAGCTAATGTTCTCTGTGGGATAGAAACTATTTGCCCGGTATGTTTCTAATTGAACTTCACTTCATCCAAAGTGATTTCCACCCAAGGAGCCTTCACAAAGTTCATGGTGAGACTGCATTGTCTTTTAACTCCACTTTCCCACGGGCGTCTTGAAACCCTAAATTTTACTGCCAGAAGGGATCTTGGTAATGGCTTTGGTTCAGCCCCTTATTTTGTGCATGAAGATACTGAGGCTCAGAAATGAGAAGAAATGGCCCACGATTACCTGGAGAGCCAGGGGCAAGGGGCCACCTAGTTCTCAGCCCAGACTTCCTTCCAGGTCTGAACGGTTTCTCTTGTCGAGGGCTGAGAGTGTGTCGTCACCTTAACAGAAGTACTTCAGGGCCTCTCACAGGCTCCTAGAGCGGCCTGATTTGTTTTTGTTTTTTTTTTAATCTTGCCTGGGCAGTGTCAGGCTCTCTTACTGGGGCATGAATTGTTTATAACTGGCAGCCCTGTCAGTCCCAACTTGGACACCTGGACCATCAGAGCAGTTCCATTCATCCCCAGGTGAAGACACAAGGATCCTCCTTTGCAAAGAAATGTTTCGAGCTCAATAACTATTAAGATACCATTTCTTATCAGAATTGGGGAAACTGAGGTTCAGAGAGGAAGCTGACTTGTCAATGATCATATTGCTCTAGTTTGTGCATTTTTGATAAAAATATTTCTTATCTATTATGTTTCTAGCCCCCTTGCATGGACTATGGAGCACCGACTACAGTCTTAGTGCTTTCTTGGTGATTTCTTGGTGATTCGGGTCCGTGATGAGGAACCTCAACCACACATCTGTGCTATGGATCTGTGACAGTCGGATGATGAGATGGGAGACGTGAGTAACTGGCTTCCCTGGAGAATCCACACTGCGTTACTAATGGACACACACCCTCCAGTGTAGGGCTGCCAGCCTTCTCATCTTCGTTACTGGAGAATTTCTAGAATCCGATGGCCTTTGCTTCTGACTGCAGTGCAAATCCCTTAAGGTACTGGGCTTTAGAAAAGGGGGAGATCTCAAAGCCGAATGCTGTAAGGAGCCCGCACCCAGAGGCTTCTTACAGCCAGCCAGCCAAACATCAGTGTCAGGCAGTTGGTCCTGACTCACGGAGACAGCGTGGGATTCAGAAGGAATTCTCATTTATAAACTGATCAACCTCAAAGCCGAGCAAGGGTAGTCACCATTCTGCGCACACAAAGTTACACAACTCTTTGGGGGCAAAAGTAGACTGGGACTGTCCTTTCACTTGCTGTCCCATGTTCTTAGCATCTCATCACATAGATGTGCAGTAGAGAGAATAGTTAGGATATTGGGAAGTAAGATGGGATTAGAGACCCCTCTAACCCTGGGGCCCTCGCTCTCCCCCGAGCTTTTGGCGCTGCACAAGTTTCCCAGTGGATTCCCCACTGGCCTGCTGTGTGTCCTGTAGTGGGATCAGCCATGAGTCCTGCACCACAGTTCACTGGCATCTGACCAACCGCCTCTCCTTTCCCTCAGGAAAGAAATAATTTCTAATACGATATTTGCCTTGCTACTTTCTCCTACCACGAGGCACCTGACTCTCCCCTCAGTCTAGACTAGCAGATTCCCCAGGAAGGCCCTCTTTCTCTGTAAATTTGGCAGACCCATCCCGGCTTAGGCATGACTAGCTGGAAGAAGTCTGGCCCGGTCTGAGTGATGGGCCGGTTGTCAAGAGGGGCCAAACTGACTCCCACGCCCTGGAGAGTTCGAGTTTACAGGGAAGAACGCCAGCCAGGTCCCACTTCATCCCTGAACAGGGCAATGGCTAGAAGGGAGAGGGAGAGGAAGAGGGGGAGGGAGAAGACCCCATAGATCCTGTCCAGCCTGGAGGATGTAGAACTCTGTCCTAGCCCTAGTGGAGGATTCGGAATGGCTCTGGGCTTACTGTGCCACTTCCCAACTGCTTACCTGTGGCTGCTGAGTGGTTAACGGTCTCTGAGGAGACAGGGCAGGGGCCCTGGACAGCAGCTGGTTCATCTTGCTTATGACCAGTTCTGTGATGAGTTGTCTGTCCTCTGCCTGGTGCTCCCCGATCAGAGGCATACTGCAGTCCATGACCTGGTGGAAGGTGAAGTAGTTGAGGAAGAGACAGGAAACAGAAGAGATAGGAGTTAAGCTGGCAGAGGGGAGCTGAAGCTGGTGTTGTCCGCAGCTTGAAGCACGCTCCTGGGCCAGAGAATGATCTGTCTCCTCTCTCCTTGCAAACCTGTGCATTGGGCCTTCCCTCCAAGCTTCAGGACTCACAGAGACTGGTAGACCGAGGACCAGATGGATGTTGTGGGGAGAGGTAAAAGCAATGAGAGATGTGCTTCCAGGGCTGGGAGGTTTGTAGGCAGGGGAATGGGAAGAGAGGACACGTCCTTTATCCCCTCGGGACAGAGGAGGCAGTTTTCACCTCTTTGTGACTTTTCATCCACACAGTCTCTGTCCCCAAACATGCTCTGCTCACTAACTGGCCCCCTTCCTGCCTTGGCTCCGGATCCACTATGCTGCTGGCCTTCGTCTACCACCCCTCCTGATACCTCCTGTCCTGCCAGGCCCAGGTCAGTATTTCCCTCTTTTCGGAAGCGTCTGCCTCACTCAGATCGTAGGCGGTACAGTCTCTCTCTCTCTTGATTATGAGTACGAAAAGGGACCCCAGACAGAGAAGGGTGGTGACCACCCACAAGATCAGAGGATCAGAGGAGGATGGACAGGAAGGTGGGTCTCAGGGCTTCTCTCTCTCTTTCTCTCTTTCTCTCTGTGATGTCAGACTTTTGAGGTCAGACTTACCTCAAAAACGTAGTCTTTCCCATCTTTGCCATGCACCGCTTTGACAGCGCAGATGTCCAGGCCACCAAACATCTCAGAGCAGGTGTCCACCCAGAGCTTGTACCTGGAGGGAATGGAAGGCAATCTGAGCCTGGGACATCAGCTCGCATCGAGTCAGCTTGCTGGTCCAGCTTCTGGCTGCCTTCACTTCTCCTGTCCTCTCATTCTTTCCCCAGGAAGCTCATTTCCTTAGATCCAGTGCCTTCCCCTCTGCTCTCCAGAGCCTGTCTGCCTTCCGTCTTTGTAGGCTGAAAGCAGGCCTCACCTCCTCAAGGAGGAGGCTTTGCTTGGCTACTCCAACCCACCCGATGACTCCATCCTCAGGCGTGTGTGGTCTTGATCGCCTTCGTGCAGCACATGACCCAGCCCTGTCTGATCTTGTGAATGGGCTACTTGGCCCTGAGTGTCTTCTCCATCCTGTTAAATCGAGGCTCCCTTTGGAAGGGCTTTTCCTCTGGGGGAGCCTCCCCCGCTAGGCGTGTCACCCACCTGTCTGACATGGCGATCTGTTCCAGCATCGCTGAGCCCGTGTTTGTCTTCCAATTCCCTGAGATGGACGTCCTCCTGAAACAGAGTCCCACCAGGGCAGGACAAGACGGGCAGGCAGTGAGCTATACTGGCAAGAGGAAGGCATAACCACCCACAATTTGAGCTACTGGCTGCTGCCCCCACTCACTGTGCCAGCACAGTCCAGGGACCTCTGCCGAGCCCCTGCCTGCAACGTCCTCCTCTTCCTGACAAAGATCCATGGAGTCTTCCTTGATCTTTCCAACCAGAGGAGCTCGTGCTCTCCTTAGAGACCCCCACTCCCCACCTCTGCTTACGCCTCACTTACAAGCCTACAGACCTGTGCACGCAGAATTCTGTATTTTAGTTACTGAAGCAAAGTCCTATGTTCCCAGGTCTGTGAACCACTCAAGGATATAGACCGTGTATTCCCAGAGCTGAGCCGTTTGGGATCTGGTCTGTCTGATCGGTATCTAGAAACGGAATCGAATTGTGTCTAGGAACTCCCTTAGAATTTATGACTACCTCCCAGGGATCCTTCATAGGCTCACTCATCCTATCAACAATTTCCAAGATGCCACCGTGACTCTAGGTAAGTCAGTTCACATCTTTGGCTTAAATTGTCCATCGCTGAGCACATGTGGGAGTCTGCCAGCCACGGACTAGATCAGAAGCACACAGCCTGCTTTCTGATTTTAGATCTACTCTGACCTGACCAGGTAGCTTTCGGTGCCTCACCTTGCTTCTCTGAGGCTTTCTTGTTGCTCAAAACAGGGTGATCGTGAGGGCCAATGGGCAAAGGTTGTGCAGATAAACTGTGAAGCATCCAAAGCCCATCTTTTCAATGCTGAGTCTCCACACCCCCCCAGTCCAGATGAAGATCCTTGCTCACATTTCTGACAGAGCCAGAAAGCGCTGTCTCCATGCGGTTTGGAGACGGCTTGTCTCTCCGTCGCAGTTCCCAGGAATACGATCCCCAGAGATCTGACTCCAGGCAATGTGAAGTCTAGACATACAGCTAGGGAGCCACTGATGGGATAGAATCTGTTCCTCACACTTAAGCAGCACTGACAACTCTCCAAGTTCCTTCTCACCAAACCCCTCATTCAAGCCTTCCTGAAACCCCACTATTGACAGCAGGCTAGGGTCCCTGCCCCTAGCTGACAGGCAAGAAGGTCCGAAAGGTTAGAAGACTTGTCCAAGGTCATGTGTCTCTCTTGTCAATGGAGCTATGAGTTAAAACTTCAGTTCCCCCAACTCCCTCCGTACACCCCCCTACCTAGCTCAGAAATGCAAACGCAACAGGTGCCAAACCTCAACAGAGAAAGAAAACAGCACTGTCATCAGAACACTGATGGTTTACAGGTGTGCCCCTGTGACTGCATGGACTCCTCCAGAAAGGGACAGAGAATCACTCACTCAGCTGTCATAAGTAACAGGGTTTCACAAACTTTAAGTAAAGGGTAGCTCTATTCCTACATTTGCGTCGCATTTTATGCCTCACAAAATCTTCCAGAGTTCACTTTCCACCCTTTTCTAAAAAGAGGGACACAGATCCTTGAGAATATAGACACAGACCCAAACTAGCTGTCCAGGACATGCAAGGATCAGAGGGGCCACAGAGAATCACTCAACAAGAGCTCCCCAGCCTCCCCGGTGCTGAAGGTCATCTGCCCTTTACTGAGAGCAGAGGCTGGGATAGTGCCTTCTTCCCATGTGACATGGCATCTCCAGGGAGAGGAGAAGAATCCTAACCTTGCCTAGGCATGGCCAAACAATCCCCGCTTCTAAGAGCAAAGGTATGCCCAAAAGGTAGGGGAAGAGAAATGAGCGAGAGAAGTTGAGCGTCCTAAGCATTCTCTCAAAGAACAGACTCTCCTTTATACATAAAAAAGGAAGCAAATGTTTTCTATAGGTATTCTGTTCGCCAACCCCTCATCAATGTTTGCGAATGCCTTCTTTATTTTTAGACTTCATTCTCGATTGCTTTTGGAAACCCTAATGCTTAAAAAATTGGTGTTTCCTTTTAAGGATTAAGATGCTTTTACCCTACTGTCATCATCAAGAAATATTTTTAAGATGTGGTAAAAGTATATCTAACAAAATATTTACCAACTCAACAATTTTCCCATGGACAATTCAATGACCTCGATCGTGCTTATCTTACTGTATCGCCATTACCACCATCCATTTCAAAATCCTTCTACTGTCTTTAACAGTATCTCTCTTAAGCAATGACTCCTGTTTCCCCTCTCCCGCCCACCCCTGGAAATCATTCATCGACCTGGGTCTATTTCATATAAATGGGATCATAGATGACTTGTCCTTTTTAAAAAATCATTTCATTTGGGGGCTCATACAACTCTTATCACAATCCATCCATCCATCCATCCATTGTGTCAAGCACATTTGCACATTTGTTGCCATCATCATTTTCAAAACATTTTCTTTCTACTTGAGCCCTTGGTATCAGCTCCTCACTTTTCTCCTCCCTCTCTCCCACCTTCCCTCATGAACCTTTGATCATTTATCTTTTTTTTTCATGTCTTACACTGACCAATATCTCCCTTCATCCACTTTTCTGTTGTCCAGCCATCTGGGAGGAGGTTATAGTAGATCATTGTGATCAGTTCCCCTTATCTCCCCCCCATGTTCCCCTTCCCCTCCTGGTATGGCTACTCTCAATATTGGTCCTGAGGGGTTTATCTGTCCTGGATTCCCTGGTGATGACTTGTCCTTTTGCGACTGACTTGTTTCACACACAAAATGCTTTCAAGTTCCTTCCATGCTGTGGCATGTACCTAGAACTCATTTAATTTTATGGCTGAGTACCATTCCATTGTATGTTTGCTCATTCATCTGTCCATGGACAGGTCGTTTGCACCACTTTGCTAAATAGTGCTGCAATGAACTTGAGTGGCCAGGTCTTTGTTGTGTTGCCTGCTTCTGATTCTCTTAGGTACAGATCTGGAATTGGAAATGTCAGACCATAAGGCAGTTCTCTGTGTAAATCTGCGAGGAACTGTCTAATTGTTTCCTTAGCAGCTACACCATTTCACTCGATCACCAGCAGCCAAGGAGCGCTCTGGCCATACTGGCTCCAAGGCAGATATGTTTGCTCTTGGGGCAGTCCATGGTACTTCCAGTATTCTTCGCCAGCACCACAATTCCAATGCCTCCATTTGAATGCTTCTCTGAGCCCATACCAACACCTGCTGTTTTCCATTTGTTACTGTCTGTCTGTTTTTTATTTTATTCTAGTCATGCTAGGGGGGGAGGTGGTGTCTCTTGGTGGTTTTGATTTGCATTCCCTTAATGACTAGTGGTGCTGAGCATCTTTCCATGTGTTTGCTGGCCATTTGTATGTTGTCTTGGGTGAACCGTCTACTCAGGTTCTTCGCCTAATTTTTGATTGGGCTGTTTGTCTTTTTCTTGCTAGGAGTTCCTTATAAACTCTGGATATCAGATTTTGACAGATGCATGGTTCTATGTAGGGGGCTTTTAGAATGCAAAGATGGGGAAATTGCTTTCCTAGGTTCCTAAAAACATCTATTTTTCTGCTCGTGTGGGGAATTTTTAGAACAGTCTTTTAAATGATCCTGTTTTACATGATGTGTCTCTTTCAATCTCTTTCTGAAGCAGGAAGCCTATAAAATTGTAAACACACCTGAATCACGAGTCAAGTCAGTAAAGGTAAGAGAAAAAAAATCTATACCTCAATCTCTACAACGTTCCGGCCTGAATCCTTAGTGGGAGTGTGGGTAACGTGCCTGCAGCTGTACCGCATGGGAGGCGGCAAAGATGGCTCTACTGCTCTTGCCCCGGAGGAGGCCAGAGTCTGGGGAAGACCCAGTGAGGGGCACAGGCTAAAGGGCGGGTGGTAAAGGATGTTTGTGAGGAGCTCTGGGAAGGTGCCCCTCGCTACACCAGGAGTGTAGACACTGAAAAGAGGGCTGAGGGGGACAAAAGGGTCAACAAAGGAAAAAGGCGGTGCAGCCTGGGGGTCTGAGTGTCAACTTCATAGATTCACAATGCCAATGTCAACCTGGAACTTCCAGAAAGTGTTTGTTGCCCAAGAATTTAAGACTCCCATATAGTCGCTATTTTCATACTCTTTGCTTTTTGATGACAGGTTTTAGTCCTGAGGGCATAACTCTGCCTTGGTGAATGAACGTTATTGACAGTTGTGTTCTATCTCCAATCCTAAATAATGTCCAGACACGTTAACAGTCCATGCATCTTAGTCTGAGAACCTGCTGTATATAGGTATACTTTCCTTTTCTCAACAGTGCTTTAAGTGCTATACCATCGGCTAAATTAATGAAACTATTAATAGGACTGTCATATGCCTGAGGGGGATTATTTACAATATTCCCCAATAAATTGACAAGGATGTCTCCAAAATGGACCAGGGACATATATAAACTGTAGATATCTGGTGCATTATAAGCTTGCACTTAATAGTAAACTTTAATATGAGAACAATTAGTTCTTTTCACATGGCCCTACTCAATATTTGCCCTCACTAAGAGATCACTGAAGATATGGGTACTATATCAAAGAGTCATGAAGAAATCAGATGGTGTCTGGGGACTTAAAGCCTTGTCTTAAAACAAGCAGCCATTTAAGTGAGGTGTCAGCTAAGTCCACACAGAAGAAGCACACCAGTCAGTGTGATCTAAGGATTGTAAATTAAAAAATCCAAGAGCAGAGGAAGGAATTCTATTAGAGCTTAAATTCTAGGCTCTCCATTTACAGAAAGGTATGGATGACAGTGAAAGCCCAATATCCATTTGTCGGGTCCCCACTTGCATTAAAGTCTCTGATGAATGCCTACTCCTCATTCACCAGGGATGTGAATAATCTTACTATAAGACAGAATGTATTGGAAGGTGCATTACTCCTGATGTAGCTAGGTGAAAAATTAACACCTTATCATTTGTTCTCCCTTTTGACCTATTTCAAATTTTTTCTAGTTTTTATTATTTTTGGATTTCTTTTGGATTGATCTTTTCCTGTGTTTTATTTTGTTATTTCTGGTGGGTTTTTCATAAGACTTTCTTTATATAAAATCCAGGACAGGTAAATCTATAGGGACAGTCAGTGAGTTAATAGTTTCTTAGGGTTATGGCAGGGGTGGGTGCAAGAATGACGAGCATGTTCTAAGATTGGTTGTGGTGATGGTTGAACAATTCCTTTAAATATTGTATGGTATACGAATTATATGTCAACAAATGGTTTTGTTTTGTTTTTCAAAAGTGTGTGTGAGGAATGAAGTGCAAGATCTGGGATACACGATTTCTCAAACTGGAACTAGAAACCACTTGTGTTTCTTATGTAAATTATGGGTGGCAGGTGTCCTTACATCTTTCCTGTTTCAGAATTCTGATGGAGGAAACCTTCGACCTGTCATTCTGGCCAATGAGCAGCCAGGCTGAGAAGGCCCGCTACTTCACAACCACTGGGCTTCTGATGCTCTGCTGGGTCTTGAGACTGTGCGTTGAAGTCTGAGTTTCTCAGTGTTTTCTGTGCACTGGCTGTCTGCTGAAGCCTGGGGGTCCCTTCTCAGATGTATACAATGTTCACTACATACAAATGTGTTAAACAAAGTACACAGCATCACCCAGGAATTCCATGATTTAAAATACTTAAAATGACCATTGAGCCATGTATTAACATATAAGACTAATACCTGGTTAGCAATAGATATGCTTCTTGGAAATAATCAAATATAGTGGCAGCTCTAATACAACTACCATGATTTTAAAGGTGTGATGAGAGTAAGTGGTAAGTATGTGTGGCATCTTTAATGTGTTCGAAAATGGTCCGTGATTATTATTGACGACAAAGTCGCATGCACTGCTTTTACTACTCTCCTCTGCCGTCTATGTCTGTAATTGAGGGAGATGCTAAGTTTCACTTAGAGACTAATGAAACTGAATATTAATTTCTTTTCCCATCAAAGTTCATGGATCCCTCCTCCCATGTTCTGCAATCCTTGACTAAAGGGCACCTTCCCCCTGTGATCTGCCTTGTACGCCAAGAGGAGGTTCACCTGAGAGCCGGTTGCTACCTGGAGGCTCAGGAGGAAATGGGCTAAGAGCCCACCACGCACTCACATGTAAGCCTTGTAGTTGTTGCCTATCTTCTGGACCCGGATGTCGTACTTGGCGTCAATGAAAGGCTCTGCTGTGGCGTAGGTCTGGGTGAGGGCCACCACACTAGCGATGTCCTGGAAATCATAGTGGTTTTCCACTTTGACCTAATGTTGGAGGAAGACAGAGCGGGAGAGAAGGAGATCAAGATACACACTGAGGAGCTAGAAGAGCCCTGGGCCAAACCCATCAGGGTGCAACTGGCATATCACCTGCTCCCTTCCAGGCCCTTTCTCCTTGCTTCCCTGCTTAGGCCCAGAGACCACACCTTGCTGGTTTGGCAGCACCTGTGCCTCCAGGAGGGCCCAAAACATCTCCTTGGAAATCCTTCATCAGTGCCAGAGGAAGAACTGCCCACAGGTGAGCTCCCTCTACAGCTCTCTCCCAGAACCTTCTTGGCCTCAACCATTACCCGGGAGCTCAGCAGACTCCTCTGCCTTACCTTGCCCATGCCCGAGTGAGCATGGCCAATCTTCACCACAACCGGGAATGTGGGCAGTGTCAGCTGGAAGCAGAAGAGACAAGGAATGAATTGGTTAGAATGTGCCCATCTCTGTAAAATCGCACCAACATTCCTATTGGGAATGCCCTTGGAAGAGTCCTTTAAAAACTATTCTAATCTACTTACCTTACAAATGAAAAAACTCGGGCCCATAGCATGCTGCTATAGTCTAGAATCAACTTGGTGGCCGTGGGTGGGTACAGAGATCACACAGCATTTTAGTGGCAGGGCTACAAGAACTCTGCTCGCCTAGCTGGTACTCACTGTATCTTTACCACTCATGCTTCCATCTCTGCTTTAGAAAAAACCTGGGAAATACTGGCTGTCAGCCAGGAAAATCAAGAACAACAAAAACGCATCTTTAAAGGAGTGACTTTCACTAGATATAAATTATAACACAAAAGCCTCACTTTACAAAAGTCTGTCTTTGGACTCTTACCTGTCCCTCTCCTCAGGTCTCTCCCTGCCCTCCATATGTCCAGCTTCCCTGGCTTGAGCCTAAGCCTCCCCTCCGTCTTCCACACTTTCTTCCCTGCTCAGCAACTCCCAAAGCCACCACGAAACACAACAATATGCTGTGGCCTATTTTTGCCCAACTATGGGGCTGGAATGGGATTCCAGCCTAACCCCACATAGTGATTGTGGGTTAGGCTGCACCACAAGGTTAGCAGTTCAAAACCACAAGCAAGCTCTGAGGAAGAAAGATGAGGCTTTCTACTCCGTAAAAACTTAATCTCAGAAACTCGCAGGGATAGTTCTATGCTGTCCTATAGGGTCACTATGAGTCAGCATTGAGTCGATGGTAGTGAATTTGAAATGTTTTTTTAATTGGGCTGGCAAAGAGCTGATGTAAGAAGTCAATATGGTCATCATTCAAAAGAGATCCTTAAGGGACTCAGCTTTACCTCGAGACAGCCATGTGTTCGTAGAGAAGCAATACAAACTGGGAATGTTGGGCTAAGGTTAGGGTTAGGGTGAATGCTTTAGCCCCAGAGAACCACCCTTCCCATGGCCCTGCTACCCAGCATGTGCCGATCCTGTCAAAAGGACCAGCCTTCTAGGATGCTGCAAAATTCCGCGAGAGGGCACTAGGGTGGATGTCCAAACCAACTCATTGCCATTCAGTCAATTATGACTTAAAGTGACCCTATTGGACAAAGGGTCCACTTGAACTGCCCCTTTGGGGTTCCAAGCCTTTACAAAGCCTTATCCTGATCCCATAGAGTGGCTGGTGGGTTCCAACCTCTGACCTTGTGGTGAGCAGCCCAGCATGTAACCCACCATGCCACTAGGGCTCAGGAGCTCCTCTTCTGGTCCTCTCTGCCACCAACTTCCTGCGAGAAACTTCATTGAACCAACTGTACCTCCATCAAGGGAAGAGACGGACTGGCCTGGAAGCTTTCTATACTCTCTTCCAAGAACACATAAGGCTCGATCTTGGGCTGGTCACCAAATCTAGTCTCATCTTCCTCATCCAGGCTCGTCTACCTTTCAATGTCCTTCTTTCTAGGCATCATGAGCGCCATTAAAATGAAAAGACGTCCTTTGGAGGAAAGAATGCTGGCCCTAAAAAAGACCAGGGCCCCATGCGGGCCACTCCACTCTGCAGGAGAAAGAGGAGGCCACTTCTACCTCTGTGAAAAACTGCCTGGCAGGGGCCTTCTCCTCTGCCCTATAGGGTCCCTGTGAGTCGGAATTGACTTGATGACACGGAGTGTGTGACTGAGGCCAGGTGGAACGTAGGGCCTTGGAAATAATCTAGTTCAATCCTAGTTTATGGAGGGGGAAAAAAACCCAGGCCCAGAGCTAGCAAGTGCCAGCCAGGCTTGGAACCCTGCCTCCTATTAGACACTCCCAGCACTGTCCCAGGGTCCCATTCCCATCTGGAGTCCAGAACCCCAAAGGGATCCCAGCACCATTGTCCTCTGTTTTCCAAGCGGTCAAGGTTTCCAGAGAGCAGTGCCCTGTGATAGAAATCAGGTGTCCAACGACACGGAGAGGGCTTTGCGGTCCCAGGGTTTATTTTACGCCCCACCAGGAACACAGGCCTCGGCCATCTGCAGAAGCTGAGGCTCTGGGTATGGGAACGCATTTCTAAAGCCCTGGCTCCGTTTCTCTGACATCCCTCCCCACCCCCCTAGCAGACAGAGCCAAGACACACACACACACACACACCCCAACTTTCTCTGTCCTGTTCCATTACTGTTTGCTGTTGCTTTGGAGCCTCATAAATAGGGCATTGAAAACACTTCCTGCAGCTGAAAGCAGCCCTGAGTAGCCGTCTCATTCCCAGTGTGCGGCTCAGCGAGAGGTCCGCTCTTCTCAGTCACTGTCTCTTTTGCCTGTTGTCATTCTGTCTGCCTCTCTCCGACGCTGCTGCCTCCCTCTCTCTGCCTCTCCTCACCCATGCTCCTTCTGCCTGGATCACAAGCGCGGGGTCACTGCGCCCTCCTGCATTTGTCGTTGTCAGGATCTCTTCCGCCTGTGACACCATCCCCTTCAGAGCCTGGGCAGGGGAACTCGAGGCTGGGGGGCCTCCCTCCTGACTTCCCTCTTCATCAGCCCGCCAGGGTCCTGCAGCTTCAGGTGGCCTAGCGCCAGGGAGGGCGGAGCCCACTGGGGCGGGTTCGGTCCTGGAGCCGCCCCATCAAGTCTGGGGCGAGGGGCGAGGGGCGCGACGCGTTCCGGAGTCCTGGAGGGTCTTTTCGGTACAAGGGACCCCACAGGCTCCGGCGCCGTCCGGTGCTCTGCGGTGTCATGCCCCGGGGCCCCGGGGTCGCGCCAGGCTGGGCGCTGGTGCTGCGGTTGCTGGCCCTGCTCCGGCCACCCGCGCTGAGCGACGCGTGCAGCTGCGCCCCCGCGCACCCTCAGCAGCACGTCTGCCACTCTGCGCTTGGTGAGTCCGGAGGGGGTGCGGTGGGGGGGGGGGAGCAGTGGCGGACACCCGCCTGAAACAGGTGCTGCCCAGAGTCTCCATGGGGGTGGGGGAAGGGAGGGAACGCGGGGAGGCGGCCAGTGACTCCAGAACAAAGGTTCCCAGGAACTGGCCAGTAATGACTCTAAACCCCTGGCTGGAGGCTGGGGGTGCCTGTGGTGGCGGCGGCGGCGGCGTGCATCCTAAACACCCTGCCTGCCTCAGTGTCCAGACTTGCAACTGTTGTTCCCAGCACGCTTCCATTCCGAAGAACACCCTGTGGCATTCCTTGCTCCTCTGCCTGGCATGCCCTTGGCCCAGGCAAAAAAATCCTCATCCTTCAAGGCCCAACTCAGAGGGCCCTTCTCTCTTCCGGCTTCCTGGCTCTCTATTTACCCCTTGGCGCTCCTATAACACCTCTAACATCCTGTCCTCCTGTTGTCCCTTGGGGTGTTCTTTATACTGCCTTCGCACTAAGCTAAGTGTTCTGCAGGAGGGGGTCCTGTCTGAGGTCCATGACAAGCCAGGCCGAGAGGAGGACGGTCATCAACAACATTTGACGAATGCTGAAATGCCTCGGGATGGGGTGCTTCTGTGCTGAGTCAGCCTGTTTGTTTGTTTGTTTGTAACTCATTATCTATGCACTAACATCAAGTCTGAGCCTCTGAGCCCCCAAGAAGCTCCCCACCTACTAACCCCCTGCAGCACTGGGCCCTGGAGAACTTGAGCTCTACTTATTACTAGGTTCAAAACAGGCAGATAGCTGAGAGACTGTAGGGCCCTGGATAGGCTGTCGGCGTTTAAAACTGAGCTACCACTGCCATAGAGGGGGTTCCCAGACCCCATTCTCACATACAGCCCTCCTGCCCACAACCCAACAGAACTTAAGCCAACAGCTGCCCCACAACATCCTCCAGCGGCCCCAGTGTCTTGCATGACCCCCGTCCCAAATGGACTGCTCCCACTGGCTGTTGAAGGTGCCATCTTTCCCTATGCAGTGATCCGGGCCAAAATCACCAGTGAGAAAGTCGTGGCTGCAAGTCTAGCCCCTGCCGATCCCCACACGATGATCCGGTATGAAATCAAACAGATAAAGGTACATGGGGACAGCACAGAGCACTCACCCTCCGGGGCTGGTGGAGGGCCTGGGATCTGTGTTCTGGGAGAGGATGGGACTGGATGTCAGGTGTTGGGAACCTATGCTGAAATGGAGGCAGATGAGATCTTGGGAGCTGGGCTCAGGGAATCCGAGTGACAGCGCTGGATGGGGCCACCTAATCCCACCAAAGCCTGTGCATGGGGCCACTGACGGCATCTCCTCTCTCAGGGGAATGACCTAAGGTTGAGCGTTTTTTAAGGAGAGCAATGATCCAGCGGGGCCATCTGTATGCACCAAGCCCCATACTAGTTTTTTGCTTCGCTTGTTAGACGGAGAAATGAGACTATGTGGCTTGTAGAAATCTAGAGGTCACTCATTGAGACTATACTGTGTTGCCTTCCAGATGTTTAAAGGGTTTGAGAAAGTCAAGGATGTTCAGTATATCTATACACCTTTGGATTCCTCCCTCTGTGGTGTGAAACTAGAAGCCGGCAGCCAGAAACAGTATCTCTTAACGGGTAAGTTCAAGACCAGCCACAGGGCTTAAGAGAGCCTGCCCTGCGGAGGGCAGCCAGCAGCCTTCCTTGGGCAGCAAGCTGAGGCTGTGGCATTTGGTTAGGGATAGAAGGGAGCTTTGTTAGTGACAGGCAGGCTCCTGGCTGCTGGGGCAGACTTTGAATTGGGAGGAGCCTTGGGCACCTCCCTTCCAATGGAAGAGCCCTCAAGACAGTGACTTGGCCATGGCTTCTACGTTGTCAGGACAGGTTGCTCTCACAGCCTGCAGCAGCTGGTTCCAGTTCCAACACTTCTACTTGGTGTAAGTCTTTTGTCTATCTTCAGCCAAAATCCGCCCCTTTTAAGTCACCCTTTGTGGGTTCAACCCTGCCCTCTGCTCCATGATTGCACCCCTAAGCTGGTGGAGCCCCGCAAACAACAGCCACATCCACCCTAGCTCGAGGTCTGCTTTCTTCCAAGTTGAGCTCTTGCTTAGGAGGCAGGGTTCCCAGGCGCCTTCCCATCCTGCTTCCTGCAGCCCAGTGCCCAAAGCTGGACACAGTCCTGCAGAGCGCATCTGAGCCCAACAGAGTCAAGGAGGTCCATGTATGTGGACACACACTCCCTATTACTGACTGCGGCCCATGATTCCATTAGCGGGGTACAGCCACATCAGGTCACACACACTCTTGGCTCACAGTGAGCCTGTGTGACTGACTCGCAGCCCAGGCCCAGTCTGGGGACACGGCAAAGCACAGGATAATGGGAGCCTTCATGGTAACATGCTTCGGTCTCCATAACCTTGGAGAGAGAACCGTGTCTTCCCCAGGCAGAATTTCTTGGGCCCGAAGAGTTAAAGGCCCGAGCAAACACAGGGCTCCAGAGGCAAATGCATGACCTGCTCACGTGTTTTGGAATTCAGGGAAAGAAGGGACTCTGTGTGGTGGTGCATGACCAAGGAAGGCTTCCTTATGGAAGTAGGCTCCAAACTGGCCAGAAAGGGTTAAAAGATTTAGCAAGAAGGTGGGAGAACTGGCAGTGGAATTTCACCATTCCTCACTTATTCGGTAACCAGGGAGCCAGACCTGGAGCAGGAGAGTGGGGATTCAGGGAGGAGTCACATTCCTCAAGAGTCCACAGTCCAGTCATGGCTTTGGGACGTGGTAGACATTGGAGCCCACAATGATAGGGGTGCTCCAGCTCTTGGGATGGGAATTTAGGCTGGCCTGGGGAGCCTCTGGATGAACTGAGTGCCCAGTTCCTAGGACTAGCAGGCTGGGATTTTTCATGCTCAGTTATCCCACTTCCTTCCTTAGCACTGACCTCCTATGTCTAGTCCTCTGCTGAGCACTATGGCTCCTCAGTGGCAGCAGGAGATGGGTTCTCTGCTCTCAAGGACACTACGTTCTACTAGAGGGTAGGTGTGGGGAGAAATGATGAAATATACACCTACCAAAAAGTCACACGTGGCACCCAGGCCGCTCAGGAGAGGATACAAGCTCCTTCACCTTGTGTTGAAAGCCCTTTGTAACCTGAACATCACCGGCCTCCCTACATGTCCCCTGTTAGGGACACATCCCAACCCCTCACTTCTAAAGCTGAACAGAGCTGCTTGCTGTTGCATAGTGTCTGACTGGGTTGTGCTCCTCCGTGTTTGCACAGAAGGGTCCCAATGGCCAGGAGCACACATCCTCCCAGCCATTCCCACAAGGCCCAGCCTCAGCCTCTTCTCCTTGACACCTTCCTTGCTCACTGCCCTGTCCATACATTGAGAAAACGGTGCTGCCCTTTCTTCTTATTTCAGAATCATCCAAATAGTATACGTTTCGCCTACTCTTCTGTCTACCCTACTAGTCTGTAAGCTCCCTCAAGCAGAGAGCCTGGCCTCCTTATTTCTGTATTCCTCATTTGAGGCCATACTAGGTGCTCAGTAAGCTCAAAGGGCAGTGTGCCCTCAAGGCCAAATTGAGGGTCCAGCAGTACTGCCAATGGTCCTTGAAGGAAAGGATGGAGTGAGGTAAGTAAAGAAGGGCAACATGCCTATGAGGAATGGGAAAGACATCCGAGGAGTGGGAGACTGGCCGGGAAGAACTGGCAATGGGGAGGTACCTCTTATTTACGGATCATCTTCTGTGGGCCCAGAACTACGCTGGGAATCTTACGGAGATTCTCTCATTGAGTCCTCACAACTTTACTCTTCTCATTTCCAACTGACGAGGTGTCCAGGCATCCCAAAGGACACACAGTTAGTACATGATAGACGAGAAAGACGCCCTGACCAGTCTGCCTTCCAACCCTGTGCTCATCTCTTTCACTAAGGTAAAGGGAAGGGCTTGGCGTCATCCGTTCTCACAAGCCTACTTCAGGCAAACACAGTCTATGTCTTTTCCCGCTAGAGAGATTATAAGGGTTTGGCTGGTCCCTTCCTTGGGCTCCATGTGCCCATTGTCATCCACATGTCCATGAAAAGACTATCCTTTGGGGCTTTGCAAGGGCCTGGGTCCTTGGAACCACAGGGGCCAACGGTGAACCTAACAGAAGGCTATTTTCCATTTCCTCTCGAAGGTCAGGTCCTTAACGATGGAAAAGTCTTCATCCACCTGTGCAACTACATCGAACCCTGGGAGAACCTGTCCTGGCTGCAGAGGGAAAGTCTGAATCACCATTACCATCTAAACTGCGGCTGCCATGTAAGGAGCTGTCCATTCCCAAGGCCCTTTGTGGGGGGGAAGAAATGTCAAATTTCTTTTTTAAAAAAAATGACTTCCTTTAGTCTTTACAAGGAATTAAAGAGTTCCACTTAAAGGTGAAGGTATTAAAGCTCTGGGAAGGGAAGTGACCTACTTGAGGCCAGCAGTAGAGTAAGAATTCTTAGGTCTCTCTGACTCCAGAGGGGCCATTACCCAAAGCCTTTGAATCGATTTGGACCCAGAGTGAACTTATGAAGGATTTCCCAGCCTGGCAATCTTTCTGAGAGCAGGCAGCCTCCTCTTTCTCCTGTGGAGCAGCTGGTGGCTTTGAACCACTGACTTTACAGTTAGTAGCCTACTCCCCAGCACCACAAGGGGTCCTGGAGAGATGCCAGGAGTGGGGCAAAATGTCACGGGGGAACACAGAGGGAAGAGAAATCAGGGGACAGTTTGGAGACTCAGGCTTCAGAAACCAAGAGGCACTTGAGAGGGGTTGAGAAGGTGTTTAAACGTCTGAGAGGCAGTAAGGGAGAAGAGCACCTTCACGTGTAGTACACACTTCTCACTTGCATGTTGTGTGGCCGTGACTCTAGATCACTACCTGCTATACAGTGCCCTGCGCCATCTCGGCCCCCAACGAGTGCCTCTGGACAGATTGGCTACTGCAGCAGAAGCTCTACGGGTACCAGGCCCAGCACTATGTCTGCATGAAGCATGCCGATGGCACCTGCAGCTGGTACCGGGGCCACCTGCCCCTCAGGAAGGATTTGGTGGACATCCTCCATCCCTAGGGACCGGTATTCTGAAGACCAAGCCAGTCCTTCTCTGCAGATCTCTGGTGGTCACCACTGCCTCTTCACTGTGGATGGTCTGCCCTGGCTAAGGCAGGAAGATGGGGCGAATGACAGCTTGTATCCAAGACTTCAGCCTAGAACTTAACACGGGAAGGTCACTTGACCTTTCTGCCCTGTCTCCCCTGCCTTCCAGCCTGGTTTAGTCTAGCTTGTGCCTGTTACAGAGAGCTTCCCCTTGGTTCTGGCTCAGTGCATTTTGCAAAGCCAGGACCATTCCCTCTTCTCCCCAAGATCGTGTGTTTTCTTTTGACTGAACTGGTTGGATAAGGGAGAAATGGTGAATGTTATACATATGAGATGGTGCAGTCTTGAAATGCGCAGCATCAGAAGGTTCTGGACACGATCATCAGCAGGCTGATTTGGGGAAATGAAAAGAAAAACATACTATGTGTCCCCTGATGCTCTGAGACACTTTCATCTGTCTGGGGGAGTGACCTAGAGAAATAGAAGAATCACTCACTACACGATCTAGAAGGATCTAACCACCCTCCATCCCATGCTGGAGTCTCCCAACACCTTTCCTGGCAGAGGCCCCACCCAGTGAGCGCCCATCTTTAGACAGGAGACTTAGCTTTGGACTCTCCAGGCCAACTCTCCCCACCACTATCCTCAGCTGATATCCACATGGCTTGGTGCCTGTCTCGTTTAGACAGTAGGTATCTACTAGATTCCTGGTGCCATTGCTCCTACTGTTTAGCTCTTTTAAACACCCAAGCCTTCCTTTTGTAGAATTTTGAGTCTCCTTTATCAGCTTTTGACACTACAGCAAGATCTTTTAGGGCCTCTCTTGAGGTCAAAATGTTGGGTTGAAGACAGGACAGGAATAACATAAGAAACTGCGTGGGAGCAGAGGGTAGACTGAAAGGAGGGGTCATTATAATTGCATTTTTTCCCCAGCGGCCAGTGCTGTATATAAGTCCCAGCAGGAAAAAGTCAGCTCTGACCCCCCCCCCCCCCACCAAGGAGCCAAGCCCCCTTTCGGCCCAATCCCCTCACTGCTATGTCTTGGAGGCCCTGACGTCTCTGGGCAGAGGCCCCTAAGGGCTCCTCAGCCTCTGCATGGCTTCTTAGCTTGCCTGCAAGGGGAGGCCCTGATGTTGGCCTTAGGGATTCATTCCAGACAGGGGCTTAACATTCCATATTTTCTACTAGGTCTGGGGGTGGGGGTGAGGTGGGGGGCGCAGGTGGGGTGGGCCAAGGATGAAGGAGCTCATTCTTTTAAAGGTCCCAGGTTGTTATTAATCATCTGTGTGTGTCTTGCTGATGAGCAGAGCTGTAGCACATGAGGCAGGGGAAGTGGGCCGAGTGGAGGTCTCTTTTGGAGACGGGAGTTGGAGGGGAATAAAGATCATCTCTGTCCCAGCATGTAGCCCTTGGAACCCTCTCTTGGCAGAAAGCCTCCTCCCCTGGCAGGTGCCGCAGGATCACAGCTGGATCACACAGATCCTGGGGCAGAGGATGTGGGAAGGGGTGGGAGTGGTAGGGAATTAAGAGTCCCAAGTTACCATGGAAGAAAGACATCAGCAATAACCTCCTTCCCAACCAACCACAACCGACACCTTTCTGTGCTCTCCGGCGTCCTAAGGTGGCCTCGGAGAAGGCACGGTGTCACCCCCAAGCTTTATCACAAGCATGGGAAGCCAAGAAATGGAAGAGTCTGGTGAACAATAGCAGGAAGAACGCCTTCCACCCAAGGTAGATGCCTCACCGTTCCAGAAGGTTATTACTCAAGCATCCCCCTTGATTTTAGGAAGTCCCAGGTGAGATGCACTGTGAGAAGTAATTATGGCCACCTGACTCTCCTCTCAGAAAATGACACACGCCGATGGGGTTTCAGCAGGTCAGTGAGAGACAGCAGAGTTAAAGCTGGAACGTGCGTGCGTAGAGCTGTGGGAACTTCTATTTGTTGGTCCAGAGTGTTGTTACAATCTCTGCTGGATTTGCTGGCCTCGTTTCTGTCCTCCCGATTCTGTCTCCAGGTTTCGAAGACAAGCTCAACTCCAGCCACACGCTCCCTGGAAAGCAGCCCCACACGCCAACCCCACGGGGGTCTTTCTGGTTAGGATGCTGAGACCCCCGGGGGTCTCATCAGATCCCCATTGTCACTGTGTGGCCAAGCTCAGAATAGAAACCCCCCCACTCAGCCACTTACCATCTCTTTGTGGTTGGGGTAGTAGGTTTGCTCAATGAGTGGGAATTTCTCTCCTCCCAGTGTCTTGGAGATCGCCACCATCTGGGCAAACTGCAAACGAGAGGCACGTGTTCAGTGAATTTAAGGCAATCTTGGAAGCAGGCAATATAGCAACCCACCAAGCTGATATTCATGGAGCACGTATTTGCTCTGTTGGGGGCTGTGTGCTAAGTACTTTGAGGATATAAAGGAAGAGGAGCACAATCCCTAGCCTCAAGGAACCTTTGGTTTACTTAGGGAAAAGAGAAGAGGTGAACTAACAGTCGGGGAGGTTTTAAACCCACGTTTCATGGTATTGAATGCAATGAGATCACATCGAGGCATCAGGCGCTCTCCGATCTTCACTGTACCTATGCAGTGCAGAGAGGCTAGGTAACTTGTCTACAGTCAGGGAATTGCAAAGAGGTCAGGTGGCCTCAAAACCTGGGTCTCTTGACTCAAGAGATAATCCCCGGAGATGAGCTGGACCGGTAACATGGGGCCAAGTCCTGGCCATTCAATTGCCTGTTACAGGGACAGTAGCTTTTCTCCTGCACACAGTACGGTGTCTTCAGCGCTGGAGCACTGCTGCCATGGTTAGAACTGCTTATTCTACAGGCAGATTTAGAGCAGCAGGTTTAGAGCCAGTGTCGCCCGATTCATCACAGTAGCAAAATGAGAGTTATGACATAGCAACAAAAATGATTTTATGGTTGGGGGGGGTCACCACAACATGAGGAACTGTATCAAAGGGTCTCGGCATGAGGAAGGTTGAGAACCACTGATTTAGATGGTCATGGTAAACAGAATAGACAGACCTAGTGTTTCTGGAACTTTCGGGCTATCCAAAGACTCAACTCACTGGACCTTCAACAGGAGAAGGTCCAGTATGAGAAGGGTCAACAGTTCCACGGTGAGGCGGGGAAATCCCCGGACGTAGAGTGGCAGTGTTAAAATGACTTTGGTAATATCTCTCAGCCTCTGTCGCCCACTCCTTCTACCTCACTTCTATAAGTGAAGGCACTGAGACCCAGAGGTCGCATGCCCAGGGTCGCACAATAGCTGAGCTGGATTCTCTGTATTTTTCAAGTTGCTGCCTCACATGCACTACATACATCATACTCGTCCCACCAAAAATACCCAGGACTCCTGAAAACTCATTCACAAACCACTCACATCCCCGTCTCCAGCAGCTGGGCGGGGGTGAGGGCACGGGAGGGAGGAGTCCAGCATCATGTTTCTAGTGCTACTTGGGGTTCACACACCGAGCCACCTAAATCTGGAACCGCAGAGAAAAAATGATACCAACTCAAACCGGCCTCTATTTCCCAGCGAAAGGAACGTGAGAACATTTCCCCCAAAGCTCATGTCCTGGTCTCTATAATGGATGCTGGCCTGTGTGCTGGTGAGGTGGGCTGTGGTGGGTCAGTCAAATTCAGAACTGGGTGATTAGAAAACTGGTGGTGTCCTGGTTCTGGTTCAGCCGCTCACTTGCTAGGTGCCCATGGGCAAATTATCACTCCCTGCCAGCCTCGTTTTCTGTGCATTG